>NC_136270.1:1313823-1423823 GCF_964187855.1 Myxine glutinosa
CCCTGTGCTGTGTTCCTGGATGTCTTTTTGTTGAATGTGTTTTAATGAATGTTTCCCCCTGTACTGTCTTTCCCTCGCGGTCCCCCTGTGCTGCGTTCCTGGATGTCTTTTTGTTGAATGTGTTTTAATGAATGTTTCCCCCTGCACCGTCTTTCCCTCGCGGTCCCCCTGTGCTGTGTTCCTGGATGTCTTTTTGTTGAATGTGTTTTAATGAATGTTTCCCCCTGTGCTGTCTTTCCCTCGCGGTCCCCCTGTGCTGTGTTCCTGGATGTCTTTTTGTTGAATGTGTTTTAATTAATGTTTCCCCCTGTACTGTCTTTCCCTCGTGGTCCCCCTGTACTGTGTTCCTGGATGTCTTTTTGTTGAATGTGTTTTAATGAATGTTTCCCCCTGTGCTGTCTTTCCCTCGCGGTCCCCCTGCACTGTGTTCCTGGATGTTTTTTTGTTGAATGTGTTTTAATGAATGTTTCCCCCTGTACTGTCTTTCCCTCGTGGTCCCCCTGTGCTGTGCTCCTGGGTGTTTTTTTGTTGAATGTGTTTTAATGAATGTTTCCCCCTGTACTGTCTTTCCCTCGTGGTCCCCCTGTGCTGTCTTTCCCTCGTGGTTGTCAGCTCTTTCACGAGCCTCGATTCAGTATAATAATAAATAAATAAAGAAAAAAAAGTGCACCAACTCAGGTGCAAATGATTAGAACATCGTTAGAGAGGATCTTGTAGGAACCTTTCTTATTTAAACCTCAGACATTTAGTTTGTTTTGCTCTTTGTTGTTGAGGTGTGCGGCGTCACCATGCCTAAATCACAAGAGCTCTCTGGGGCCTTCAGAAAGAAGGTTATATATGCCTACGAGTCTGGGAAGTGATTTAAAAAGATCTCCAAACAATTTGAAATCAATCATTCGACTCTCCGGAAGATCATCGACAAGTGGAGAAGATTCCAAACAACTGCCAACATGTTCAGGCCAGGCCGACCCAGCAAGTTCAGCCCGAGAGCAGACCGCAAGATGCTGAAAGAAGTCTCTAAGAACCACAGAATGTCCTCACGGGACCTACAGGTAGCTATTGCCACTGTTGATGTCAAAGTACACGAGTCTACCATCAGAAAGAGGCTGCACAAATTTGATCTACATGGGAGGTGTGCTAGGAGGAAACCTTTGCTGTCCAGAAAGAACATCAGGGCAAGCCTAAAGTTTGCCAATGAACACCTAGGCAAAGTCCAGCACTTCTGGAACAATGTGCTCTGGACAGATGAGTCAAAGGTAGAGCTATTTGGCCACAGTACCAGAAGATATGTTTGGCGAAAACCAAACACAACATTTGACCACAAGAACCTGATACCAACTATAAAGCATGGTGGTGGAAATATTATGGTTTGGGGCAGCTTTGCTGCATCAGGGCCTGGGCAGCTCTCCATCATAGAATCCACTATGAATTCTTCATTGTACCAGAGGGTGCTTGAGGATAATGTGAGGCCATCTGTTCGAAAGTTGAAGCTCAACCGAAGGTAGACCTTGCAACATGACAATGACCCGAAACATACCAGTAAATCAACCAAGGAATGGGTGAAAAGAAAGAAATGGAGGGTTCTGGAATGGCCAAGTCAAAGCCCGGATCTAAATCCCATCGAGATGTTGTGGGGCGATTTGAAACGAGCTGTGCATGCAAGAAACCCCTCAAACATCGCACAGCTGAAATAATTCTGCATGGAGGAGTGGGCAAAAATTTCTCCCAGTCGATGTCAGACTGGTAGACAGTTATAAGAAACGCCTACTTGAGGTTGTTTCTGCCAAAGGGGGCAATACCACCTATTAGAGCCAAGGGTGTACTTACTTTTTCCACATGCGAAATTTGCATTTATGTTGATTTAAATTATACAATGGACTACAAAATGTAAATGTTTCATGATATTTGTTATATTATATCACCTTTATCTATCAATATTGTTGAAATGAAGATCAAATAGCTGTATGTTGAAATATGTTGAAAAAGTCAAAACTTTACATGGGGTGTACCTACTTTTTCAGTGACTGTATATATGTATATGTATATATACAGACTTGGCATTTAATATGGAATATTTTTTTTGTGGGGGTGAACTTAATTTTCAAGATGACTTAGAACCAAAAGTTCATTGGAATTATGTTGAAATTATTCTAGATTTTGTTAATGTGACCTTTAAAAGAAACAAAAACCACATTTGACATTTCAAGCAAATAAATTGATCCTTGAAAGTGATGTGAACTGATATCGAACTTAATTCACGGACAGTACTCTGTTAAACCTCTGTACGTTTTCCAGAAGTATCTCTTTATTTTGCACATTAGCCAATTTTTTTTTCAACAAAAACAAAAGCTAAATTATGACTGGGATTACGGACAGAAAAATTACAGTTCAGTATTTCGTGTAACCCCCATGAGCATTCAGGAGAGCACGTACACGTCGAGGCATGCTATTGACGAGATTTGCCAAGGTTTGGACAGGAATCGCTTGCCATGCAGTGACAATAGTCTGCTGCAATTCACGCACAGAGGTCGGCTGCTGGTCCAAGTTGTCGATTTGACGCGTTAATTCTGCCCACAAGTTCTCTGTCGGATTCATATCCGGGGACATGTCAGGCCACTCCATATGCTTTACACCACGGTCAGCAAGAAAGTGTTGGATCATGCGAGCACGATGAGGCCGTGCATTGTCATCTTGGAAGACAAAGTTTCCTCGAAAGGCTGCACGAGCAAATGGAAGCAATGTTTCTTCCAGAATGACCCTGTACTTGAACTGGTTCAGGTTTCCATTCAGAACAACCAGTTCTGTTTTGCCCCCTGCATGAAAAGTGGCCCAAACGGTCACCCCACCACTTCCAGCTTGGACTCTTGGCATTATACAATCTTCGTTGTGGGCTTCCTGCACTTGTCTGTGCACTCGGACGTGGCCCTCTTGACGATAGACCAGAAATCTAGACTCGTCACTGAAGGTCACGTGATTCCAGTGTCCTGGCTGCCATTGACGGTGCTCTCTGGCCCACTGCAATGGGCACTGACGGTGTTGTCTGGTCAGGCGTGGCTTTCTCAGGGAATGCCTGGCACAATAGCCTGCTTGAACCAGTCGTTGGTTGACTAGCCTTCTGGATACAGGCACATTTGTCAGTTGCTGCCACTCAGCCCTCAGCCGATTAGCTGACTTGGTACGGCCATTGCAGACTAACCGGTACAGCTGGCGATCATCTCTCCTTGTGGTTCTGCGTGGACGTCCTGGCCTCGGTATTGCAGTAGGGACACCCCTCTGAGCATTTCGTTTCAGGATCTTTGACACCTGACCTTGAGTGATGCCATACTGCCGAGCAATAGCACGCTGTTTCATGCCAGAATTTCGTAAAGCCACCACTCCATGACAAACAGCATTGTCAAGTTGACGGACCATGTCCAGAGGAAGCGGCAATAACTTTTGTAGACGTGCAGCAGTTGTTTTCCACGAATACAGAACACAACAACCCTTATATACCCGATTGTGAAGCCAATCGTCAAATGTACCTGTCCTTACATTTTGTCACGCCACCTGTGATATAATCCTGTTATTGACTTCTTGCTGCGAAAGACAGTGACATGGATCTTTCAACAAAGACATCACCGAAGTGTAAAAGAAACTCACCAGATTGATATACTGAGTTCAGAAAGTAAACCCAAGTCAAGAAAAAAAAAAATTCCATATTAAATACCAAGTCTGTATATATATATTTTTTATTTTTTATTTTTTTTTATGTAGGTGGCTCCAGGCACAGACTATGTCGTCCTCATCGAGGCCAGGCCTAAATAAAAGAGCTACATTGATAGAAAAGTAAAGAAGGAGATAATAGTCTAAGAGTTTTTGAGAAAGCAGAGAATCTGCTTTTTGAAAAGGGGAAGGTCATAAGTGTTTGGAAAGACATGTGAAGGTAAAGAGTTCCAGAGTTTGGCAGTGGAGGGGAGGAAACAAACATCATTACGGCCCACCCTTGAGTCGCCATAGGTCACACAATAATCATGAGATGTTATGGCTTGTCGAGTGTTCCGTCGTCTCGCTAATGGTGGAGGTACACAAGCAGCAAGTTAGTGGGAGCAAAAACCGAAGTAATATCTGTAAAAAAGAGAAAGAGAGCCAAATTTGTAATGTAACTTGAGCGGGTCAAGGTTTGAGGTCAGATTGGGAGAGTTGATAAGTCGAATTACTTTTAATTCAATTCTGTCCAGTAAGTATGTGGAGCTAGAACCTCCCCAGATGTGAGAGCAGTACTCTATACAAGGACGAATCAATCCTTGATATAGTTGAACCATCTGTTGAGAGGAGAAGAATCTTCGACATCTGAACAGGACTCCCAGTTTCTTCGAGGCAGACTTAGCTATTTGTGTAATGTGTGGATTCCAGGATAGATTTGAAGTGAGGGTAACACTTAGTAGGTTTATTGTATCACATGGTGTAATTGTGGAACTTTCAATGGAGATTGGAGAGTTGAGAGGAGTTTTAGAGAGATATGGGAAGAAATTTAGTTTTAGAAGCATTAACCTTAACCTGATTACATTTGCCCCACTGGGAAATCTTGTCCAAATCCGAATTTAAAGAGGTGGCTGTAATCAAACGAGTTGTAGATCGATTGAGGGTAGATGGGGCAGATGGGAAAAAACATGGAGGAATGCAACGTTGAGTCATCAGCATATGAGTGCATTTGGTTATTTGTCGAAGAAAGAAGGTCATTGATAAAAAGATGGAAGAGTGTTGGAGACAGAACAGAACCCTGAGGAACACCGCTGTTGATAGGGAAGGATGGAGATGTTGAGCCATGGACAATTACAGAGATAGAGCGGTCAGAGAGAAAGCTCAATATGAGAGAGCAGAGTGAAGGAGGAAAGCTGAAAGAGGGAAGCTTGGATATCAGACCCAGATGCCAAACTCTGTCAAAAGCTTTTGAGATATCAAGGCCGACAACAAAGGATTCCCCAAAATCTCTCATGGAAGAGGCCCAGACATTCATAATGTAAGGAAGGATATCACCGGTAGATGTTGCCTTGCGAAAGCCATATTGATAGTCAGATAGAAGACTGTGGGATTCAACATGCTTGAGGAAATTGGAATTGAGAAGACATTCAAAAGACTTTGGAAATAGTAGAAGTCAGAGCAATAGGAAGGTAATTGGAATGGTTTGAACAATCACCCTCCTTTAAAATAGGCTGAACTAAGGCATGTTTCCAGGAAAGAGGAAAAGTTTGGGTTTTTAAATAAAAACGAAACAAACGAGCAAGCACGGGTGCAAGTTCTGAAGCACACTCCTTCAAGACACAAGGAGGAATGCCATATTGTCCGTATGCCTTGCTTGTGTCCAGAGAGAGGAGTACTTTTTTGACTGTATGGAAAGAGATTATAGGGAGGGGAATAGCATTGGTAAGGGGTGAATCAGGGGGAGATGGAATGTTGGAGTCATCCAGAGTGGAATTAGAGGAGAAAAGAGAACCAAAAAGTGTTGCTTTATCAGTCGGAGAGACAGTTATAGTACCGTCAGAACGGAACAGTGAAGGAAAGGTAGAGCGACATAAGTTGTTGGCGATACTTTTAGCTAATGACCAGAAAGATCTATTGGTGGAAGAAGATGAGAGGTTGTCACATTTCGTTTGGCTAAAGGAATGCTTCGCCTCACGAATAACATGTTTGCAATGGTTTCTAGCAGATATGAAGGCTGAATGTGAGTCTGAGGAAGAAGAGTTTTTCCATGTCCGATATGCCGCATCTCGTGCACGAATGGCCGCAGAGCAGGAATTATTGAACCAAGAGTTGGTAGGAGAGGTAAACTTGAAAGAGAAGGGGATATAAGCCTCCATTCTTGCAACAATAACCTCAGCTATACGTTCAGCAGAGATAGAGGCATCGGCCGAGGAGTGGCAGTCGTCTTTCCAGGGAAAGTCAGAAAAGAAGTTTCGTAAACCAGTCCAGTCAGCGCTATTGAAATGCCAATACTGGCGTTTAGTCGGAGCAGTTGCCGAAGTAGTGGTGGTAAGTAAAGTGATGTTTACACAATTGTGGTCAGAAGAACCAATTGGAGGTGAGATTGTGTAGTTGTAACGCAACGGATTAGAGGTAAAGAACAAATCCAAAGTATTGGATGAGGGATCATGACGATCTGGAATATGGGTAAGGTGGGTGATCATTTGTTCCAAATCATTGAGAATGGAAAACGTAAGAGCTTCAACTCCCCCAACATCCGTATGGGATGATTTCAACCACTCCCTGAGGTGTACATTGAAGTCTCCTAAATAGAGGAATTCTGCTTGAGGGTGTTCGGATGTCATGGTCTCATGGCAGGAATTAAGATAGTCAAAGAAAGCTGTGAAGTTTGTAGAGTTGGGAGAGCAGTAAGTGAAACGGAAAAAAATAGTGATGGTCGGGAGACAAATCTTAAGCCAGATGACATCAAAGTTTGGAGATTCGAGGTCCACAAGGCGTACAGCAGGCGTGCTGATGTTGGAGTAGACACACACTCCTCCTTTGAAGCGGAATCGTGAGTGAAGGTTGTAGTTACCTTCGCAAAAGCGGAAGGTTATGTTTTGATCGCTGTGTATTTATTTGTATGTCTGTGTGTGTGTGTGTATGTTATTCGCATAACTCAAAAAGTATTCAACCGAATTGCATGAAATTTGGTGGGATGATTGGTTATTATACGGGACACATTTGATTAGATTTTGGGAGCAATCGGGTCAAAGGTCAAGGTCAAGGTCACGAAAAGGTCAAAATCGTATTTTTACCAAGTACAGAACAGTAGCTGCGGCGAAGGTATGCGCTCTACCGAGTGCCCGTTCTAGTTTGAAATGTTAAAGGAGTTAAGAAGAACGTCGTGTGACAATTGGGTCTCTGAGAGAAGCAATATATTAGGAGAGTAACTTGCAAGATGATATTCAACAGAGGAAAGATTTGAAGAAAGACCACGAATGTTGGTGAAATGAATTGAAAAAGAGTCACGTTCATTCAACAAGCAAGGGTCTTGGGAGGGACCGATACTACTACTGCCTGAGCCCCCAACCCCCCCCCCCCCCCCCTCTCGTTTGTAGCAGAGACAGGCAGGTCACCGGAGATTCTTTGCACCTCATAATTCCGGGAACTAGAGCGCATTAACCTTTTAGACTTTTTCATATTTAGTTCGACAATGTGAGGAAATAAGAGGAAAGAGAAGAAAAGAGAGAATGTAAAGGTGATGAGTGAAAATGAGTAAGAAAAGTGTTTGAAGAAAAGTGTATGATGTTTGTTTGCAAGAGAGAGAGATTAAAGCTAGCCCGGTAGCTATAGTTTGAGTGAGACAGAAAGAAAATTCAGCAATCCTGACATGGAGAGTGTAAGATGGTTCTGGGCACCACTTTAACGCTCCTAAGTCCGAACGGTAGTACCACTCTGAACGGTTGCTGCCTTCAACCTACTACCTAAGGAACCGGTCCAACCCGATGAGTGTTTTTTTGGAGACACCATCTCCTTACTGGATGGCCGTTGGCTCCCAGAGGGAGCTCATCCGCCCTTTGACAGGTATTGTTTTTAGTCCTGTGGGGTGTCACAGTCACCCTCCCCACTGGCGAGCCACTAAGGGTAGCCAGTTTAGTCGCCGACTGCCCGACCAATATATACATACACATATGTAAAAAGCCCCACCTAACCAATGACTCACTTTCGTACCTTCTAGGTGGTGTAGAAAGCTGAAATTTTGCATACCGATGAAACCTGAAGCCAATATCACAGGAAAAGAAAATGACAAAACAGTCAGAAAAATTCTGTAAAGGAAAATATCAACAAATAAATATCGGTCAGTGCAGACTCTGTCTGCTCACTGCATGCCACATGACCCAATACAATGGAGCTTACACTGGAACTGGGTGCTAGGCAAAGGTAACAAGCATCTCTTCCACCTTTTATTTTGTAACTTTTGCCATATTTACATTTAAAATTACTACAGCTATAATCTTTTCAAAAAAGGGCTCATTCTAATCACTAAATATTCTTGATTGAGCTGAGTTATTTAGCTGCTTACAGAATGTAACCACCATGGGCTTTCAAAGCAGTCAAGGGAGACTGGACTATATACATTCAAAAGGAAGCAATTACAACTGATTCCTATGTCTATGTCTCTGATCTATGATGTGCTTAATTATTGATGTGCTTATTAAGTATTGCTAATTGCAAAGTAATAATCATAGTAATTAGCAATTTTTTTAATTAGCGAGTAATTATAGCAATTAAAGCACACTTTAAGCATTGCACATTTAATTATATAACATTGTGGGTCACAGGTCGTGCCATTTTTTTGGTCATTGTTTGATTTAGTTAATTATGAATATTATGCAATATTTTTAGTTTGTCTTTTGCCTTGTACAACATTGTAACCTAGTGCTCTTGAATATAAAGCTCTTTCACAAACCACTTCATCAAATACATAAAGCTTGTATTTATTATATCTGCATGAAGGACACCAGATAGTTGTTACACACACACACACAAACATATATATATATATATACACTGTAACCCCGATAGTAACGAACTGCTCGGGAGACATAAAAAAAAGTTCGTTATTTTGAAGTGTTCGTAATACTGAATAACGTACGAATCACCATACTATCACACCTATTCATATGCAAAACAACAAACTCTTTGTATTGTTCATTGGTGTCTTCAGAGTCACTTTCGATGTCACACTGCAGTGTTGTTTCACGAACGGAGGCGATAATTTCTTCATCGGTCATCGAACTGGTCACGGAAATGTCTTCATCGACGTCCACCCATAATCTTGCAAGATTATCCAAATCTTCGCCATTAACTTCAGCAATGTGCTGTAAATCTCTGGCAATTTCCGATAAAAGGACATCGTCACTCTCATCAAACTCAGGATCGGTGTTTTCTTCATTGGCTGGGACGGTGTAGCCATATTGATTTGCCTTACGTTAAACAATAGAATCTCATTAAATATGCGGGGGACAGGAAGTTCGTTCGTTATATCCGGAAGTTCGTAGTACTGGTGTTCGTTATAGCGGGGTTCCAGTGTATATATATATATACTAGCAGAAGTACCCGGCATTGCCGGGCGGGGGAGGGGAGGGGAGGGGGAAGGGAGAAAGGGGAACGGGGGGGAAGGGAGGAGAGGGGGGGGAGGGGAGAAGAGTGGGGGGGGGAGGGGAGAAGAGGGGGGAGGGCGGGGGGAGAGGGGAGGGATGGGAGGGGGAGAGTGTGGGAGGGGGGAGGGGAGGGGGAGGGGGGAGTGGAGGGGGATGGGGAGGGGGAGGGGGAGTGGGAAGGGGGAGGGGGATGGGGAGGGGGAGGGGGAGGGGGAAGGGGTAGGGGGAGGGGAAGGGGGAGGGGGAGGGGGAAAAGGGAAGGGGGAAAGGGAGGGGGAGGGGGAAAAGGGAGGGGGAGGGGAGAAAGGGAGGGGGTAGGGTGGAGGGGGAGGGGAGGACGGGAGGGGAAGGGGGAGGGGAGGGGAGGGCCAGTCAACAATGACGTTGTAGTTCTCATGGTCGGAGAGCAGCAGCACAACAATCGCGACATCGTCCTGCATCTTCGCAACAGCACGAAGCGGCTTTTGGAGACTCACCGATCCTGTGATGCCCTCCAGTACCGGCGTTGCCGGGCGGGGGAAGGGACACCCGTACATTCCCAACCAGTACATTCGCCCTCTCGACTCAAGCTCACTCGGACAAAAGCCTCGCACAAATTACACCGTGAAGGCCCAATGGCCATGTCTATGCCACAAATCAAGTACGTGAGCGAGTCGGGCGCACTGAATTGAAAATATATAGAACGCTCATACTCCGTGAAAAGTGAAGCCGCCGTGTCGCCATCTTGGTTAGCACGACTCGACCAACTCGCTTCGCGGATTCTCGTTTGTTTTGAACGTGTGAAAATACGTAATAACGCGTAACAGTGAGTTTATGGCGGCAAGGAGCATCACGTGATCGCTCTGAGTGAATCAGCGCGCTGCTCTGAGCGAATCAGCGTGCTGCTCTGCCACCTGATCAGATTCCATGTATAATATTCCTCGCTGAAATGCACTGAGGTAAATATGAATAAAAAATATGGATCTCGTAAAGATGAAAGAAAAAAAAACCTCTGTTGTGTGAATGGCAATGTTCCTCGCTGAAATGTGAAAAAACGCAATCGCTTTTCGCTCTGAAATATGTGCGAATGCATAACTGAGTTAAAGGCGGCAAGGAACATCACGTGATCGCTCTGAGCGAATCAGCGCGCTGCTCTGCCACCGGTCAGATTCCGTGCATAATATTCCTCGCTGAAATGCGCTGAGGTAAAAATATGGTAAAAAAAATATTATGAAATAATTTTTTTAGGTCGGCCTTGTTCTTCCCAGGCTCAATGGCCATGTCTATGCCAAATATCAAGCACGTGAGCCTCTCCATTTAGGAGTCTATCGGTAACATTACACACACACAAACTGTGTTTTATATATATAGATATATATAATTATATATACTGTATGTATAACCTAGTGCTCTTGAATAAAAAGCTCTTTCACAAACCACTTCATCAAATACATAAAGCTTGTATTTATTATATCTGCATGAAGGACACCAGATAGTTGTTACACACACACACAAACATATATATATATATATATATATATATATATATATATATAATTATATATACTATATATATATATATATATATATATATATATATATATATATATATATATATATATATATATATATATATATATATATATACATATATATACATATATATATATATATATATAATATTATATTATATTATATTATATGTATGTATGTATGTATGTATATAATATATACAGTCATGGCCAAATATATTGTCACCCTTGCACTTTTTTCAAATAATGCATCATTTCTTCCAGAAAATTGTTTATAATTAAAAAATATTTTGGTATCCACATATGTATTTCTTTGGTTTGCAGTGGATCAAAACAAAAAGGCTGAAAAAATTACTAAATCTCAGCTTATTCCACACAGAAATCCTAAAATTGCCTGGACAATATTATTGGCACCTTTAATAAGTTGTTAGAAATAATTAGATTTCAAGCAGGTGATTCTCCTTTACTTTGGAATTCAACTCACCTGTGGTGAGTTGCAGGTGCTTGCAATATAAAAATCACTCATTCAACTATTTTGAATAGAGAAAAGGAGTCATTCTGCTGTTTTGTGTCACTCCATGTACCGCAATGAACATGGAGAAGAGAAAGAAAACCGGAGAATTGTCCGAGGAGGTCAGACACAAGATTATAGCCAATAAAGGGCAATCTCAAAGCTTCAAGTCCATCTCCAAAGACCTTGATGTTCCTGTATCCACCATACGCAATGTTATCAGGAAGGTGAAGGCTCATGGCACTCTAGCCAACTTCCCTGAACGTTTCTGCAAGAGAAAACCTGATCGAAAATTGCAGCGAATGACGGAGAAAGCACCTCGATCAACTGCCAAACAGATTCAAGCTGACCTTCAGACACAAGGTACGACACTTTCAACTTGCACCATTCGCTGCCAACTCAATGAAAGGGAGTTCTATGGTAGTAGACCCAGGAGGACCCCACTTCTGAGAGAGAGACACGAGAAAGCCCGACTGGAGTTTGCCAAAACACACCTGAACAAGCCAAAATCCTTCTGGGAGATTGTCCTGTGGACAGATGAGACCAAATTAGAGTTTTTTTTATAAAGCACATCATCTCTATGTTTACAGAAAACAAAAAGAAGCCTTCAGAGAAAGGAACACCTTCGCTACAGTCCAACATGGGGGAGATCTGAAAACAGCAGTTGGGAGAAGGCACCTTTCAAATCTGGGAGAACTGGAGCAGTTTGCACAAGAAGAGTGTGGCCAAACTGCCAGTAGAGAGGTGCAGGAAGCTTATTCATGGCTAGAGGAAGCGCTTGACTGCAGTTATCTTGTCCAAAGGCCGTGCTGCCAAATATTAAGTCTGGGGTGTCAATAATTTTGTCAATGCCATTTCTTTTCATTTCATGATTTAAAAGGATATATTAAGTTCTGAATCAAAAACAAAGGTTCTGTAATATTAACAGTGGAATAAAGAATTGTGGAGACTAAATACTTTTATCAATTTCAACTTATTGTTAGAGAAAATTGTGAGTTATTTGAAAAAAGTGATAGGGTGACAATATTTTTGGGCATGACTGTAGATATATATATTTATATATATCTACAGTCACCTGATAAGTCACCTAAATAAGCACACATATGTGTACATATGTGTGCTTATTTACACACATATGTACACATATATTTCTGAACACTCACTCAATGGTTCAATACTTTATAGGTAGGTAGGAAATCTTAAATTTCGCTTCATGGTTTAACTAAGCCAATATCCCAGGAAAATCCCAAACAGTCGTAAAATATCCGTAAATGAAAATGTGCATCAATAAAAGTCGGTCGGTGCAGCCTCACTCTGCTCATGACAAGTCATGTCAAATAAGACAATGGAACTTACACTTGAACAATGTTAACCACACCCCTTTTGCTCTTTATTTTATAACTTTTCCATTTATGTATATATATATATATATATATAGTCTGTCTCTCTGAGCCTCTTTCCTTGACTGTTCCAAGGGAGCTGGTCCAAACAGGCTTAGTTCATCCACTCAGCCAAGTGTCTCCACCCCCTTTTCATCTCGGCATATCTAGACAGTGAATTTTTCCACCAGAGTGATGCAAACATGCAGGGAATATTGAAGCTATTGTTTCTCTTCATGTTTTGATTAATTTATTTTTTAATCAGGCATCTGCATTCAATATTACGGGACAAAGCAAACTTTCTTTATTTCTGGGTTAATTTCCAGCTCTGTGGATTGTGAATATCGGGAAATATGCATAGATGAAAACATATACTGAATTTTTGTTATGACCAGATTGCCAATACATAAAGAGGTCAGACTGTGCATGTAAACATGCAACGCTTTAAAATATGAGCTGCAACACTTGCTTCCAATTGTACACCCTCTGAACAACAGATGTTTGTGACCTCTTTTGATTCACTGTATATCTTCCGTAAACGACACAACTCCACAGACACTTCTCGAATTGCACTGCCATAAAACCGAGAAACACCAGCTCCCTCAAGAAACACTCGTGTTAGTGCAAGAATATGAGACGTCTCATTGTCCTAGGTCACATGACCTGGTGTATGCAGAGCGAGGCTGTACCAACCGACTTGTATTTCCAGATATTTTAATTTACGATTACTTTCTAATTGTTTTGTGATTTTTCCTGGGATATTTACTTTGGCTTAAGTATGCAAATTTTAAGCTTTCTGTTATACCTATAATGTACTAAACATTTATATCAGTGAACTAGTGGTTAGAAAGAGCTGGACATATTACATACAAACAAACATAAGGGGTGTCCTAAAAAATTGTTACCACAATCATGTTTTTTGGGGAATATATATATATATACGTATCCCATGCGATTTATTTGGCAACCCCCACCATTGCCCATCTGAGGTTTTGTTTTCCTCACCAAGGAAACTAAACTTGTACAGCTCGTGCGGGTATTCAGTGCACCTTGTTGAAGTTATAGGAACTGGTGACCTTTGTCGGACCAAGAGGACTGGAGGAAAATCATTTCCAATCTCAAGTTTGAGGCAAAAAAATTATTTTACTCTCAGCATTTATCACTCCCGCGATATTTGAAACAGGTACAAGGTGTTAAGACTCTGTGTACGGAGAGCACGGACTTTTGCGCGATACGCCTCACTCCTGATCACATCACGAATAACTCATACGCCACAAGGCGCGAAGTCTGTGGTGATGATGCCGTAAAATACAAGGAATGTTCCTTCTCTAAGACAACACCAAGAGACCCCAAGACACGATGTCTCACTCACATTTTTAAAGAGGCTCCTCATTGAAGAGTCCATAACTGATGAGGTTTGGATTACATGTCCCGTCTCACCTTCTTGTGAAGAACCTCCTCGGAGCAGGCAGGACAGCAGGAAGACCCAAGCGCTAAGTGCTCCAACTCTTGCCATGTTGACCCGTCTCCTGGTTCTCCACGAAGCTAGCAAGCCATAGGAGCCGCGTGCTGCACCACTTGGTAACTCCTCGCAGGTCGGATGCGACGGAGCGTGCTCTCTGCGGCCGCCGCGTCCCCGCCTTCGCACCTTGGTGGCGCGGGGGGCACGTCGGACGGACTGCAGGGGAGTGAACAGGGGAACGAAAGAGGGAGAGAGAGAGAGAGAGAAGCTGTGGCTATAGCCGAGTCGAATTCAGCCTGCGACGAAGAAGCACGCGTGCGGAGCGGACGCACGGATCAGCGCATTGACATTTTGAGGACTCCTCCGGTCGCGCACACGGCACCGAATGGAGGGAGGGCAAACTCGTTGGGAGTGTTTTGTTTGGATTGACGTCGTATTAAAAAAATGCGCCTTTTCACTCGGTCCCCATGAAGGAATGCGAACCGGCGCGGGGATTCCTCAGCCCACGTTGCGCACAGGTGCGAATTGGAATCACGCGTCACACGTTTTAGGAGAAACGTGACGAGTTGACGAGGAAACTCGCGATCATCTACATACTTGTCTCATAAACTATATATATTAATGGTACTGTTTTTGAGCTGCAATTTATTTCATGGGGAGAGTTTCATTGCGTAAAGACAGAGGATTCCCTTTTCCCAAAGCATGAATAGCTACAGGTGTGGTGTTCTGATCACCCTGGATCTTTAAGGTCTTCAAGTGTTCCATGAGTAAGGTCTCAATAGCACTTGGGGCTAAATATGTGACAACAGCTCTTCCTTTTTTCACCTCCCAGTTTGGGGGTTATATTGGTCTCTTTTCCAAGTCGAGGAAGGTGTCGAGACAGTTAATTTTATAGCTTTTTTTTTTTTTGTATACAATATCGAGGCTCGTGTAAGCGATCACAAATCACATCAATCACAAAAAAACAATCGGACAAACAAAACATACAATAAAGGGAGCGGGAGACAAGATGGGGAGAGAGAGGGAAGCATATAAGGCAGTCGCTTTACATCATGAGACTTTTCCAAAAAATTGAAACCATTAGTAAACTGTGGAGATTCTGTAGATTCCTCTTTCAATGAAGGTTCCAGTTGTTATTTTGAAAAGTTATTGAAAATTAAACTGATATGGTAAGGCAATGGGTCAATCCTTAATTTGAAGTCACAATCCTGGCCTACTGTCGATCCCCCACCCTCCCACTCTCCTTCCTTTGCGCAAATGCTATTATAATGAGGGATTGTGTGAATCTTGCTCTCAAATATATAATAGGGCCAGCCATAGCACCACCCTCAAAGTGATTCGTTCAACCTGTTACCACCTTGTGTGCTCACCATGAAGACTGCAGATGAGCACCTGCTCACTAACTCGAGAGCGCCGAGTCGCAGATCGTGCACCTTTCCTCACACAAAATATGCTGCTTGACACACCGAAGTCTACAAATCCTGCCCCCTGCTGTCAAATAACTGGCAGGAGCATATGATAACTTGCGAAGCTAGAAACTTCAGTAACTTTCAGGATTTTCTGCCATCTGTACAGAATTGCCAAAACTACTTTGTGCACAAACATTTTGCTTGGGTTTTTCTGTGTTTCTGAACATGATCTTCCGGCTTATATACCTCTCAAGATCAATTGCAGAAGTACTTTCTTCCTAACGATGCTTTATTTCCTCAGTGTGTCCATGTATTGATGGATATAGTCAGATGCCGATCCCAGGTTGTGGGATTTCTAGGGTCTCTGGATCCCCTCAGATTGTCCTCTTTTGTTCATGTGAATTATAATGCATCATAATACATCAATTTTAAAAATATTTATTTTTAAAAAATCACTCCAGCTTGTCTTTTATTTTCTCCAGAAACTATTGTCATTGTAGTTTAATGATCGACATTAACATTTGACGTTAGCCATAGTTATGTATATGAGTTTTTATGGCGCGTAGAATCCCAATACCCTCTACCACCACTTCTCAATCTAGCACTATTTTATCAAGATCCTGGATTCTGCACTCCAACCCTCTATATTCAATAATCTTGGCCACATCTCTTGGGTGTTGTATGATAATGTGTGCAAAGTTTGTTCAACAAATCAAAAAAAATACCAGGACGCCTAAATGAAATGAAAGATCGTACATCAGAGATGAAAATAGAGCTAAAAACCAATATTAAACCAAACCGACTCTGAAGGACATATAGACTCAAAATGCGCGTATAAAGAAGAAAATTTGAAACATACTCAATAAAAGATTGTTTCAAAACTGGTAAATACTTTGAACATAGCGTGCTTTTCAAAATATAAACTCAAATATGCACACCAAGATCACACTTTGTGCCAAAAGACAGGCTGCTCGAAGATGCTGCACTGTCTGCATGCATCATCAGAATGACGGTTTGCAAATTGCTCTTTATCCACAACCTCGAGGAGTTTATTCATCCTTTTATCACACAGCACTCCCTTGATATAACCACATTTTAGAGGAGCACAGAGAGTAAACGTAGACCGTAGGGAGGGCACGGGCATTGTGAGTGCACATCACACTGCTTATTATGCTCCCTAATCCCAACCTAAATCAAGTCATTGAAAGTTCAAAACGATCGATGGCAAAAGAGCAAGTCATCATGAAGCCACTAAGAACATGGAAGGGAGAGTAGACAGCAGTGTGCCTTCGTAGATAGGCACACGAAGTCGACCCCTCAATGCATTGCAATGTAGACTAGTTGACAGCCGTGAAGTTTAAAATCTGGGAAATTTTCCCGATATCACTCGCCTATCCGAGACCTTTCAAACGAACTATGGATTATATTCATATGTCAAGCAGTTGCAGTGATTGGCTGACTGAAATGTATATATATATACATATATATATATTGTTACATTTATGGGGGTAGGTTAGAGAATACCGTAGGAAAGGTAGGATTGATGAGAAATAGTATGGACCATGTGGTGTGTAGGAACAGTTCGATGTAAGAAGTAGGGAAAATGTAGCTTCAGGCTATGTTTACGACGGCGGGGGGGGGGGGGGTGCTGTGTTAATTAGTCGTAGGAATTAATTTCCCCTCTTCGCAATACCCTCTGTAGCTATCCTTAACATTTATAACATCAGCCGGCCAAGCTATTCACGCTCCAATGGACACATAAGGCAAAGGCCCGCCTCAGAGAGGCAGAGCTACAATGGTCTGATGGGCAGCACAGAGAGTAAACGTAGAGCATAGGGGGACAGGGCCGCGGCAGGCCATCCCCACCACACCTCCTTCCCCCACCCCCAGAGTGATGCGGAGCGAGAGCGCGAAGGGAGGCTTTGGGAAAGAAGGTTCGAGAGGGACAAAGAGCATTGTTTTGTGGTGACCGTGAGGAGGCTTTTGCTGCTGGGCTCTTCGGTGTGCTGAAGGACGTGTTTCCGTTTCCCCAAGAGGAAGATCATTATTTTGTTTATCATGCAAAAGACTGTGGACTTTGGGACCAGAGAAAAAGATGGCCGTCTTCCCTGCTCACCTAAATCCCAGGTGCCAGCGGTGCCTCTGATGCGTGGCTTTGGGCTGCCATTATCTTTTTCCGGGCCTCCCACCTGTGTGGATTTGGGCTTCGACAACTGCTGACTTACAATGGGATCCATTCGGTCCAGCTAAGTGCCGGAGCATGACTTTTGTTTTCTTACCTTATCCTGTGGGTGTTTTCGTGTCTGTATAGACTGTAGAGGATCCTCGCCTTAGCGTTTTTACTTCAGCACTTCTTTTATTTATCCTCATTCTGCGCCTTATTTTATTGTAAATAATTATTGTTATGTTTTGTTGTGTTGTTATTGGTTAGGTTCAGAATAAACCTGTGTGTTCGTGGGAATAAGCGCTTTGTGGTTCTTCAGTCCCACACGCGTCAGACCCGCCAAAATTGGAGATTGCCTCGGGAGTTGAAGCAGGTTAGGCTCATCCGTCCTTGGCCCAGTTGTAACCAGCCGCAGACAGGACAATATATATATATATATATATATATATATATATATATATATATATATATATATATATATATATAGATATATATATGTATATATATATATATATATATATATATATATATATATATATATATATATATATGCAGTACATATATATATATATATATATATATATATATATATATATATATATATATATATATATATATATATATATGCAGTACATATATATATATATATATATATGTACAGTATTTATGTATACAGTAAATATATATATATATATATATATATTTATTTATTTATATATATGAGGGGCAGTCAATAAGTCACCTTAAAATATCTTTCACAACTTGTTTATTGCATGTACGTGTAACAACTGTGTTATTTATCAACATAATCTCCATTGCGTTCAATGCATTTTTTTTCAGCGCTTTAGTAAGGGCTGGATTCCTATAGAAAAAATATATTTTGTCTGCTTGTGTAGCCATTCGTTCACCACCTTGGACCTCTTCATCTGATCGGAAAGTGGTTCCACAAAGCGCCTCTTTAAGTGGCCCAAATATGTGGTAATCCGAAGTGGCGAGGTCTGGCGAGTTGGGTGAATGTGGAAGACACTCAAAATGCAGGTCCTCGATTGTTGCAGCTGTAGCACGGGCAGTATGCGCCCGAGGATTGTCATGCTGCAGCAAAACACCGGTAGTGAGTAGTCCATGACGTTTTGATCTGATTGCTGGTTTCAGATGATTTTTAAGGAGATCTCAGTATGATGCATGGGTAACAGTGGTCCCTCTGGGCATGTAATGCTCTACAAGTGGGCCTCTGCTATCCCAAAAGAGCGTCAGCATCACTTTTCCAGCAGACGGCTGTGCGCGAAATTTTTTGGGCTTCAGCGAAGTTGAATGGCGCCACTCTTTGCTTGCCCTCTTCGTTTCTAGCTGAAAGTAGTGGACCCAGCTTTCATCCCCAGTCAATACGCGCTGTAAGAAAGCGTCGCCTTCTGTTTTGTAACGTCGCAGAAGTTCTTCATATGCGTCCACTCACCGTTCTTTCAGTTCGGGTGTGACTTGTATTGGCACCCACCTTGCAGACACTTTGTGGAACCCCAGCATGTTGTGAATGATATGGTGTGCTGAACCATGGCTAATGTTCAATTCTGAGACCACTTCATCCAGTGTAATGCGACGGTTTTCCCTTAGCACGCACGCAACTCCTGCAACCATTTCTGGTGTGTCTGCTGTGTGAGGCCAGCCCGAGCGAGCAGCATCAGCCACACTGGACACACCATTTTTAAACTTCCTGTCCCAGTCGTACACCTGCTGCAGCGATAAACATGAGTCACCATATTGCAGCCTCATTCTGCGATGGATTTCACTGGGATTCAAACCCTCACTTCCCAAGAAACGTCATTGTCATGTTGCAAGATCCACCTTCGGTTGAGCTTCCATTTTCTGACAGATGGCCTCACATTATCCTCAAGCACCCTCTGGTACAATGAACAATTCATAGTGGATTCTATGATGGTGAGGTGCCCAGGCCCTGATGCAGCAAAGCTGCCCCAAATCATAATATTTCCACCACCATGCTTTACAGTTGGTATCAGGTTCTTGTGGTCAAATGCTGTCTTTGGTTTTCGCCAAACATTTCTTCTGGTACTGTGGCCAAATAGCTCTACCTTTGACTCATCTGTCCAGAGCACATTGTTCCAGAAGTGCTGGTCTTTGCCTAGGTGTTCATTGGCAAACTTTAGTCTTGCCCTGATGTTCTTTCTGGATAGCAAACGTTTCCTCCTGGCACACGTCCCATGTATATCAAATTTGTGCAACCTCTTTCTAATGGTAGACTCGTGCACTTTGACATCAACAGTGGCAAGAGCTAATTGTAGGTCCCTTGATGACATTCTAGGGTTCTTAGAGACTTTTTTCAGCATCTTGCGGTCTGCTCTCGGGCTGAACTTGCTGGGGCGGCCTGGCCTGAACAAGTTGGCAGTTGTTTGGAATCTTCTCCACTTGTAGATAATCTTCTGGACAGTCGAATGATTGATTTCAAATTGTATGGAGATCTTTTTAAATCCCTTCCCAGACTCGTAGGCATCTATAACCTTCTTTCTGAAGGCCTCAGAGAGCTCTTTTGATCTCGGGATGGTGATGCCGCACACTTCAACAACAAAGAGCAAACCAAACTAAATGTCTGAGGTTTAAATAAGACAGGTTCCTCCAAGATCCTCTCTAACGATGTTCTAATCATTTGCACCTGAGCTAGTGCACCTGATTCTAATTTTAGGTATTTGAAGTAGTGATAAATGTAGGGGTGTACTTACTTTTTCCATATGTGAAATTTGCATTTATGTTGATTTAAATTATACAATGGACTACAAAATGTAAATGTTTCATGATATTTGTTATATTATATTGTGGCGGACACGAAAGCCCACTGGCATGGTGACATCATTCCGTGCACCAAGTGGGCGGCGGTCACGCCCGAGGGGTAGGCGTGGCCTCAGGATATACACCGGGCGCGCAGCCCGGAGCGCGCCAGTGCTACAGTGACCTCTTTGGAATAAAGAACTATAAACTCACCGCTTTGTCCGCTTCCTCCTTGGTAGCAAGTCACGCGCGTAGTACCGCATGCTTCATTGGTGACCTCCGACATTCGAGTCAGCCGTCGCTGACTCCCCGAAACCGCCGCAACAATGGCTACCAACGCGGTCTCCATCAAGCTCCCCGAATTCTGGGAATCACAAGCCGAAGTTTGGTTTCTGCAGGTGGAAGCCCAGTTCCGACTTCGAGGCATCACGGTGGACGAGACCATGTACTGCCACGTGGTCGCTTCCCTCGGGCCCGGCACGGCCACCCGCGTCATATCGGTCCTAAGGAATCCACCTGCCGACGGCAAGTACGAGGCTGTCAAGCATCTCCTCCTCGCCACGTTCGGCCTTACGGTGGACGCACGGGCCGATCGCCTCTTGGACCTCCCCGAGATCGGGGACACACGACCGTCGGTCCATATGGACCATATGCTGGAGCTCATGGGCAACGAAACCCCGAATGCTCTATTTCGGGCGTTGTTTCGACGCCAGCTGCCAGCACAAGTCCGCCTCGCTTTGGCTGGTTCCGCGTTAACGGAACCCCGTGCGCTCGCTGCTGAGGCCGACAAATACTACGCGGTTTTGGACACGCAGGCGAGTCTTGGCGCGGTTGCCGCTCCTGAGGCTCCCGAAGCTTTCCCCGATGCACCGCACCTCGTGTCCACCACCGCCACCGCCGCGAAGAAAACCGCGGCCTCCGACGCCGCAGTTGCCCCGACAAAGGTGTTCGGTTGGTTGAGCGGTTCCGTTCCGGCCAGGTTCATCTGCACGCTTCCGGCAGCGGACGAATTCGCCCGCCTCCTCGCGGGTTTTCCGGCCCTCACGCGGCCGACCTTCTCGGCAGTGACCGTCAAGCACGGGGTGGAACACCACATCCCCACCGCCGGGCCACCAGTCTATGCCCGGGCACGCCGCCTCCAGCCGACGAAGCTCGCGGTAGCGAAAGCGGAGTTCGCTACGCTGGAGCGGCTCGGCATCGTGCGGCGCTCCGAGAGCACGTGGGCGTACCCGCTTCACATCGTGTCCAAGCCCGGCGGGGGATGGGGACCGTGCGGGGACTACCGGCGCCTAAACGACGCCACCACCCCTGACCGCTACCCCGTCCCCCACATTCAGGACTTCTCTGCCCGCTTGGCGAATATGTCCTTCTTTTCAAAGGTGGACCTCGTGTGCGGCTACCATCAGGTCCCTGTCAGGCCGGAGGACATCCCGAAGACGGCTGTCATCACGCCATTCGGGCTTTTCGAATTCCTTCGGATGCCCTTCGGTTTGAAAAATGCGGCTCAGGCGTTCCAGCGCCTCATGGACAGCGTCTTGTGCGGCTTGGATTTTTTGTACGTCTACCTGGACGACATCCTCGTCGCCAGAGCGTCCCGCGAAGAGCACCTACACCATCTCCGCACGCTCTTTGAATGTCTGGGCCAGCACGGCCTGATCGTGAACCCCGCCAAGTGCCGGTTCGGTGTTGCTGAAATCGACTTTTTGGGGCACCGCGTCACCAGGCACGGGGCCGTCCCCCTACCGGCCAAGGTGGAGGCGGTGAAGGGGTTTCCGCGCCCCCGCACGATCAAGGGGCTCCAGGAGTTCCTGGGCATGGTAAACTTTTACCATCGGTTCCTGCCCCGCATCGCCCAACTCCTGCGCCCCTTACACGAGGCCCTTCGAGGGAAGCCGGGCAAAGGTGACGTTACCTGGACCGAGCAGATGGACGCGGCGTTCTCGGGCGCGAAGCTCGCCTTGGCCAACGCCACCATGCTCGCGCACCCGGCGCTCGATGCACCGATCGCCCTCACCTCCGACGCCTCGGACTACGCGGTGGGCGCGGTGTACGAGCAATGGGTGCATGGAGCTTGGCAACCGCTGGCGTTCTTCAGCGGGCAGCTTCCCCGCCCGAACACCACCTTCGACCGCGAGTTGCTTGGGCTTCACCTGGCGGTCAGGCACTTCCGCCATCTGCTCGAGGGCCGTGCGATCACGGCCTTCGTCGACCACAAGCCGCTGGTTTTCGCGATGGGCAAGGTCGCCGAGCCGTGGTCGGCCTGGCAACAGCGTCACCTCGCGGCCGTGTCCGAGTACACGACGGACATCCGGCACGTCGTGGGAAAGGACAACCCGGTGGCCGATTGCCTTTCCCGGGCCGTCGCCCACGCAGTCCACCTTGGCATCGAATATGCCCGGATGGCAGCGGAAAAAACCGCCGACCCCGGGGTCCAGGCCCTGCGGACCGCCGTCACGGGCCTCCGCGTCACCGAGGTGCCCTTCGACGGCGCGGGCACGGCCCTCGTTTGTGACGTCTCCCTCGGGCGGCCTCGCCCCATCGTGCCCGCAGGCTGGCAGCGCCAGGTTTTTGACGCCATCCACGGCCTGTCCCACCTGGGCACGAGGGCCTCCCAGCGGTTGGTCGCCGACAAGTTTGTCTGGCATGGCCTCCGGAAGGCCGTCCGCGGCTGGGTCAGGACGTGCCTCGCGTGCCAGCGCGCAAAGGTGCACCGACACACCCAGGCCCCCTTGGCCCCGTTTACGGTGCCGGAACGTCGGTTCGACCATGTTCACTTGGACCTGGTGGGACCTCTGTCCCCCTCGCGGGGTTTCACCCATGTCCTCACCATGGTGGACCGCACCACCCGGTGGCCGGAGGCCGTGCCTTTGGTGGCGACGATGGCGGCAGACGTCGCTCAGGCATTTATCGCCACCTGGGTCGCTCGGTTCGGCGCCCCCTTGGACATCTCGTCCGACCGCGGCCCCCAGTTCACCTCGGAGCTCTGGGCCGCGGTTGCGCGGGGGCTCGGGGTCCAGCTGCACCGAACCACGGCCTACCACCCCCAGGCCAACGGCCTGTGCGAGCGATTCCACCGCTCGTTGAAGGCCGCGCTCCGGGCCACCCTCCGCGATGGCTGCTGGGTCGACAGGCTCCCCTGGGTCCTGCTGGGCCTCTGGACGGCGCCCAAGGAGGACCTGCGCGCATCCGCGGCGGAGTTGGTCTTTGGACAACCGCTGCGGGTGCCGGGTGAGTTCCTCCCCGACCCCACGGCACCTTGGTCCGCGGCACAGGAGCGTTCTGCGCTGCAGGAGACCGCCTGGAGGTTCGCCCGTTGCCGACGGCGCACCACGGGCACCCTCCTACACACGGCGCCCCGGAGCTTCGCACCGCGGAGTATGTCTTCGTCCGGCACGACGCCCACTGGACACCACTGCGGCCCCCGTACGACGGGCCTTTCCGCGTGCTGGAGACCGGGGTGAAACATTTCACCCTGGACATCGGCGGCACTCCTGACCGGGTCTCCATAGACCGCTTCAAGCCGGCCCACCTCGACGTGGACCACCCACCGCCGGCGGCCCCGACGGGCGGACCTCCGGCACCACCCAGCCCCGCAGGCATGCCGCCCCCCGGTCCGGCACCCATCCCGGGTACAGCCGGGGGCATCCCACCTAGCATCCCTGCACCCCGGACGCCGCCGGTCGCCAGAGGGCGCTTCGGCCGGGTCATCCGTTTGCCCCGCAAACTGGCCCTCCAGGTGCGCGGGAATTCTGGGGGGGGCGCATGTGGCGGACACGAAAGCCCACTGGCGTGGTGACATCATTCCGCGCACCAAGTGGGCGGCGGCCACGCCCAAGGGGTAGGCGTGGCCTCAGGATATACACCGGGCGCGCAGCCCGGAGCGCGCCAGTGCTACAGTGACCTCTTTGGAATAAAGAACTATAAACTCACCACGTTGTCCGCTTCCTCCTTGGTGGCAAGTCACGCGCGTAGTACCGCGTGCTTCAATATCACCTTTATCTATCAATATTGTTGAAATGAAGATCAAATAGCTGTATGTTGAAATATATTGAAAAAGTCAAAAAATTACATGGGGGGTACTTACTTTTATAACGTGACTGTATATATCCTGTGTAACACGAAACATATGTGGAGTGCATAGCGATTGTAAAATATGACAGCTCCAAGGTGTTTTTAGCTTCGCATAGCAGTGAGCACCAACATGGCGGCTGTAAGATTGAAATATGTCTTCAAACCCCCATCACCACCCAAAATCCTCAACCAGGCATAACACCATACTCCCTCTTTATTGCTGTTCTTCAACACAAAAGGGTAAATTGTTATCTCGCCATTACATATTTATTCATTACCTCAGGCGATTGGTGACGTCACGGAAAGCACAATTGAAACAGGAAGTGCATGTCTGACAGGTCATGGTTTATTACCATCGGTCGTTTTTCTATCTGTGTAATTTTTTAATATGTCATTATGAGTAGCCTAATGGCGTTAATACAACAACAACAACAACAGGCATTTTAAAAGGCCATTTTCCCTGCAAGAGCGGGGGTTAGCCTTGCGGTCCCCATGACAATGTTCTCCATTTTGCCCTATTTTCTGCATCTCCCCTTGTTAACCCCCTGGCCCGCATTTCTTCTTCGACAATCTTCAGCCAAGTCTTTCTCGGTCTTCCCCATCCTCTAATTCCTTCCACATTCATTTCCATCACTCTTCTCAACCAGTCACTTTCATCCTTCCTCAACACATGACCAAACATCTCAACCTGTTCCTCTTCACAGCATCCATCACAGGCTCTATTCCCATCATCTTTCGCAATTCATCATTTGGCTTCCTCTCTCTCAACGATACTCCACACATCCACTGAACCATTCGCATTTCCACCCTTTCCAGCCTTCGTTGCTGCTCTACGTTCATTACCCATGTCTCGCTGCCATAAATCATAACACTTCCCACACATGCAGCATACACCTTTCCCTTCAGCTTCAACGACACTCACCTCATCGTCAGCACGCCACCCAGTTCCCGAAACTTCTTCCATGCACATCTCACTCTAGCAACCGTTGCCGAGTCTGATCCACCTTCTCCATTCAGCATGTCTCCTAGGTAACAAAATGTTTTCACACCTTCCAGCTTCAGGCCGTCTCCAAGATCCAACTCAACATTTCCTCCATCTGCAGCTCCCTCTGTGCACACCTTACATTTGAATGTAGCTGCCACACTGGTTAATGACCCTCTGAAACCACTACATTTTTGATGAACCCACTCAGCGCACATTGTACATTGAATTGAGTTCACTCCGACACCCTTCCTGCACATAGCACATGGCCACTTCCCAGTTCTTTCCACCTCACCACATGCTTTACCACTTGCCATCACCTTTGTTTTTCCGATATTCACCTTCAGACCTTTCGTCTCCATACATTCCTTTCACTTGTTCATCTTCTCCTTCAGTCCATCCATACTTTCTGCAATCAACACCAGATCATCTGCATACAACAACTCCCACGGAAAACCCTCCTTTACGTTCCGAGCCAGCACCTCCATCACAGCTACAAATAGTAGTGGACTTAGTACCGACCCCTGATGCACTCCCACCTTCACCTCAAACTCACCACTGTTTCCGTCCTTCGTCCTTACAGCTGTGCACGCTCTTTTGTACATTGCCATCACTACTCTGATCAACCATTCCTCCACTCCTAACTTCCTCAATGCCCATGTCACTACTTCACGTGGAACCCTATCGAATGCTTTCTCCAGATCAACAAACCCAAGAAACAACTACTTCCTCTTCTCCATGTACTTCTCCTGCAACTGCCTCACAATAAAAAGCACGTCTGTCATTCCTCTTCCTGGCATAAATCCAAACTGCATTTCGTCAATCTTCACTTTCTTCCTTATCCTCCTTTCCAACACCCTTTCCAATACCTTCATTCCATGCTCGAATAACCTTATCGCTCGATACGAGCCACAGTCCAGAGGGTCACCTTTCCCCTTGTATAGAGGGACGAGGGTACTCAGTTCCGAATCCACTGGAATGCGGCCTTCTTTCACCACCAGATTGCAGATCTCTGTCATTCTCTTCACACCCCAATTTCCCGCTGCCTTCAACATATCTCCCACAACTCCCGTCGGCCCTCCCGCTTTTCTACTCTTCATTGCTTTAATCACTTCCTCAACTTCCTTCTCGGTTATCTTCTCTGCCGGTCCTAAAACTGGGTTACTCTCTATGTTGCCATCCCATTCATTCTCTGCATTCAACAGTATTTCCATGTATCTCTTCCATCGTCCTTTAATTCCATCTGGGCCCACAACGATTTGTCCCACTTCATCCTTCAAGCAACTCACCCCCATCACATCACACCTCTCTTTCGCTATCTGCTTTGCAATCCTGAATACCGCTCTCTGACCCTCTTCCAGATCCAAGCGTTCTCCGAACATTTTCCGACATGCCTCCTGCACCTTTGCTACCTCTTTCTTTGCAGCCTTCTTGGCTGCCTTCTAACTTTCATGCTCTTCCTTTTCTGCCCCCGTACCCTTCGCCTTCTGCCACTCCTTGAACTTCTTCCTCTTCTCGTCAATCTTCTTTCCAACTTCATCATCCCACCACCATGTTTCCCAGTGCCTCGGTGGTCCTTTTGTCCATCCACATACCTCACCAACGGCTCCCAACAGACTTTCTTTCATTGACATCCAACCACTTTCAAGCTCAACCACATCATCCTCTACCATACTCAGCCTCTCTTTTAATGCCTCCCTCACTGTCACCTCTTTCAACCTCCACACCTTCATTCTCGGTTGGTACTTCACCCGCCAAGCTCTCCTCGCACCTTTCAACCTTATGTCGCAGACAACCAAGTGGTGCTGTGAAACAGCCTCCTCCCCCGGGATCACCTTTGTGTCCCGGAGATGCCCCCTATCTCGCCTACGCACCATCAGGTAGTCAACGGTTGTCGTCGACCCACCTGACGTGTATGTAACAAGCTTATTATCCTCTTTCTGGAACTGAGTATTACAAATCAACAAATCAGCTCCATCAGCAAACTCCAAAATCCTTTCATCTTCTGCATTTCTCACACCATATCCGTAACCCCCATGAACTCCCTCAAAACCGTCCATACTCCTTCCCACATGTCCATTTAGGTCTCCTCCTACCACAACAACTTACTTATCTTTCACGTTTTCCATCAGCTTCTCTATTGCACACCAGAACTTGTCCTTCTCTTCATCGCTCCGACATACCTGCGGAGCATATCCCGAGATGACGTTCACCAAGAGCTTTCCAATCATCATTTTCACCATCATCAACCTTTCACTCACTCTCGTCACACTCACCACACTGTCTACAAACTCCTCAGAAAACAGGACACCAACACCATTCACGCCTTCTGGGCACCCTTTCCACACAAACTTGTATTTCTGTCCCTGCCTACCCTTCACCATTCTCACACCACTTCCCTTCCATCTTGTCTCCTGCACACAACATATGTCCACTCTTCTTCTGACCAATACTTCCACCACTTCTCCTGATCTCCCTGTCATTGTCCCTACATTCCACGTCCCAAACCTCAGAAACCGATCTCCACGTCGGGCATCAGACTTTTCGTCGTCATAAATGGAGTGATTTCCACCCTTGCTTCGATCGGGTTCCCCACCTTGAGTTTTGACGAGAGGGAGTGGGGTCCCCCACGGGGTACTTCGGGCTGTACCCTGCCCATATCTCGTTGTAATTGTCATGGTTCTCTTTTTGAGGCAATGTTTTTATGGCCGGATGCCCTTCCTGATGCCAACCCTTTTAGTCGCCTCTTACGACACGCAGGGATACGGTGTACCTATTCTAAACCGGGATACACACCGGGGAATGGTGTTAATAAATGATCGTTAATGAATTATATTCTTCATGAAGCATCTTGTGGGTGGAGTCAGGACAGCTATCCAACCAATCGGTGCGAAGAATTGTTACAAACAGACACGCACACATACAGTCATATTATTATAAAGATATGCACTGTAACACTTACCACTATACATCATAATAAACGTGTGCTACTTCCTATAATTGCACTCCATCCATAAATGAAAAAGTGCAAGATATATTTTGAAAAGGGCCTGTGCAAGATCACATGACGCTTCATTGTCTTTGTTCAAGTGACCAACCATCCATGAGCTAGAGTGAAGCTCCACTGGCTAACATATCGCTGAGATATTTTCCATTATGGACATTTAAAGGCCGTTTTCTTGATTCTCCCCTGATCAGAGCTTGGAGTTACATCAGTATGCAAAATTTGAACTTTCTACAGGGTTCACACAGTCCTTGAAACTCCTTGAAATTCCTGAAAAAATGAAAAAGGATTTTCCAGTACTGAAACGTCCTGGAAAACTTGTCCAAGTCCATGTAACTCCTGGAAAATTGAGGAAATTGTGCATATAGAAACTAGAAAGAGCAATCAGAGATTGCACATTGCCCCTCACATGATTGACCGTCACAGGACTTGTTTTGTGAGGTTTATTTTATGTGGCAAATAAATGGAAGTATTTACTAAGTGAGAGGTCATTGATTGCAAATGAAAGGTCAAAATGCTCTAATGGGCAAAGGTCTGAAAAAGTGTAAAGATCTAAAGTTGTAAAGGTCTAATGGTCTGAAAAGGTCTGCAAAAAGAAATCAGAAAGTGTCGAAAGGGTCTTAAAAAGTCGAAGCGGTCTAAAGGGTGTAATTTAAGGTCGAATGTGTCTTAAAAGGTCAAAGAATAGCCTGTCCAAAACATTCCAAAAGGGTATTAAAAGGTCAAAAGCATATGAAGGGTGCTTTAGGTGTAAGGGTCTTAAAGGGTAGAAAGGAGTCTAAGGGTTTCAAGGGGTCTAAGCATAAGGAATCTGGAGTGTATAAAAGCTATAAGTGGTCTAAAGGTCTAAAAGGTACATTCCAATAGTACGTAATTAAGGACATAATTACCCGCCACCGAAGGGAAGGTGAAGGAGGTTACATTTTCACCCCTGTATGTCTGTTTGTTACCTGCGAAATCGAAGATTCACAAGTTCACTTGGTCCTCAGTTAATGTCGTGGTTACATTCTTGAAAACCATGACGTTAAACGAAACGATGTTAAATGAATCAATTTATCTCATGCCAAGAGAGAAATTTATCTCGGACGATGTAATAGCGAAATATAGGTAAATAATCACGACGTTCTATGAAGCCATGGTATCTAATTATTATAGACGTTATAACAAAATAATGTTAAGCGGGACGACGTTAAGTGAGGACACCCTGTATATTGGTTGGTCTGGTCTGTGATATTGTCTGTTTGTCTGTCTGTACTGTATGTCAATCGGCTACAGGTCACAATTTAAATCGAATCTTAATGAAACGTCACAAAATGGTAGAGTTGATCATAAGCAAGAAGCACATTGATTTGGAGGTCTAAATGTCAAAAGGTCAACATAGGCCAAAGGTCAACAACTTTGTCATATTTCTAAAATCATCAAAACTGATCGACTTGAAATTTTAGGAGGATTTCCATATCAGGTCACCCAAATCAACCACAAATTATTTTTGAGGTCAAAGGGTCAACACAAGCCGAATTTCTAAAATTATCAATTTTCTTCTGATTTACTTGTTCAAAAGGGCTTGCATATCAGGTCACTGAATTAAACCCCCGATTATTTTTGAGGTCAAATCTGTTTTAGGGATTTTGCAAGTATCGTGCTCTGCATGATGACTTTTTTATTTGCCTGTTTTCTGTGAGCAGGATATCTCATAAAGTTTTGTCTTGATTCCAATGAAACTTGGTGGACAGGTTGGTTGTGTGATAAGGATGAATTGATTCAATTTTTGGTGAAGATCTGAATCTGGATCCAGACACGATAGTTTTTTTGTTTTTTAAATAATTATTCACCATTGATAGCCTAGATGTGGCCAAAACGATATATATCACGATATTTCCAAACGTTATAGATGGGTTGAGGCAAAATAAGGTGGATGGGTTGGTTAGGCGACAAGAACAAGTCGATTTTATTTTTGTTCGGGTTCGGATCCAGATCCGGCCTATCAATAGGATGCAAAACTTAAACTGTTCAGAATAGAGGAGGTCTACACTCCACCGAGTGCTGTTCTTGTTAATAGATGTTAGTCATGGTTTAATAATAGGTAATTATAGACATACTCACGGTCCAACTCACGTTCAAACAGTACATAATTAAAGCCGAGCACCAAAATGGTTTCCCAGTCCGGTGGTCAGTCCGACATGGAGCAAGCCCTAATCCTCATCAATGGATGGATCGCTTGGTGCACATTTAGCTGCTAAATTATTCCTGAGTTTAAATCCCCTCTAATGTTCTTCTATTCTATCTGCCCCTATTGATGTGTTAATGGCTTCTGGCGTTTATCCCAACAGACCAAAAATATTTGAGGACCCCCTTTGACTTTATGGGGTTTCGATTTTACACATATAATAGTAAATCAGTGGCTATTGTGCATGTCATAACTGAGACACACAGCACATACAGTACACAGCACATACACAGCACATATAGGTCTTATGGTATGCAGCACTTTCGGAGATAATAGAGATGCAGTTTTTCGGTTTTTTCAAGATGGCGCCCGTACCATGAAACCAATGACGTCATAATTATCATTAAAAAAAATTATACAGGAGAAGGCGCACGTATGGTGAAAAATTACTGTCAATCGGACTAACGGTTGCAGTGAAAATTATATTTATTCTGTGCCGGCAAACAGACAAATGAAAAATCGGTCAGAGACCGAGGACTTGCCAGAATGTACTTTTTTTAAATCGGCCATTTTGGACAAATATGGCGGCCGAACCACATGGCCAATGACGTCATCATTATTTGTTTTCTAAACTAATTTATTCCGAGATTATGCTCAAGAAATTTCATCTTGATCGAATGAAGTTTTGTACTTGTCGAATTATGACGTCATAATGGAGGTACCTATGACATCATCATTAACATATTTTATTCCCCATGGAGAGTTCTTTACAATGAGCCATGTCTCCATTTTTTCTATTCAGCACTTTCGGAGATATGGAGGTGCAAAGTTTTTTGGGATTTTCCAAGATGGCGGTCGAACCACGTGACCGATGACGTCATCATTATTTTTTCCCACCACCAGGTTATGCCGACATTGCGCTCAAGGAATTGCATCTTGATTGGATGAAGTTTCATACTTGTCGAATTATGACGTCATAATGGAGGCCTTGGGCCGAGAGAGTTAAAAATTTGGCACAGTCTATTCCAGGGTAAGACATATATGTGTGTAAAGTATGGCGATTCTATGTGCAATGGTGTAGACGTAGTACTGCACACAAACACACAGACAGACAGACAAATAGACAGACAGATGAAAAATCGGTCAGAGACCAAGGACTTGCCGGAATGTACTTTTTTATCGGCCATTTTGTACAAATATGGCGGCCGAACCACGTGACCGATTACGTCATCATTATTTGTTTTCTAAAGTAATTTATTCCTAGATTATGCTCAAGAAATTTCATCTTGATCGGATAAAGTTTTGTACTTGTCAAATTATGACATCATAATGGAGGCACCTATGACATCATCATTAACATATTTTATTCCCCATGGAGAGTTCTTTACAATGAGCCATGTCTCAATTCTTTCTATTCAGCACTTTCGAAGATATAGAGATGCAATTTGTGGGGGGTTTTCCAAGATGGCGGCCGAACCACGTGACCGATGACGTCATCATTATTTTATTTTTTGTCCACCAGTTTATGCCGACATGGCGCTCAAGAAATTACATCTTGATTGGATGAAGTTTTGTACTTGTCGAATTTTGACGCCATAATGGAGGCCTTGGGCCGAGAGAGTTAAAAATTGGGCACAGTCTATTCCCGGGCAAGACAAATACGTGTGTAAAGTATGGCGATGCTATTTACAACGATGTAGACATAGTACTGCGCACAAACAGACAGACAGATGGACAGACAAACCAACCTACCAACATAGACAGAGTTGACGTCCAACATACTTCGTCCAACATACGTCCAACCTACTTCAACTAACCCTAACAAACAGACAGAAAAACAGACAAATGAAAAATCACTCATAGAGCAACAATTGGCAAAAGAGAACAAAGTAGAATGGCACTCGGTAGAGTATCCCTTTGATCTCACAAATAATAGACTCGGCCACTTTTCTCAGTAAATAACTACTGCAGGCATTTTTGGGGAACAGTTGGTAAACCAGTTTTCCAACACAATTTTGGTTTCCTAAACAACCAAAAATTGTTTACCAAGCTCAGTTTTCAGTTTTAAGGCGTCAGGGTGCGGGATGGGGACCCAACTCGTTGTGCTCCCCACGGACCACTTTCCCCAACTTCAACCCATGTAAAAGTGGTCTAATACATTTTATTTTCAGAAGCTACCAGCTCCATAATCACTGGACCATAATCACTGGAAACTCAAGTCTCCATCCTCTTATTCTTCTTAGCTGGTTTGGATTAGGACACATTAATGATTTCTACATCTGTCGGTACCTGAACTACATTTGCAGGACCCAGTTGAATACAAGTTGCTTTTTTTTTTACAACTGCATCGTTGTGTTGAGCACCCCGTTGCACAGCCACATGAGATGAACTCTTCACAAATGTATGGTACTGGTGGCAGAGACATGAGTTGTGGCTTCACGTTATTATCCTGTAATATCCATCCATGGCCAACTGGTGAAGGCAGGTGTGTGTGGGCACACATGGCTTGTCTCCATACCATAGCCTGGTAGTGAGCCCTCAGTATGTGAAATCTCACTGCATCAGATGTCGGAGGGAGTGCTTCAGGAGATCTGCATTTGCAAAACAGTCTTGTAAGGACCTCATCACAGGTAACTTTCTCATCCTGATGATACATTTTACAAATGAATTGTTCCACAGACTTTATGGTGTCATCAGTGAGTGGGTGCTTTCCCAAGTTTGCCAGCAGATGATGATTATTCTTCAACACTCCCCATGATGTTCTCTTGCTGTGACCTGCTATGTGAGAAACTGTGTCACACCCAGTTATTGTGTGAAAGGGAATCAGCAATTCATAGTCCTCTTGATTACAGCACTGTTTGTTTCATCCATGCTTCTCAGTGTAACTTCGGCTAAAGAAGTGTCTGTCCGCAAGACATCTCTATGACTTAGTGTATGCCCCGTATTATGAAAAAACTGTACCAGTTGCTTTGAGTGTGTTGCTTGGTGTAAAGTGCTAGCAAGGCCAATATGTTTTGCGGTCCACTTCTTGCCTCCAGAAGTGATGTACACTAAATCTTGACACACTAAGAACGAGAGACTGAACTTCAGAATCAAAGTCATCAGAACTTTTGTTGGGCGTTTCAGTGTCCTCATCATCTGGTAATAGTTCATCACCATCATCTGTATCTGACGAGGACATGTGATCAAAAACTTCTTGTCCACCAATAAGAAGACGTATGAACATGTACAGGCTCTCTGGTACACATGATATTGCTTTCTTCCTCGTGGACAGCTTCAGCAGCTATTATATCATGTACCCCAGGTTCGCAAGAACGGCTTGTAACAATTTGGGTGATACTTCCCTTCAGCAGCTATTAGATCAGGTACCCCAGGTTCGCAAGAACTGCTTGTAACAATTTGGGTGATACTTCCCTTCAGCAGCTATTAGATCAGGTACCCCAGGTTCGCAAGAACTGCTTGTAACAATTTGGGTGATACTTCCCTTCAGCAGCTATTATATCAGGTACCCCAGGTTCGCAAGAACGGCTTGTAACAATTTGGGTGATACTTCCCTTCAGCAGCTATTAGATCAGGTACCCCAGGTTCGCAAGAACGGCTTGTAACAATTTGGGTGATACTTCCCTTCAGCAGCTATTAGATCAGGTACCCCAGGTTCGCAAGAACGGCTTGTAACAATTTGGGTGATACTTCCCTTCAGCAGCTATTAGATCAGGTACCCCAGGTTCGCAAGAACGGCTTGTAACAATTTGGGTGATACTTCCCTTCAGCAGCTATTAGATCATTGTAGCGGTACTGTGAGCTTCTGCAGTGGTTGAACCTTTGAAACTTAAGGATGGAGCACTCTCCGTACTGGTTGATTGTTGTTGAAGGCGTTTGATTTTTCCTGTGTCTGTGTACACAGCATAACATGATTTATGCCACACTAGAGCCTGCGAGGAATCAGCACTTAGCACGAATGTGATTCAATCAATCACATCACGATTCTCTTCTTCCAAAATTTGTGGCGTGCCGATGTTGCTTCACGAAGAGACGATAGTCCTTTTGCTGTGGCTTCAAAAGGTTTGTCTGATTTACCCTGCTGGCATATAATGCAGTCTACAAATGATACACACCAGCTGCTGGTCCTTTTCAGTTGCATTAACGACTCCATTCTGACCTGAAATGCAATATATATTAATATAATTAGACAATATAATATAATAATAATAATAATAATAGTAATAATAATAATAATAATAAGCTGTGTTTATTGTTTCATTGATCTGTGCTCCATGTGAATATTTTCTTTCCACGACTTGCGTATGTGTTTTGTTTTGCATTTTTCAGGGTGAATGAGTCAATTGCCGGCTTGGTATTCGGATTCAGCATATTCAGATTATTCAGCAACAGCATATTTGGATTCAGCATACCTTAAAAGAGTTAAAAAGTCTGTTTAACAACTTTTCCTCAAAAATGCCTCATACACTACAACAACACCCATATCTGAAAAATTGGACTAGTCTATAATCAGTGGTTGAAATATGTGACCTGATATGCAAATCGTCTTCAAATTAAGTTAATCGGATTAAAATTGACAATTTTAGAAATTCGGCCTATGTTAACCATTTGGCCTATGTTGACCTCAAAAATAGTTGGTGGTTGGTTTCAATGAGCTGATATGCAAATCCTATTCAGATTTCAAGTCAATCAGATGAAAATTGCGGATTTTAGAAATTTGAAATGGTTGTTGACCTTTGGCCGATGTTCACCTTTTGGCCTATGTTGATCTCAAAAATAGTTGGTGGTTCAAATCAGTCGACTGATATGAAATTCCAATTCAAATTTCAAGTCAATCGGATGAAAATTTAGGATTTCAGAGATTTGAAAAAAGTGGTTGACCTTAGACCTATATTGACCTTAAAAACAGTTGTTGGTTCAATTAAGTTCGCTGATATGAAAATCCTATTCAAATTTCAAGTTAATCGGATGAAAATTGAGGATTTTAGAAATCAGAAAAAGTGGTTGACCTCAAAAATAGTTGTTGGTTGAATTTAGTTTGCTGATACGAAAATCTTGTTCAAATTTCAAGTCAAACGAATGAAAATTGAGGATTTTGGAAATTTGAAAAGGTTGTTGATCTTTGGCCTATGTTGACCTTGTGACCTATGTTGACCTCAAAAATAGTCGTTTGTTGAATTTAGTTTGCTGACACGAAATACCTGTTCAAATTTCAAGTCAAACGGATGAAAATTTAGGATTTTAGAAATTCGAAAAAGGCACTTTACCTTTGGCCCATGTTGACTTTTCGACCTTTTGACCTCAAAAATAAATAGGATTCTGTCGGACCATCAACTCTACTGTTTGGTGAAGTTTCTTGAAAATCGGTTTGAAATTGTGACCGCTAGGCAAGTATACGTGAGCAGACAGACAAACACACACACACAAACACACAAACCGAAGGAGTGATTAACGTGGCCAAAAATTTTTTTTTCCCCCAAGTAACAAACAGACAGAGAAACGGACTCAAATTCAATACCCTCTCCTCTGGTGAGGGTAAATATATATATTTTTCTGGATGGACGATGTTTTTCAGGTAAAACACATGTTATTAGTCATAATTTTGACTTGAAAAGACATTTAATTTGACATAAACAATAGTGATGGAGTCATGTTTTTGTCAGTGACAACATGTCCAAGGATGAGTCTGGTGTCTGCCTTTTCATGTTTGGCATTAAGGTTAGAGAGATTGGTTCTAATTTTTGAGGGCTTTACTTCATGTGCATCAATAATAGTCCCTGCAACAACAACTTCCTTGTCCAAGGGTGCCAACAGCTCGTGTGAAAGAAAATAAGTAAGATCTGCCTTGTTTTCCTGCAAAGACATGAAGTTGGACTAGTTGGACAATAGTGATACATTTTCTGTCCTGGAAAACTCCTGGAAAACGTATAGAAGTTTGGTCGTCCATGCCTGTGTGAACCTTATCTAGCCCATCAAGATAGTACAGCCATATAATTGTTGTTTACTTTGCCCAAAAACAGTAAGACTGACAAACCTAGCACAACGTACATGATGGTATAATTACTTTGTTACATATGATATGCGTCATTTTTGCCTTTTTTTTTTTTTTTTACAAAATTAAACATACGTGGTACATCTTCCTCATCATTCAGACAGATGCATATATTAACTGGTAAATAAGACACAATCGTTCCTTAGAAATCCGCTGAACCTACTGAAATCGGTGTAGTTGTGCTAAAAGTATCGTCATACTACCTGAAAACCACTAACATTGACTAACTCTATGAAATACATGCGTATTTCCAATATAGTTACATTAACAGAATGCTTTCTAAAATTCACTTGTGAACACCAATATTTATTTCAATGCCACTGATCAGAAAATAGTCAATTTACATTTACCTATTTGCACATTCATTGTCCGTCATGCAGCCACAGGCTTTAGTGCAAGGCATCCTCATTTTCTTGCACGAACAGTGGAAGTTGCGGCAACCAGTGCCACAGGAACAGCAGATGACATCAATGCAAGCTTTAGGGATAGGATTCAGGCTGAGAAGTGTGGGTTTCAAGTAATTTCCATGAAGTTCCATCCCATTTGCTGTGGCTGAGGAATTGCTGGATATGTGCAATGTGCTTGTTTCCAGATGAGTACTTGATACCATGGAGGCGCAGCACATCACTTGTTGGATGCATACTCTTGGACTTGTTCGCCTTGAAGAACATAATACTACAGACATCATCAGTGGTATCAAAGTGCTCCAAATTGTACATTCTGTGCACAAACTTCTCTGCATCACTGACTTTGTTGTCTGTGAGTTCACCCTCCCCTAGTTCAACAAGCAGGTCATGATGCGGAAGGAATTTCTTCCATGATAACTGTGTTGGCTTCCCAGCAAAGTGAGGGGTGGTGTCACTCCCTGTTATGGCGTGATGTCGAAGCAGAGCTGGTACAGCAGAGAGGGGAAGATTGTCATGAATAGCTCTGATGTTGATATATTTCCTGTTCTTTGCTGTTCACGGCATTAACCACAAAATTTGTTCTGCTACACGACTACAGTATGCCACCAACAACAGAAGCATGTCAGTGTCCCTGGCAGACACAACAATAGTCTCAGACGTATTGTTGATGCAATGAAGGATGAGTCTGGTGTCTGCCTTTTCATGTTTGGCATTGAGGTTAGAGAGATTGGTTCTAATTTTTGAGGGCTTTACTTCATGTGCATCAATAATAGCCCTGCAACAACAACTTCCTTGTCCAAGGGTGCCAACAGCTCGTGTGAAAGAAAATAAGTAAGATCTGCCTTGTTTTCCTGCAAAGACATGAAGTTGGACTAGTTGGACAATAGTGATACATTTTCTGTCCTGGAAAACTCCTGGAAAACGTATAGAAGTTTGGTCGTCCATGCCTGTGTGAACCTTATCTAGCCCATCAAGAAAGCATTGAGCATTTATGTCAGTGAGTGAATGAGTCGGTGAGAATGAGATAAACATATGCCAAATAGTAATCCTCACTGGATTTGTTGACATTGATCGCTTGTAGCACACCAGTGTTTCCTGCATGGGTTCTGACCAAGCAGGAGTAACTACCACATGCCCACCTGATGGAGACACCCATACACAGCTTTACAAGGAATTTTGCAGTCAGGTACAAGATATTAAAGTTAAGATAGCTACTCTCAGCTTCTAGTTTCAGTCTGTTTAAGACAGAATTGCCCATTGCAAACAAGTAGTGTGTTAATTGCCACCCACAGTATTAGTCAGCCAACATTTTTTGGGGAATTCCATCCGACCTCTAGGGACTAGCCTTACAAACTTTTTAATCAAGGAAGAGGGGGTGGGGGGGGGGGGGGTCAACTTGACCAAAGGTCACCAACTTTGCCAAATTTCTAAAATCCTCAATTTTCATCCGATTGACTTGAAATTTGAAGAGGCCTTGCATATCCGGTCACTGAATTCAACCACCAAGTATATTTGAGGTCAACATCGGCCAAAAGGTCAACATAGGCCAAATTTCTAAAATCCTCAATTTTCATCCGATTGACTTGAAATTTGAAGAGGACTTGCATATCTGGTCACTGAATACAACCACCAAGTATTTTGAGGTCAACATAGGCCAAAAGGTCAACATAGGCCAAACGGTCAACATAGGCCAAAAGGTCAACATAGGCCAAATTTCTAAAATCCTAAATTTTCAACCGAATGACTTGAAATTTGAAGAGGACTTGCATATCTGGTCACTGAATTCAACCACCAAGTATATTTGAGGTCAGCATAGGCCAAAAGGTCAACATAGGCCAATTTCTAAAATCCGCAATTTTCATCTGATTGACTTGAAATTTGAAGAGAACTTGCATATCTGGTCACTGAATTCAACCACCAACTATTTTTGAGGTCAACATAGGTAAAAATAGGCCAAAGGTCAACTTAGGCGAAATTTCTAAAATCCTCAATTTTCATCCAATTGACTTGAAATTTGAAGATGACTTGCATATCTGGTCACTGAATTCAACCACAAATTATATTTTAGGTGAACATAGGCCAAAAGGTCAACATAGGCCGAATTTCTAAAATCACCAATTTTCACTTGATTGACTTGAAATTCGAAGAGGATTTACATATATGGTCACTCAATTCAACCACCAACTATTTTTGAGGTTAACAAAGGCCAAAAGGTCAACATAGGCGAAATTTTTAAAATCCTGTCGTCGAAACCTGTCGTCGAAATTTTTAAAATTCTCAATTGTCATCCGATTGACTTGAAAATTAAACAGCATTTGCACATTGAGTCAATAAATAGGGAAACTAACTATTTTTAAGGTCAAAAGGTCAAAGGTCAACTCAAGGTCAATCTTACAAAATCATCATTTTTCATCTGAAATATCGACACTTTCCTTCCTGTTGACCTGAGCTTTGATCAAGATTGTCAATTTTTTTTTTCGAAACATGTCATCGAAGCAGCTGAACCTGCAGTCGAAGCGGTCGAACCTGTCGTCGAAGTGGTCGAACCTGTCGTCGAAGCGGTCGAACCTGTCGTCGAAGCGGTCGAACCTGTCGTCGAAGCGGTCGAACCTGTCGTCGAAGCGGTCGAACCTGTTGTCGAAGCGGTCGAACCTGTCGTCGAAGCGGTCGAACCTGTCGTCGAAGCGGTCGAACCTGTCGTCGAAGCGGTCGAACCTGTCGTCGAAGCGGTCGAACCTGTCGTCGAAGCGGTCAAACCTGTCATCGAATCGGTCGAACCTGTCGTCAAACCTGTCGAACCTGTCGGCGAAGCATTCAAACCTGTCGTCGAAGTGGTCGAACTTATCGAACCTGTCGTCAAAGCAGTCAAACCTGTCGTCGAAGCTGTCGAACCTGGCGTTGAAGCGGTCGAAGCTGTCATTGAAGCGGTCAAACCTGTTGTTGAAGTGGTCGGACCTGTCGTCGAAGCAGTCAAACCTGTCATCGCTGTGGTAGAACCTGTCGTCGAAGCAGTTGAACCTGTCGTCGAAGCGGTCGACCCTGTCGAACCTGTCGTCGAAGTGGTCGAACCTGTCGTCGAAGTGGTCGAACCTGTCGTCGAAGCGGTCGAACCTGTCATCGAAGTGGACGAACCTGTTGACGAAGTGGTCGAACCTGTCGCCGAAGTGGTCAAACCTGTCGTCGAAGCGGACGAACCTGTCGTCGAAGCGGTCGAACCTGTCGTCGAAGCTGCCGAACCTGTAGTGAAAGCGGTCGAACCTGTCGTCAAAGCGGTCAAACCTGTCATAGAAGCGGTCAAACCTGACGTCGAAGCGGTCGAACCTGTCGTCGAAGCAGTCGAACCTGTCGTCGAAGCGGTCGAACCTGTCGTCGACGCGGTCGAACCTGTCATCGAAGCGGTCGAACCTGTCATCGAAGCGGTCATACCTGTCGTAGAAGCGGCCGAACCTGCAGTCGAAGCGGCCGAACCTGCAGTCGAAGCGGCCGAACCTGCAGTCGAAGCGGTCGAACCTGTCGTCGAAGCGGTCGAACCTGTCGAACCTGTCGTCGAAGTGGCCGAACCTGTCGTCGAAGTGGTCGAACCTGTCGTCGAAGCGGTCGAACCTGTCGTCGAAGCAGTCGAACCTGTCATCGAAGCGGACGAACCTGTCGCCGAAGTGGTCAAACCTGTCGTCGAAGCAGTCGAACCTGTCGTCGAAGCAGTCGAACCTGTCGTCGAAGCGGTCGAACCTGTCATCGAAGCTGCCGAACTTGTAGTCAAAGTGGTCGAACCTGTCGTCAAAGCGGTCGAACCTGTCATAGAAGCGGTCAAACCTGACGTCGAAGCGGTCGAACCTGTCGTCGAAGCGGTCGAACCTGTCGTCGAAGTGGTCGAACCTGTCGTCGAAGCGGTAGAACCTGTCATCAAAGCGGTCGAACCTGTCGTCGAAGCGGTCAAACCTGTCGTCGAAGCGATCATACCTATCGTCGAAGCGGCCGAACCTGCAGTCGAAGCGGTCGAACCTGTCGTCGAAGCGGTCGAACCTGTCGTTGAAGCGGTCGAACCTGTGGTCGAACCTGTCATCGAAGTGGTCGAACCTGTCGTCGAAGTGGTCAAACCTGTCATCGAAGTGGTCAAACCTGTCAAAGCAGTCGAACCTGTCATCGAAGTGGTCGAACCTGTCTTCGAAGCGGTCGAACCTGTCGTCGAAGCGGTCGAACCTGTCGTCGAAGCGGTCAAACCTGTCGTCAAAGCGGTCGGACCTGTCGTTGAAGCGGTCGAACCTGTCGAACCTGTCGGCAAAGTGTTCAAACCTGTCGTCGAAGTGGTCGAACCTGTCAAACCTGTGGTCAAAGCAGTTGAACCTATCATCGAAGCATTCGAACCGGTCGAACCTGTCGTCGAAATGGTCGAACCTGTCGTCGAAGTGGTCGAACCTGTCATCGAAGCGGTCGAACCTGTCGTCGAAGCGGCCAAACCTGTCGTCAAAGCGGTCGAACCTGTCGTCGATGTGGTCGAACCTGTCGTTGAAGTGGTCGAACCTGTCATCGAAACAGTCGAACCTGTCGTCGAAGTGGTCGAATCTGTCGTAGAAGCGGTCCAACCTGTCATCGAAGTGGTCGACCCTGTCGTCGAAGCGGTCGAACCTGTCGTCGAAGCGGTTAAACCTGTCGTCGAAGTGGTCGAACCTGTCGTTGAAGCGGTCCAACCTGTCATCGAAGTGGTCGAACCTGTCGTCGAAGCGGCCAAACCTGTAGTCAAAGCGATCGAACCTGTCGTTGAAGCAGTCGAACCTGTCATAGAAGTGGTCAAACCTGACGTTGAAGCTGTCGAACCTGTTGTCGAAGCGGTCAAACCTGTCGTTTAAGCGGTCGAACCTGTCGTCGAAGCAGTCAAACCTGTCGTCGAAGCGGTCGAACCTGTCGTCGAAGCGGTCGGACCTGTCGTCGAAGCGGCCGAACCTGTAGTCAAATCGGTAAAACCTGTCGACGAAGTGGTCGAACCTGTCGCCGAAGTGGTCGAACCTGTCATCAAAGTGGTCGAACCTGTCACCGAAGTGGTCGAACCTGTCATCGAAGCGGTCAAACCTGTCATCGAAGTGGTCAAACCTGTCGTTGAAGTGGTCGAACCTGTCGTCGAAGTGGTCGAACCTGTCGTCGAAGTGGTCGAACCTGTCGTCGAAGGTGTCGAACCTGTCGTCGAAGCTGTCGAACCTGTCGTCGAAGTGGTCGAACCTGTCGTCAAAGCGGTTGAACCTGTCGTCGAAGTGGTCGAACCTGTCGAACCTGTCGTCAAAGCAGTCAAACCTGTCGTCGAAGCGGTCGAACCTGTCATTGAAGCGGTCGAACCTGTCGTTGAAGTGGTCGAACCTGTCGTCGAAGCGGTCAAACCTGTCATCGAAGTGGTCAAACCTGTCGTTGAAGTGGTCGAACCTGTCGTCGAAGTGGTCGAACCTGTCGTCGAAGGTGTGGAACCTGTCGTCGAAGCTGTCGAACCTGTCGTCGAAGCGGTCGAACCTGTCGTCGAAGCGGTCGAACCTGTCGTCGAAGTGGTCGAACCTGTCGAACCTGTCGTCAAAGTAGTCAAACCTGTCGTCGAAGCGGTCGAACCTGTCATTGAAGCGGTCGAACCTGTCGTTGAAGTGGTCGAACCTGTCGTCGAAGTAGTCAAACCTGTCATCGAAGTGGTCGAACCTGTCATTGAAGCAGTTGAACCTGTCGTCGAAGCAGTCAAACCTGTTGTCGAAGTGGTCGAACCTGTCGTCGAAGTGGTCAAACCTGTCGTCGAAGCGGTCGAACCTGTCGTCGAAGCGGTTGAACCTGTCGTTGAAGCGGTCGATCCTGTCGTCGAAGGGGCCGAACCTGTCGTCAAAGCAGTCGAAACTGTCATCGAAGCGGTCAAACCTGTAGTTGAAGCAGTTGAACCCGTCGTCGAAGCAGTCGAACCTGTCGTCGAAGCGGTCGAACCTGTCGTCGAAGCGGTCGAACCTGTCGTCTAAGCGGTCGAACGTGTCGTCGAAGCGGTCGAACATGTCGTCGAAGCAGTCGAACCTGTCATCGAAGCGGTCAAACCTGTCGTCGAAGCGGTCGATCCTGTCGTCGAAGCGGTCGATCCTGTCGTCGAAGCGGCCAAACCTGTAGTCAAAGCGATCGAACCTGTCGTCGAAGCGGTCAAACCTGTCGTTGAAGCAGTTGAACCTGTCGTCGAAGCGGTCAAACCTGTCGTCGAAGTCGTCAAACCTGTCGTCGAAGTGGTCGAACCTGTCGTCGAACCAGTCGAACCTGTCGTCGAAGTGGTCGAATCTGTCGTAGAAGCGGTCCAACCTGTTGTCGAAGTGGTCGAACCTGTCGTCTAAGCGGTCGAACCTGTCGTCGAAGCGGTCGAACCTGTCGTCGAAGCGGCCGAACCTGTAGTCAAAGCGGTAAAACCTGTCAACGAAGTGGTCGAACCTGTCGCCGAAGTGGTCGAACCTGTCATCGAAGTGGTCGAACCTGTCGTTGAAGCGGTCAAACCTGTCATCGAAGTGGTCAAACCGGTCGTCGAAGCGGTCGAACCTGTCGTCGAAGTGGTCGAACCTGTCGTCAAAACGGTCAAACCTGTCGTCGAAGCGGTCGAACCTGTCGTCGAAGCGGTCGAACCTGTCGTCGAAGCGGCCGAACCTATCGTCGAAGCGGTCGAACCTGTCGTCGAAGCGGTCGAACCTGTCATCGAAGCGGTCGAACCTGTCGTCGAAGTGGTCGAACCTTTCGAACCTGTCGGCGAAGAGTTCAGACCTGTCGTCGAAGTGGTCGAACCTGTCAAACCTGTCGTCGAAGCGGTCGAACCTGTCGTTGAACTGGTCGAACCTGTCGTCGAAGTGGTCAAAGCGGTCATCAAAGTGGTCGAACCTGTCGTCAAAGCAGTTGAACCTGTCGTCGAAGCGGTCAAACCTGTCGTCGAAGTGGTTGAACCTGTCGTCGAAGTGGTCGAACCTGTCGTCGAAGTGGTCGAACCTGTCGTCGAAGCGGTCGAACCTGTCGTCGAAGCGGTCGAACCTGTCGTCGAAGTGGTCCAACCTGTCGTCGAAGTGGTCGAACCTGTCGTAGAAGCGGTCGAACCGGTCGTAGAAGCGGTCCAACCTGTCGTCGAAATGGTCCAACCTGTCGTCGAAGTGGTCGAACCTGTCGTATAAGCGGTCAAACCTGTCATCGAAGTGGTTCAACCTGTCATAGAAGTGGTCGAACCTGTCGTCGAACAGTCAAACCTGTCGTTGAAGTGGTCGAACCTGTCATCGAAGCAGTCAAACCTGTCATCGAAGTGGTCGAACCTGTCGTCGAAGCAGTCGAATCTGTCGTCGAAGTGGTCGAATATGTCGTAGAAGCGGTCAAACCTGTCGTCGAAGCGGTCGAACCTGTCGTCGAAGCGGTCGAACCTGTCGTCGAGGCGATCGAACCTGTCGTCGAAGCGGTCGAACCTGTCGTCGAAGTGGTCGATCCTGTCGTCGAAGCGGCCGAACCTGTAGTCAAAGCGGTCGAAGCGGTCAAACCTGTCGTTGAAGCAGTTGAACCTGTCGTCGAAGCGGTCGAACCTGTCGTCAAAGTGGTCGAACCTGTCTTCGAAGTGGTCGAACCTTTCGTCGAAGCAGTCGAACCTGTCGTCGAAGTGGACGAACCTGTCGTCGGTGGTCCAACCTGTCGTCAAAGTGGTCTAACCTGTCGTCGAAGCGGTCAAACCTGTCGTTGAAGCAGTCGAACCTGTCATGTGTTTTTACACATCGACAGCTGCTGTACTTGTTTTTACACATGGACAGCTGCTGTACTTGTTTTTACACACGGACAGCTGCTGTCCGTTGCAACGAGTAGAGTAGGAGACCCACTCGATCTGCGCATATTTTCCAACCAGAGTAAATTCCACATAAGGAGAGGAACTGCACATGCTGTTGGCCGACTAACCCACAACGTTGTTTATAGTGAGATCATATAAACTCAGGAGCAGATCGCGAGTGGAACTTGGAGGGTTAATAGCTCCCAAGAAAATGTTGCCTTAAAATATTTTTTAATGGACTAAAATACTTTAAATGCACCTTTTATAGTTCACTAATATATACATTACAACAAACGTAGGCAACATGTAAGAATATAATTACATGGGGTAGGCTATATGTAATATGCTACATCTATAATATGTATATGTAAAAGTAGAATCCCCACCCAGGTCATACAATCCCCTTCAACTAAAGTATCAAACAAGCCCAGCTACTCCACTGTTAGACTTTCAGTCTTGTTTGTTCACATCTTTGACCAGAGTAGGCTTGGGGTTGGGGGGAAAACTCATCTATCTTAAAAATATTCTGTGACTGGCCCGGACAGCATCAGTGCATGTGTACCAAAAACCTGCTCGTCCTTTTTCTGCCCTGTTCATCTTGTGATGCTCTCAGCCATCTTACATCTGCTTGGAAGTTGGAAATTATATTAACTTGGTGGAAAAACCGATCCCCTGATCTACAGACATATCAGCTTACTTCCAAGGGTCTCAAACACTCGGGTCTCATCCTCACCATCTGCCATGATCTTTCATTCCAATCATGAGAAAAGTCATGGAATCCATCATCATAGTTGACATAAAATCCTTCCTTTTCTCCAATGGCCTAATCTCAGACCATCAGTTCGGATTCAGACCCAGACACTCTACCCTGGACATGCTGCTTCTGCTCTCCCAACACTGGGTCAGACAGGAGATCAGAGCAGTCTTGTCTCGACATATTTCGAGTATTCGATACAGTCTGGCACTCCACCTTGCTCTCCAAATTATCTGTCTATGGTATCCAGGGCCAACACTCCACTCTTGGGTTACTGACTTCCTCCACTCCCGTAGCCAACGTGGGGGGCTTTTAACTGGATCCTCTCATCTCCTCCCCCTGTCAAGGGTGGAGTGCCTCAAGGCAGTGTTCTTTGCCCAGTCCTATTCCAAATCTTCAACAACGATCTTTCTGAATGTCTGGGTAATCCTCTTTACCTCTTCCTGATGACTCCACCCTATGCCATAACATCGCTCATTCTTCATATTGGCAGGCAGCAGCCTCATCCCTCTCTGTTGACCTTAACTGAATCAAGAGTTGGTCAAACACTTGGAAATATGTCTTTCAATCCTGAAAAATCCTACCCACTCACTCTCTTTCTCTCTCTCCAAAAGGACCATATGGAAAACCCTTCCATCTACATTCTCAATAACACTCTTCAAGAAATTCAGTCACTCAAACACTCGGGTCTCATCCTCACCATCTGCCATGATCTATCTTGGGCAAACCACATTTCATAGTTGGCCTCCAAGGCCCCTCCGTTGGAAGAAATCTCAGTTGGGAGAAATCTCTGTTGGGAGCTGCAGACAGTCCATCACTGGATGCACGGAGAGGATGGCACGTTGGTGGCTTGGAGGAGGGACTGAGAGTGGAGGGAGACGGGTCCGGACGTAAGACCCTCCACCAGAACCATTGGGCGGCACTAGTGCAATCGAGCTAGCTAGTGCAAGGTGTGCAGGGCCAAAACACACGACTCCATCTTTTTACCTCATCTCACTTCTAATCTTGCCCCTCCCTCGTCTCTATTTCCCAGGGATGCATGTCTGGCACTAGGTTAATGTAAAGTTGATATGTGACTGATAAGGATCCAAGGGCGTGCATTTCGATTATGGCAAAAGGAGATTGTGTACTTGCCTGTGAACAACTGTTTGTGACTCATTGTACATATATGACAGTTAAACGATGACTGTGTAAGCCATAGGAGATAATACTAGTTTAGAAAGAGGGGATAACATTAGCCTTAAAAGAGGGGATGGGATTAGTATGTTTTTTTTACATGTTAGATACACAAATATCACACACACACACACACACACACACACACACACTCCATACCTCATCCCTCAGATCGGCAGTCTGCAGCCTCCGACAAGGCTTTCATCCACAGATCAATGGAACACTGCTCTCCCCTCTGGGCTGGTGCTCCTGCCTCACACCTAGCTCGTCTTCACGCTGTTGAAACCAAAGCTTTCATAATCATTGGAATCTCCCGGATGAAGCTAACTCTGAGGGCCTTTCACTCACTCACCGCAGGCAGGTTGGTGGTCTTTCTGTCTTCTACCGACTCCTCTCCGGCCTTGCCCCCCCCCCACCCCCCAGCCCTGTTTGTGCTCTGCCCCCAAATATTCCTACAGGACGCACAAGATCTGCCAGCAACCCTCTTCTGGTGAAACTGCCAAAATCAAGACTCTCTGCTCACCTTCACTCTTTCATTCCTCTTTTCTCCCGCCTCTGGAACAAACTCCCTCACGCTCTTCATTTCAGCGGCACCTAAATTCTAACAACTTGAACCGGTCCAAACCGGATGGGTGTTTTTTAGGAGACACCAACTCCTTACTGGATGGCCCCGGTGGCTCCCAAAGGGAGCTCATCTGCACTTTACCAGGTGTTGTTTTTAGTCCTGCAAGGTGTCACAGTCACCCTCCCCACTATTAAAGCCAGTGAGGGGTGTCGATTTAGTCACCGACAACCTGACCAAACCCAACGGTATTCTTGACTTGTTTTGATAACGCTCCAATCATCTTGATATGCTTTAACGTAGACCTTGCCACAAAACCTCCACAACCCACTTCCATTGGTAGCACATCACACTTCCACCCTTGGTCATCACACACACTTATCTAACCTCTTCATACATACACAACTTCCTTTCATAAACCCACTCCATATTTCCCTCCCTTGATACCGTCTGCTCAACGATGATGACCCTTTTCACCACATCAGTCCAAATAATTAAATCAGGACTTTGTTGGGTGACTGCAATATGAGATGGCTCTGTTCAAATCTGCATCTATCTGCCAGCCCATACCTGGCTTCAAAATGCATCCTGCCTCCCCATGACGTCGCTTAATTTCAGTTTCTCACCGTCCTTTATGAAGTTAATAATTGTCTTCTCTTTTGTGTCCGATTTGTTTGCGTCATCGCATAGCCTCTTAGTAACCTCGACAATCACTCACAAAACCTGGTTATGTCGCCAAGTATACCTGGCTGGAAATTTTGGGGGTGTATCTTTTCTTTGCCAATTGTGTGTGTGACAATTAGATTTTGTTACAGGTGCATCCCATTATTAAATGTTCAGTTGGGGGCAGTGTCCTCCATGAGGATTTGCACTCTTCATTTTACCCTCGCCTGAGTAGAGAGTATTGCATTTGAGTCCGTTTCTCTGTCTGTTTGTTACTTGCCAGAAAAGATTCCGGCAAGTATGTTGGTTGGTTGGTTTGTCTGTCTGTCTGTCTGTCTGTCTGTCTCTCTTTGTCTGTCTGTCTGTGCGCAGTACTACGTCTACACCGTTGCACATAGAATCGCCAAACTTTACGCACGTATTTGTCTTGCCCTGGAATAGACTGTGCCCAATTTTTGGGCACAGTCTACATACTACCTGAAAACCACTAACATTGACTAACTCTATGAAATACATGTGTATTTCCAATATAGTTACATTAACAGAATGCTTTCTAAAATTCACTTGTGAACACCAATATTTATTTCAATGCCACTGATCAGAAAATAGTCAATTTACATTTACCTATTTGCACATTCATTGTCCGTCATGCAGCCACAGGCTTTAGTGCAAGGCATCCTCATTTTCTTGCATGAGCAGTGGAAGTTGCGGCAACCAGTGCCACAGGAACAGCAGATGACATCAATGCAAGCTTTAGGGATTAGTGGGGGGGCCAATGTAGCAGATTGAAATGCCCGGTGAAATTGCTTGTTAATTTTTGGACACTGGTTGGGCTGTCTTTAGGGATGATATAAGTTCTAGAAAAAATATGTCTCCAATTGTTTCAAGTTCTTTATGGCGGCCATTTTGGATTTTCAAAATGGCGGATGTCGAAAACGTAAAATTCCATTATCTTGGCTTCTAAATGACCTAGAGTTTCGATTCTGGTGTCCAGTTGTACATTTTTGGGGATAGAGAATTGAATGAAACCTTCTTTAATAACCTACAAGGGATAAAAATAGGTTTTTATGGCACAGCCGAACCAGTGTCCAAAATCTAACTTAATGCACATCTATCTTAATTGTTATTTGTTATTTGTATGTTCCAGATTCGTGACCCTGAGCTATGATGGAGCCAAAAAGCAAGAAAACCAAGAAAGAAACTGATTTCACACTTTGCATTCAGTGCCAGGATCCCCAAGGTGCACTAGTGACTGAGCCAGCACTGGGCTCATATGCAAAGTTTCTCCAGTTCATCCAGGAGAGGGCACGATATGGTGATGCCGACTTCAAACAGATCAGCGAACGATTAAGCTGTTTCACTGCCACTGACTTGAGGAACAATAAAGCAAAGTGGCACCGGGCATGTTATGGATCTACATGCAACACTGCTCACCTGGAGCGTGCTAGAGTTCGCCACCAGAAAGCCTGCGAACATGGCGACACCCAGCATCTTCATAAGAGGTGTGGACGTCCTTCTTCTGCACCTGCCGCTGCAAGTACCTCAGGTTCTACGCAAGACGAGACTCTTCGCTTCACACGTTCATCATCAACTCCATTCAACAGAGACCTTTGTTTCTTCTGTCAAGAGGTCACTAAGGAAAGTGTACATGTTGTATGCACGTTCAACGCAGGTAAACAGCTGAAGAAAGCTGTTGAAGAAGGCAGCAACCACAAGTGGAAAGTTCAGCTGAGTGCTGCCATCAGTGCACATGATGCTCATGCGATCGACGTCAAGTATCATCTCCCATGCTGGGTGCAGAATGTCCAACGTGCTCCCAAGAGTGGGACATCAAGTGATGACAAAGAACACATACTGCAAGAAACTAATGTTATCAAAATAGCCGCAGACATTGAGTTTGTCAGCCTTGTTCGCTCTCTACTCCAAGCTGGTGAAATTCTCAACATGTCTGACCTGAAGTCGGTTTACTCCAGGATTCTTGACAATAATGGTGTGCACAATGTCCCATCACCTACTACCCAAGGCATGAAGGAGAAAATCAACTCTCACATTGATGACGTTCACTTCATGAAACCAAAACGTCGAAACGAGTCAGACTGTGTATTCTCCACTGCCGTGCGTGATGCAGCTGTCGAAGATGCAATGACGAAGACAAATGAAAAAAACATCGAACAACTGTTTGAGAGTGCCTCTGTTCTCCGCAGTGCCATTGCTTGTCAGAACAAGCACCCATGGCAATTTGAAGGAGAAATGAACACTGATGATGCTGAAAAGCATGTACCCAAAGTACTCTATGCTTTCCTCCGCTGGCTACTGGAAGGACCAGCCACGAGCATTGAGCCAGAGACTATGCGCTCAGCCACTATTCATCGAGATGTTATAACCATCAGTCAGAACATCATGTACGGCTACAAGTCAAAACGCCAAGTCACGTACAAGCCCAAAGAGCCAGATGCACCATTCCGCCATCGCTTAGAATGGCCACAGCAGCTTGCCGTTGCCATTGTAGTCCATCAGTCCACCAGAAACAAGAAGCTTCTGGATTTCCTGCATGGGTTCGGTGTCCATAAGAATGAAATCCCCTTCTGTGCTGTAGGTGTGGACCATGCACTGGAGCACATCAACAGGATCATGAAGGTGACAGGGGGTATTGTGGGCATTACCCAGAATGCCAGTGCCCGCGAAAGGTTCTTTCTGACAGCACCAGAGCTGAGTAGGCTTGCTGAAGAAGCCCGTCAGATGGCTGGCTCACAATCAGCTACACGCAAGGAGCACCACGACCTATCAACCACAGTCTGGGCTCGGCAGGAAGACAGCATTCGTCGACTGAAGAATGTGATCAGAGAGTCCATGAATCCCATGACGCATGAGGGTGAAGACCTGACGACTATCATCACCAAGGTGGTGATGCCAGCTGAAGTACAGAAGGATGTCTGCAACCAAGATGAGATTGGTCAGAAAGCGTATAACACGTTTGTTGCAGAGCGCATCAACACAAATGAAATCAACCTTTGGGCCAGAATGGGAAAGGTCAAACTGAAGATGTGGAAGAGTGCCAGGAAAGCTGTGAAGCACAAACTGGCAGACAAGGTTGTAGAGCTGAAAGACGACAGGTCACTGTTTGCGCGCATGCTGATCGTGGCCCGCTCACGACCAGAGATCAACTTGAAGGATGCCATAGGTCAATATGAATTCACCGCGCTTCCACGAACCCTCTTTGCAATGGCTGGGACACTACTACCATGCACAGACAAAAGACGGCATGGCATTAGTGCAAGCAATGGGTAAGCCACAATGGGTCAAAACATGTGCCCAGTGGGCTGGCCATTTCAATGCAACACTGGACTGCAAGACCAACGGGTATGATGAAGTCCACCTCGTGTTTGACCGATATGATCTGCCAAATTCACTGAAAGAGGCCACACGGGAGAGGCGCCAAGGTGGCAAGCCGCCCACTGCTTACCACGTTCAAGACAGCACCCCGATTGGGAAACTGACAGCAAAACAGTTCCTGTCGCACACCAACACCAAAGATGAGCTAACTGTCTATCTGGCAAAGAAAGCTCTGTGTCACTTTGAGGGGACTACCAAGGTCTTCATCGTCACTTCAAGGCAGGATGTCTTCTCCAACTGCATGGATGTACAGCATCTCCGTAGCTCCCAGGAGGAGGCTGATACGAGGATCTTTCTTCACAGTCTAGATGCCGTCCGAAGAGGTGCAACACAGCTGTACATTCAGTCACCTGATACTGATGTATTCATCCTAGCACTCCACCGGTACCATGAACTATGCAAAGACACATACTTCATCACGGGTGTGGGGAACAAGAAGAGGCAAATCTCACTGGAACCAATAGTACATGAACTTGGTGTCAGGAAGGCTGCAGCCCTACCAGGATTCCATGCATTCACGGGAGCAGCCAGACTGGTCGGTTTGCCGGCAAGGGAAAGCTCACATGTTGGCAAGCCCTCAATAGGTGCTCTGTTGAGGTGGTATCTGCGTTTCATGACCTTGGGGCCTCTGAGGAGCTGAGAGCTGACACAGAAAGTGACATTGAGGCATTTGTATGCCAGCTGTATGAGCCTCGTACTACAGTTATGGATGTGGGCAAGCTGAGGTGGAGACTGTTTACCAAGAAACAGCTAGAGGCACAGAAGCTGCCACCAACACGGGGAGCTTTACATGAAGCCATTGCTCGTGCACATTTCCAGGCCATGGTGTGGCATCAGGCTGATGTACCGGACCCCCAGCTTCCACAACCAACAGAACATGGATGGAGAGCAGAAGGAGATCAGCTGGTGCCCATCACAACCAAGGACCCTCCAGCCCCAGCTGCCATCACACATCTAATCAAATGTAACTGCAAGAAGACCCAATGCATGTCTCACTGCTCATGCAGGTCTCAGCATCTCAACTGTTCTGAGATGTGTATGTGTGGGGCAGATGAAGAGGTGTGTGGTAACACGGGTCAGGAGCGCCCCATGGGAATCGATAACACTGATGATGAGGAGGATGGAGATCCTTCAATGTAACAATGAACACTGCCAACTAAAAATATTGCACAAAGACATTATAAGTGTACATTTGAACACTAAAGTCCAGCCTTTATGTGATTTAGAAGTGAAAATGATGGAAAAAAATATATATATGTGTTGGCATAAGTGCGTGAAAATCCAAGATGGCTGCCATAAGAACCCTTTTGATCATATGTAGGTGTATAAATGTGTGTTTATTGGATTAAGTATCCGCAAATATGTACATTTGGACACCAAAATTAACACTCTAGGTCATTTAGAAGCCAAGATAATGACAATTTCGGTTTTCAACAAACGCCATTTTGATAATCCAAAATGGCCGCTATAAAGAACTTGAAAAAAATGGAGACATATTTTTTCTACAACTTCTATCATCCCTAAAGACAACCCAACCAGTGTCCACAAATTAACATTTGAATTCAACGGGAAAACATTGGCCCCCCCACTAGATAGGATTCAGGCTGAGAAGTGTGGGTTTCAAGTAATTTCCATGAAGTTCCATCCCATTTGCTGTGGCTGAGGAATTGCTGGATATGTGCAATGTGCTTGTTTCCAGATGAGTACTTGATAACATGGAGGCGCAGCACATCACTTGTTGGATGCATGCTCTTGGACTTGTTCGCCTTGAAGAACATAATACTACAGACATCATCAGTGGTATCAAAGTGCTCCAAATTGTACATTCTGTGCACAAACTTCTCTGCATCACTGACTTTGTTGTCTGTGAGTTCACCCTTCCCTAGTTCAACAAGCAGGTCATGATGCGGAAGGAATTTCTTCCATGATAACTGTTTTGGCTTCCCAGCAAAGTGAGGGGTGGTGTCACTCCCTGTTATGGCGTGATGTCGAAGCAGAGCTGGTACAGCAGAGAGGGGAAGATTGTCATGAATAGCTCTGATGTTGATATATTTCCTGTTATTTGCTGTTCCCGGCATTAACCACAAAATTTGTTCTGCTACACGACTACAGTATGCCACCAACAACAGAAGCATGTCAGTGTCCCTGGCAGACACAACAATAGTCTCAGACGTATTGTTGATGCAATGAAGGATGAGTCTGGTGTCTGCCTTTTCATGTTTGGCATTGAGGTTAGAGAGATTGGTTCTAATTTTTGAGGGCTTTACTTCATGTGCATCAATAATAGCCCTGCAACAACAACTTCCTTGTCCAAGGGTGCCAACAGCTCGTGTGAAAGAAAATAAGTAAGATCTGCCTTGTTTTCCTGCAAAGACATGAAGTTGGACTAGTTGGACAATAGTGATACATTTTCTGTCCTGGAAAACTCCTGGAAAACGTATAGAAGTTTGGTCGTCCATGCCTGTGTGAACCTTATCTAGCCCATCAAGAAAGCATTGAGCATTTATGTCAGTGAGTGAATGAGTCGGTGAGAATGAGATAAACATATGCCAAATAGTAATCCTCACTGGATTTGTTGACATCGATCGCTTGTAGCACACCAGTGTTTCCTGCATGGGTTCTGACCAAGCAGGAGTAACTACCACATGCCCACCTGATGGAGACACCCATACACAGCTTTACAAGGAATTTTGCAGTCAGGTACAAGATATTAAAGTTAAAATAGCTACTCTCAGCTTCTAGTTTCAGTCTGTTTAAGACAGAATTGCCCATTGCAAACAAGTAGTGTGTTAATTGCCACCCACCGTATTAGTCAGCCAACATTTTTTAGGGAATTCCATCCGACCTCTAGGGACTAGCCTTACAAACTTTTTAATCAAGGAAGAGGGGGTGGGGGGGGGGGGGGGGGGTCAACTTGACCAAAGGTCACCAACTTTGCCAAATTTCTAAAATCCTCAATTTTCATCCGATTGACTTGAAATTTGAAGAGGCCTTGCATATCCGGTCACTGAATTCAACCACCAAGTATATTCGAGGTCAACATCGGCCAAAAGGTCAACATACGCCAAATTTCTAAAATCCTCAATTTTCATCCGATTGACTTGAAATTTGAAGAGGACTTGCATATCTGGTCACTGAATACAACCACCAAGTATTTTGAGGTCAACATAGGCCAAAAGGTCAACATAGGCCAAACGGTCAACATAGGCCAAAAGGTCAACATAGGCCAAATTTCTAAAATCCTAAATTTTCAACCGAATGACTTGAAATTTGAAGAGGACTTGCATATCTGGTCACTGAATTCAACCACCAAGTATATTTGAGGTCAGCATAGGCCAAAAGGTCAACATAGGCCAATTTCTAAAATCCGCAATTTTCATCTGATTGACTTGAAATTTGAAGAGAACTTGCATATCTGGTCACTGAATTCAACCACTAACTATTTTTGAGATCAACATAGGTAAAAATAGGCCAAAGGTCAACTTAGGCGAAATTTCTAAAATCCTCAATTTTCATCCAATTGACTTGAAATTTGAAGATGACTTGCATATCTGGTCACTGAATTCAACGACAAATTATATTTTAGGTGAACATAGGCCAAAAGGTCAACATAGGCCGAATTTCTAAAATCACCAATTTTCACTTGATTGACTTGAAATTCGAAGAGGATTTACATATATGGTCACTCAATTCAACCGCCAACTATTTTTGAGGTTAACATAGGCCAAAAGGTCAACATAGGCGAAATTTTTAAAATCCTGTCGTCGAAACCTGTCGTCAAAATTTTTAAAATTCTCAATTGTCATCCGATTGACTTGAAAATTAAACAGCATTTGCACATTGAGTCAATAAATAGGGAAACTAACTATTTTTGAGGTCAAAAGGTCAAAGGTCAACTCAAGGTCAATCTTACAAAATCATCATTTTTCATCTGAAAAATCGACACTTTCCTTCCTGTTGACCTGAGCTTTGATCAAGATTGTCAATTTTTTTTTTCGAAACCTGTCATCGAAGCGGCCGAACCTGCAGTCGAAGCGGTCGAACCTGTCGTCGAAGTGGTCGAACCTGTCGTCGAAGCGGTCGAACCTGTCGTCAAAGCGGTTGAACCTGTCATCGAAGCGGTCGAGCCTGTCGTCGAAGCGGTCGAACCTGTCGTCGAAGCGGTCGAACCTGTCGTCAAAGTGGTCGAACCTGTCGTCGAAGCGGTCAAACCTGTCGTCGAATCGGTCGAACCTGTCGTCGAAGTGGTCGAACCTGTCGTCAAACCTGTCGAACCTGTCGGCGAAGCGTTCAAACCTGTCGTCGAAGTGGTCGAACTTATCGAACCTGTCGTCAAAGCAGTCAAACCTGTCGTCGAAGCTGTCGAACCTGGCGTTGAAGTGGTCGAAGCTGTCGTTGAAGCGGTCAAACCTGTTGTTGAAGTGGTCGGACCTGTCGTCGAAGCAGTCAAACCTGTCATCGCTGTGGTCGAACCTGTCGTCGAAGCAGTTGAGCCTGTCGTCGAAGCGGTCGACCCTGTCGAACCTGTCGTCGAAGTGGTCGAACCTGTCGTCGAAGTGGTCGAACCTGTCGTCGAAGCGGTCGAACCTGTCATCGAAGTGGACGAACCTGTCGACGAAGTGGTCGAACCTGTCGCCGAAGTGGTCAAACCTGTCGTCGAAGCGGTCGAACCTGTCGTCGAAGCGGTCGAACCTGTCATCGAAGCTGCCGAACCTGTAGTCAAAGCGGTCGAACCTGTCGTCAAAGCGGTCGAACCTGTCATAGAAGCGGTCAAACCTGACGTCGAAGCGGTCGAACCTGTCGTCGAAGCAGTCGAACCTGTCGTCAAAGCGGTCGAACCTGTCGTCGACGCGGTCGAACCTGTCATCGAAGCGGTCGAACCTGTCGTCGAAGCGGCCGAACCTGCAGTCGAAGCGGCCGAACCTGCAGTGGAAGCGGTCGAACCTGTCGTTGAAGCGGTCGAACCTGTCGAACCTGTCGTCGAAGTGGCCGAACCTGTCGTCGAAGTGGTCGAACCTGTCGTCGAAGCGGTCGAACCTGTCGTCGAAGCGGTCGATCCTGTCATCGAAGCGGACGAACCTGTTGCCGAATTGGTCAAACCTGTCGTCGAAGCGGTCGAACCTGTCGTCGAAGCGGTCGAACCTGTCGTCGAAGCTGCCGAACTTGTAGTCAAAGTGGTCGAACCTGTCGTCAAAGCGGTCGAACCTGTCATAGAAGCGGTCAAACCTGACGTCGAAGCAGTCGAACCTGTCGTCGAAGCGGTCGAACCTGTCGTCGAAGCAGTCGAACCTGTTGTCGAAGCGGTCGAACCTGTCATCGAAGCGGTCGAACCTGTCGTCGAAGCGGTCGAACCTGTCGTCGAAGCGGTCATACCTATCGTCGAAGCGGCCGAACCTGCAGTCGAAGCGGTCGAACCTGTCATCGAAGCGGTCGAACCTGTCGTTGAAGCGGTCGAACCTGTGGTCGAACCTGTCATCGAAGTGGTCGAACCTGTCGTCGAAGTGGTCAAACCTGTCATCGAAGTGGTCAAACCTGTCAAAGCAGTCGAACCTGTCGTCGAAGTGGTCGAACCTGTCGTCGAAGGTGACGAACCTGTCGTCGAAGCTGTCGAACCTGTCGTCGAAGCGGTCGAACCTGTCGTCAAAGCGGTCGAACCTGTCGTCGAAGTGGTCGAACCTGTCGAACCTGTCATCAAAGCAGTCAAACCTGTCGTCGAAGCGGTCGAACCTGTCATTGAAGTAGTCGAACCTGTCGTCGAAGCAGTTGAACCTGTCGTCGAAGTGGTCAAACCTGTCGTCGAAGTGGTCGACCCTGTCGTCGAAGTGGTCAAACCTGTCGTCGAAGCGGTCGAACCTGTCGTCGAAGCGGTTGAACCTGTCATTGAAGCGGTCGATCCTGTCGTCGAAGCGGCCGAACCTGTAGTCAAAGCAGTCGAAACTGTCATCGAAGCGGTCAAACCTGTAGTTGAAGCAGTTGAACCCGTCGTCGAAGCAGTCGATCCTGTCGTCGAAGCGGTCGAACCTGTCGTCGAAGCGGTCGAACCTGTCGTCTAAGCGGTTGAACCTGTCGTCGAAGCGGTCGAACATGTCGTCGAAGCAGTCGAACCTGTCGTCGAAGCGGTCGAACCTGTCGTCGAAGCGGTCGAGCCTGTCGTCAAAGCGGCCAAACCTGTAGTCAAAGCGATCGAACCTGTCGTCGAAGTGGTCAAACCTGTCGTTGAAGCAGTTGAACCTGTCGTCAAAGCGGTCAAACCTGTCATCGAAGTGGTCGAACCTGTCGTCGAAGTGGTCGAACCTGTTGTCGAACCAGTCGAACCTGTCGTCGAAGTGGTCGAATCTGTCGTAGAAGCGGTCCAACCTGTTGTCGAAGCGGTCGAACCTGTCGTCTAAGCGGTCGAACCTGTCGTCGAAGCGGTAAAACATGTCGTCAAAGCGGTCGAACCTGTCGTCAAAGCGGTTGAACCTGTCGTCGAAGCGGCCGAACCTGTCGTCAATGTGGTCGAACCTGTCATCGAAGCAGTCAAACCTGTCGTTGAAGCAGTTGAACCTGTCGTCGAAGCGGTCGAACCTGTCGTCGAAGTGGTCAAATCTGTCATCGAAGTGGTCGAACATGACGTCGAAGCGGTCAAACCTGTCGTCGAAGCGGTCGAACCTGTCGTCGAAGCGGCCGGACCTGTAGTCAAACGGTCGTACCTGTCGTCGAAGCGGTCGAACCTGTCATAGAAGCAGTCAAACCTGACGTCAAAGCGGTCAAACCTGTCATTGAAGCGGTCGAACCTGTCGTCGAAGCGGTCGAACCTGTCATAGAAGCGTTCAAACCTGACGTCAAAGCGGTCAAACCTGTCGTTGAAGCGGTCGAACCTGTCGTCGAAGCGGTCGAACCTGTCGTCGAAGTGGCCGAACCTGTCGTCGAAGTGGTCGAACCTGTCGTCGAAGCGGTCGAACCTGTCGTCGAAGTGGTCCAACCTGTCATCGAAGTGGTCGAACCTGTCGTAGAAGCTGTCGAACCGGTCGTAGAAGCGGTCCAACCTGTCGTCGAAATGGTCCAACCTGTCGTCGAAGTGGTCGAACCTGTCGTATAAGCGGTCAAACCTGTCGTTGAAGTGGTCGAACCTGTCATCGAAGCAGTCAAACCTGTCATCGAAGTGGTCCAACCTGTCATAGAAGTGGTTGAACCTGTCGTCGAAGCGGTCAAACCTGTCGTTGAAGTGGTCGAACCTGTCATCGAAGCAGTCAAACCTGTCATCGAAGTGGTCGAACCTGTCGTCGAAGCAGTCGAATCTGTCGTCGAAGTGGTCGAATATGTCGTAGAAGCGGTCAAACCTGTCGTCGAAGCGGTCGAACCTGTCGTCGAAGCGGTCGAACCTGTCGTCGAGGCGATCGAACCTGTCATCGAAGCGGTCGAACCTGTCATCGAAGCGGTCGATCCTGTCGTCGAAGCGGCCGAACCTGTAGTCAAAGCGGTCGAAGCGGTCAAACCTGTCGTTGAAGCAGTTGAACCTGTCGTCGAAGCGGTCGAACCTGTCGTCGAAGTGGTCGAACCTGTCTTCGAAGTGGTCGAACCTTTCGTCGAAGCAGTCGAACCTGTCGTCGAAGTGGACGAACCTGTCGTCGGTGGTCCAACCTGTCGTCGAAGCGGTCAAACCTGTCGTTGAAGCAGTCGAACCTGTCATGTGTTTTTACACTTCGACAGCTGCTGTACTTGTTTTTACACATGGACAGCTGCTGTACTTGTTTTTACACACGGACAGCTGCTGTCCGTTGCAACGTGTAGAGTAGGAGACCCACTCGATCTGCGCATATTTTCCAACCAGAGTAAATTCCACATAAGGAGAGGAACTGCACATGCTGTTGGCCGACTAACCCACAACGTTGTTTATAGTGACATCATATAAACTCAGGAGCAGATCGCGAGTGGAACTTGGAGGGTTAATAGCTCCCAAGAAAATGTTGCCTTCAAATATTTTTTAATGGACTAAAATACTTTAAATGCACCTTTTATAGTTCACTAATATATACATTACAACAAACGTAGGCAACATGTAAGAATATAATTACATGGGGTAGGCTATATGTAATATGCTACATCTATAATATGTATATGTAAAAGTAGAATCCCCACCCAGGTCATACAATCCCCTTCAACTAAAGTATCAAACAAGCCCAGCTACTCCACTGTTAGACTTTCAGTCTTGTTTGTTCACATCTTTGACCAGAGTAGGCTTGGGGTTGGGGGGAAAACTCATCTATCTTAAAAATATTCTGTGACTGGCCCGGACAGCATCAGTGCATGTGTACCAAAAACCTGCTCGTCCTTTTTCTGCCCTGTTCATCTTGTGATGCTCTCAGCCATCTTACATCTGCTTGGAAGTTGGAAATTATATTAACTTGGTGGAAAAACCGATCCCCTGATCTACAGACATATCAGCTTACTTCCAAGGGTCTCAAACACTCGGGTCTCATCCTCACCATCTGCCATGATCTTTCATTCCAATCATGAGAAAAGTCATGGAATCCATCATCATAGTTGACATAAAATCCTTCCTTTTCTCCAATGGCCTAATCTCAGACCATCAGTTCGGATTCAGACCCAGACACTCTACCCTGGACATGCTGCTTCTGCTCTCCCAACACTGGGTCAGACAGGAGATCAGAGCAGTCTTGTCTCGACATATTGGTGTCTCCTAAAAAACACCCATCCGGTTTGGACCGGTTCAAGTTGTTAGAATTTAGGTGCCGCTGAAATGAAGAGCGTGAGGGAGTTTGTTCCAGAGGCGGGAGAAAAGAGGAATGAAAGAGTGAAGGTGAGCAGAGAGTCTTGGTTTTGGCAGTTTCACCAGAAGAGGGTTGCTGGCAGATCTTGTGCGTCCTGTAGGAATATTTGGGGGCAGAGCACAAACAGGGCTGGGGGGTGGGGGGGGGCAAGGCCGGAGAGGAGTCGGTAGAAGACAGAAAGACCACCAACCTGCCTGCGGTGAGTGAGTGAAAGGCCCTCAGAGTTAGCTTCATCCGGGAGATTCCAATGATTATGAAAGCTTTGGTTTCAACAGCGTGAAGACGAGCTAGGTGTGAGGCAGAAGCAGCAGCCCAGAGGGGAGAGCAGTGTTCCATTGATCTGTGGATGAAAGCCTTGTCGGAGGCTGCAGACTGCCGATCTGAGGGATGAGGTATGGAGTGTGTGTGTGTGTGTGTGTGTGTGTGTGTGTGTGTGTGTGTGTGTGTGTGTGTGTGTGTGTGTGTGTGTGTGTGTGTGATATTTGTGTATCTAACATGTAAAAAAAACATACTAATCCCATCCCCTCTTTTAAGGCTAATGTTATCCCCTCTTTCTAAACTAGTATTATCTCCTATGGCTTACACAGTCATCGTTTAACTGTCATATATGTACAATGAGTCACAAACAGTTGTTCACAGGCAAGTACACAATCTCCTTTTGCCATAATCGAAATGCACGCCCTTGGATCCTTATCAGTCACATATCAACTTTACATTAACCTAGTGCCAGACATGCATCCCTGGGAAAGAGAGACGAGGGAGGGGCAAGATTAGAAGTGAGATGAGGTAAAAAGATGGAGTCGTGTGTTTTGGCCCTGCACACCTTGCACTAGCTAGCTCGATTGCACTAGTGCCGCCCAATGGTTCTGGTGGAGGGTCTTACGTCCGGACCCGTCTCCCTCCACTCTCAGTCCCTCCTCCAAGCCACCAACGTGCCATCCTCTCCGTGCATCCAGTGATGGACTGTCTGCAGCTCCCAACAGAGATTTCTCCCAACTGAGATTTCTTCCAACGGAGGGGCCTTGGAGGCCAACTATGAAATGTGGTTTGCCCAAGATAGATCATGGCAGATGGTGAGGATGAGACCCGAGTGTTTGAGTGACTGAATTTCTTGAAGAGTGTTATTGAGAATGTAGATGGAAGGGTTTTCCATATGGTCCTTTTGGAGAGAGAGAAAGAGAGTGAGTGGGTAGGATTTTTCAGGATTGAAAGACATATTTCCAAGTGTTTGACCAACTCTTGATTCAGTTAAGGTCAACAGAGAGGGATGAGGCTGCTGCCTGCCAATATGAAGAATGAGCGATGTTATGGCATAGGGTGGAGTCATCAGGAAGAGGTAAAGAGGATTACCCAGACATTCAGAAAGATCGTTGTTGAAGATTTGGAATAGGACTGGGCAAAGAACACTGCCTTGAGGCACTCCACCCTTGACAGGGGGAGGAGATGAGAGGATCCAGTTAAAAGCCCCCCACGTTGGCTACGGGAGTGGAGGAAGTCAGTAACCCAAGAGTGGAGTGTTGGCCCTGGATACCATAGACAGATAATTTGGAGAGCAAGGTGGAGTGCCAGACTGTATCGAATACTCGAAATACTGGATGGCCCCGGTGGCTCCCAAAGGGAGCTCATCTGCCCTTTACCAGGTGTTGTTTTTAGTCCTGCAAGGTGTCACAGTCACCCTCCCCACTATTAAAGCCAGTGAGGGGTGTCGATTTAGTCACCGACAACCTGACCAAACCCAACGGTATTCTTGACTTGTTTTGATAACGCTCCAATCATCTTGATATGCTTTAACGTAGACCTTGCCACAAAACCTCCACAACCCACTTCCATTGGTAGCACATCACACTTCCACCCTTGGTCATCACACACACTTATCTAACCTCTTCATACATACACAACTTCCTTTCATAAACCCACTCCATATTTCCCTCCCTTGATACCGTCTGCTCAACGATGATGACCCTTTTCACCACATCAGTCCAAATAATTAAATCAGGACTTTGTTGGGTGACTGCAATATGAGATGGCTCTGTTCAAATCTGCATCTATCTGCCAGCCCATACCTGGCTTCAAAATGCATCCTGCCTCCCCATGACGTCGCTTAATTTCAGTTTCTCACCGTCCTTTATGAAGTTAATAATTGTCTTCTCTTTTGTGTCCGATTTGTTTGCGTCATCGCATAGCCTCTTAGTAACCTCGACAATCACTCACAAAACCTGGTTATGTCGCCAAGTATACCTGGCTGGAAATTTTGGGGGTGTATCTTTTCTTTGCCAATTGTGTGTGTGACAATTAGATTTTGTTACAGGTGCATCCCATTATTAAATGTTCAGTTGGGGGCAGTGTCCTCCATGAGGATTTGCACTCTTCATTTTACCCTCGCCTGAGTAGAGAGTATTGCATTTGAGTCCGTTTCTCTGTCTGTTTGTTACTTGCCAGAAAAGATTCCGGCAAGTATGTTGGTTGGTTGGTTTGTCTGTCTGTCTGTCTGTCTGTCTGTCTCTCTTTGTCTGTCTGTCTGTGCGCAGTACTACGTCTACACCGTTGCACATAGAATCGCCAAACTTTACGCACGTATTTGTCTTGCCCTGGAATAGACTGTGCCCAATTTTTAACTCTCTCGGCCCAAGGCCTCCATTATGACGTCATAATTTGATAATTTTACAAGTACAAAACTTCATCCAATCGAGATGCAATTTCTAGAGCGACATGATGCATAAACTGGTGGAGAATTTATTTTAATGATGACGTCCTCGGTCACGTGGTTCGGCCGCCATCTTGGAAAAACCGAAAAACTTTGCACCTCTATATCTCCAAAAGTGCTGAATATAAAAAATTGAGACATGGCTCATTGTAAAGAACTCTCCATGGGGAATAAAATATGTTAATGATGATGTCATAGGTCACGTGGTTCGGCCGCCATCTTGAAAAAACAGAAAAACTTTGCACCTCTATATCTCCGAAAGTGCTGAATAGAAAAAATTCAGACATGGCTCATTGTAAAGAACTCTCCATGGGAAATAAAATATGTTAATGATGGTGTCATAGGTGCTTCCATTATGACGTCATAATTCGACAAGTAATAAACTTCATCCGACGAAGATGAAATTTCTTGAGCATAATCTAGTTGCCCTGGAAAAGACTGTGCCCAATTTTTAACTCTACACCCAAGGCCTCCATTATGACGTCATAATTCGAAAAGTACAAAACTTCATCCAATCAAGATGCAATTTCTTGAGCGCCATGTCGGCATAAACTGGTGGAGGGAAAAAAAATGATGATGTCATCGGTCACGTGGTTCAGCCGCCATCTTGGAAAAACCGAAAAAATTTGCACCTCTATATCTCCGAAAGTGCTGAATAGAAAAAAAAATTGAGACTTTGCTCATTGTGAAGAACTCTCCATGGGTAATAAAATATGTTCATGATGATGTCATAGATGGCTCCATTATGACATCATAATTCGACAAGTACAAAACTTCATCCTATCAAGATGAAATTTCAAGAGCATAATCTAGGAATAAATTAGTTTAGAAAAAAGTATTGATGACGTCACCGGTCACGTAGTTCGGCTGCCATATTTGTTTTAACACAAAAGCCTTAAAAACCACTGAAAATACATCCTGGCGAGGGTTTTCAATCTCTGATTGCTCTTTCTTGTTGATATAATGCATTTGCCATTTTTGGCTTCAGTAAAATCAGTCTTTTTGGTATAGTCTAGGAATGATCTTCAAAGACATTGAGTGCCACCTGAGTACCTGTACCATACAGTCTGTAGTACTAAACCCCCAAAACACTGGTCTACACCAGCAGAAGGTAACAAATCACGACGTTGGTATTGCCAAAACAAAACATTACATTTGTCCAACTGAAAACCAAAATCTTCTTCTGATGCTCTCAGCCAGGACATGCGATTCGTCAAATACAAATGAATGACTTCTCAGGGTGGTGCAATGTCACAGGTAGTTACATTGGGGCCCAAATGTGTATTCGCCATGACAGATACATCACACAGCAACACAACAAAGTTGCTATGAATGCATTGAGAATTATAAAGTCTCCATGTTTCATCTATATCGTTTTTGTTGACACTCAAAGTTGGAAGGCAATACATCACTTTAAGTGGCACAGTTTGTGGCACTGAAAGATAAGTATCTTACTCTGTCTTTACATGTCACACGCTTTTAAAAATCCTGAATATAGACTCAAACAAATGATAATCTTGGCACTGATAGGTGTTGGAAAATACTCATCATCATGTTATTAGTAGATCATGAACACTTTGAAAACTACCTTTCAGTACATATCTGTTAATTTTGCAGCAGGTTTGCATTCATTTATGAAATGATGACGTCTAAGTCCCATTTATACTGAGAGATCTAGCAACAGGGAATGCTTTGTCCTAATTCCAGTAATTATAGATAATTGGATATCCCTCCATGGGAGGTGATGTATACCCATTAGGGAGTACAACGTGCCGGAAACTACTGGTGAGAAGCTTCATGGAATAGTATACAACACTGAAACTTCTGTGTTAGGGACTCCATCACAACACACTGTTTTCACAATGCTCATGCCTGCTGGAATTAATGTAATACACTTTTATTTCAAGCATCAATGATTCTCTCTCAATGGCGAAATATCAAATATCAGGTTTTTAATTAATATTGCAGGGCCTGGCCCCTTCTTCGTGTGCTAAAAGATGTCTGGAATAGAAAAGTTGACAAAAAGCAAGGTGTGTGTGTGTGTGTGTGTGTGTGTGTGTGTGTGTGTGTGTGTGTGTGTGTGTGTGTGTGTGTGTGTGTGTGTGTGTGTGTCTTACATTCCTTCTTCCAAAAGGAATAAAAGTATCAGTTTACATTATGTATTGAGATCGGCATTGTCTGTTGCACTTGTTAGTACAATCATACTAAAATATGCAATTTGGTGTCTGTCTGTCTGACGGTTTTTGACTGCGATACATTTGGTGGTTATTTATCCAATCTCAACGAAACTTGAAAGGAGGACTAAGGGTCAGACAATGAAGGTTGTAGGGAATTAATTAGCTCCCCTTCCCCAAGGGGGTTTCCCCGCCAATGGGGATTTCGTGTTGAGCTGTATATCTGTGTTAAGACAGCTTTATCATGGCGTTTTTCCAAGGCCACTCCTATTAACAAAATTAACTGGACAGGCACTCAGTAGAGAGCATACCTCCGCCAAGTTGGCCATATCACTCAATGGTGAAGAATCACTTTAAAAATTCAATAATTCTCATATCGGAATACATATTCAGATCTTCACCAAAATCTAATCGATTTGTCCTTGTCAGACACCCATGATAATGATGATGAATGGGAATAGAGCCTGTGATGGATGCTGTGAAGAGAAACAGGTTGAGATGGCTTGGCCATGTGTTGAGGAAGGATGAAAGTGACTGGTTGAGAAGAGTGATGGAAATGAATGTAGAAGGATGTAAAGGACGGGGAAGAAAGACTTGGCTAAAGATGGTGGAAGAAGAAATGCGGGCAAGCGGGTTAACAAGGAGAGATGCAGAAAATAGGGCAAAATGGAGAAGATTGTCATGGGGACCGCAAGGCTAACCCCCACTCTAGCAGGGAAAATGGCCTTAAAATGCCTGTTGTTGTTGTAGACACCCAACCGGTCCACCAAGTTTCTTCCAAATCCGTCCACAACTTTTTGAGATATCCTGCTATGTATCATTTTTGGCCCTATCTACCAATGGTGAAGTATCACTTAAAAAATTATAGTAGCCTGGATCCCAATCCGGATCTTGACCAAAATAGAACAATTTCGTCCTTGTGACATGCGCTACATCTCTGCCAAATTTCGTCCGAATCCGTCCACAACTTTTTGAGATATTTTGTTCACAAACAAACAAACAAATGGACAAACAGACAGGGGTGAAAACATAACCTCCATCCACCTTTTGTGGTGGAGGTAACAGCAACACTAAACAAGTACAGATACATTCAAAGTACACCTCCCCCATGCTAAATAAATAACTACGGTTGTACTCTTCAGCAGGGCATCATCGGCCAAGATAAATTGGACAAAAACAGAAGCGCTGTGACTTTAACCCTCTACCTACCCCCTAGCTGCCCCCCTATTTCCTCTCCCTCCCCCTCTCCCTGCCAATCTTTCGTGGAGAAGAGATGGGATTAAGTTCCTAGGGGTGTTCCTTGGCCCTGGGAATTTTGTGAGGCATAACTGGGAGGGCTTGATGGCACACATTGAAGTACTGTTAATGAAATGGAAGAACTTGCTCTGCCAACTGTCCTACCATGGTAGGGTACTAGTCATCAACAGTCTGGTCACCACTAAGTTATGGTGCAAGGTTCTTTCCCTGCAGCTGCCCAAAACTCTGGTGGAGGACATACAAAAATGCATCACCCATTTCTTCTGGTCCGGAAAGCATTGGCTGAGACCAGAGATTCTAAACTTACCAACTGCAGAGGGTGGCCAAGGGCTGGTCATTGTCAAGTGCCACATCATGGCTTCCGCCTACGAACAACATGGTGCTTCTTGTTTGAACCATGTTTGGCCTGGAAACAGCTTACCAGCTGCATCTTATGTCAAGTGGGGAAATTGGACCTTGCACAGGAGCTGTTCCTGATGTACTCGACCAAGATAGACCTATCGATGCTACCTGCCTTTCACCAAAGCCTACTGAATGTGTGGCAAGCCTTTACCTGTCTCTGTGACCCCTCGACTTATGTTCATGTTCTTCAACGAACCATTCTTTCACAACTCTGTATTTGGTAAGTGGGTGAATGAAAGCACCTTCATTCAAAAGTTTATAAATGTCTCAGTAACAAAAGTGTGTCACTTGAGAAACGCCACCAATGACAGGTGGATCAGTGATACCGCTCTGGCTTCGACGGTTGGCATTAGATCGTGTCGCAGAGTTGACAGCTTTTTGAAAATGGTGCTTCGCATCTACTGTGCCTCAAATGGCTGGACAAGCAACCCTCCCGTACCCACGTCTGAATCTTCTCCACCCTTCCCCAATCTTTGTCTATCTGGTTCTCTCAGTTTGGAATCGATTAGTTTTGGCCGCTCTCTATCCTTTTATGGGAGCAATCGAAAGACCTTGTATGTGCAATGCTTAAAAATCCTTTTTCCCTCGTTGCCCTCCCCTGTACCCTGCAGATGGCCTGCAGTCCTGCCGAATACCCCTCCCCTTTACCCTATTTGGGGGTGGTACTATAAACAGCCTGTGCCGAAACGTGTTGGGGATCTTCAATGGAGAATTGCTGATTGGATCCTACCCACAAATTCCCTAATTCACCGCTTCTCGCAAACGATAAGTGAGCAATGTCCATTTTGTGGACAAACTGAAACCTTGCAGAAATATGTAAGACCAAAAAATCAAAGATACGCAATGATTCTTATAGTACAGATGTTTTGGAAATGTTTAAAGCTCTCTATGTTTCAAGAATTAAGCTGGAATTTTGTTGTTGTTCTGAGGTACAACTCTTTGAGAAGCAGTGGTGTGTGAGAGATGCATTTTGCAAAATAGCTGAGGGTCAGGTAGTATTTACTAAGTAGTTGTTTTCCTTAATACTTGCTTGTTTATTTGCTGATAATTTGTTTATTTATCATGTAAATGCTTGTGCAACTGTTTGTGATTGTTTTCTTTGAATCATCATATTGTAGCGGTTCCCGCTGAATGTACACAATTGCCTTGCACCTGCCAGGACGCGGCCAGGGCGCGATCGCCATGCCGGGCTCGTCCGGACGGGCCCAGACGCGCCTCTCCTGGGCATGCCCGGACTCGCTGTTCCCGGGCACGCCCGAACCTCCCGGGCACGCCCGGTCTCGTCTTTCCCGGGCATGCCCGCTCTCGCCTTTCCAGGGCTCGCCCAGAGCGCCCGGGCATGCCCAGCCTCGACTTGCCAGGCCGCGTCCAGGACGCCCGGGCATGTCCAGACTCGCCTTTCCAGGGCTCGCCCAGAGCGTCCGGGCATGCCCGCTCTCGCCTTTCCAGGGCTCGCCCAGAGCGCTCGGGCATGCCCAGCCTCGACTTGCCAGGCCGCATCCAGGACGCCCGGGCATGTCCAGACTCGCCTTTCCAGGACTCGCCCTTGACACACGGGCATGGCCGGTCTCGGTTTTCCCGGGCAAACGCCCCGGCATAAATGTGTATATATATTGCTGCCCGATAAACGGGCTTGTCAGAATACCTGAGCTGTTTTGTTTCATTAAAGCAACTTGGACGAATTCCGTCTTTGGTCGCGTCAATTCTTTCGACTCGCGTTGGAGCGCAGTTCCTTCACTGGTGACCTACCGACATGGACACGGCAGTGACTCTTAAACTGCCTACCTTCTGGGAGGCTCACGCGGCTGTTTGGTTCGCCCAGGTGGACTCCCAGTTCGCCCTGCGAGGCATCACCGCGGACGACACCCGCTTCCACCACGTCGTGGCAGCGCTCGGTTCCGCCACCGCAGCCCGCGCCCTGAGCCTCCTCGAGCACCCGCCGGCTGCTGACAAGTATGACGCGCTGAAGACACTCCTCCTCGACGCCTTCGCCCTCTCACCGGCGGCACGCGCACGGCGCCTGCTCGACCTGCCCGGGCTCGGCGACACGCGCCCATCCGAGCGCATGGACTATATGCTCTCGTTCCTCGGTGAGCACTCTCCGGATTTTCTGTTCCACGAGCTGTTCCTTCGCCAGCTGCCTCACCCGGTACGCCTCGCCCTGGCTGGCATGTTGATCACCGATCCCCGCGCCCTCGCCAGGGAAGCCGATAAGATCTCCTCGGCGGGCCAACACATCGGCGCGGCTACCTGGAGCCTTCCGCCGTCCGAGGCGACGCCCGAGCGCCCTGCGCGGTTGGAGGCCGAACTGCCGGTGCAACTGGCGGCCGCCGCGCCACGCCGACCGCTTCCGACACGACGGCCGGGGTCTCCACCTGACCAGGCGTGGTGTTATTACCATGCCAGGTTCGGACACAAGGCTCGGACGTGCCGACCCCCGTGCACTTTCGGCAAGTCGGGAAACGGCCGGGCCGGCGTTCATTCCCAGCCATGAGCGCCGGCCACTCGGGCAACTTGCTTTTTATTCGGGACAAAGCGTCCGGGCGGCGTTTCCTTTGTGACACCGGCGCCCAACTGAGCGTCATACCCGCCTCCGAGCAGGACAGGCGGGACGCCGTTTGCGGCCCCTCTTTGGTCGCTGCTAATGGCTCGGCCATACGCACTTTCGGCCCGCGCGACGTCACCCTCTGCTTCGGCAGCCAGCGCTTTCAGTGGACCTTTGTGACCGCCTGCGTCCCCATGGCTTTGCTGGGCGCCGACTTCCTCTGCGCGCGCGGGCTGCTGGTCGACGTCAAACGACGTCGCCTTGTCCACGCCGAGACCTTCAGCTCCCTGGCGTGCGCGATGAGCAGCTCCGCGCCGACCGAACTGGCGTGCGCCCTCCCGACGGCGAACGAGTTCGCTCGCCTGCTCACGGAATTCCCGGCCCTCACACGGCCGACGTTTTCGGCCGTCGCAGTGCGGCATGGGATTGAGCACCACATACCCACTATGGGCCCGCCGGTCTACGCCAGGGCCCGCCACCTCGACCCGGCCAAGCTCGCCGTGGCAAAGGCCGAGTTCGACGCGTTGGAGCACCTCGGCATTGTGCGGCGCTCCAATAGCACGTGGGCCTCACCACTGCACATCGTGCCAAAGCCGGGGGGCGGATGGCGCCCGTGTGGCGACTACCGCCGTCTCAACGAGGCTACCACCCCCGACAGGTACCTGATCCCGCACATCCAGGACTTTTCCGCCCGTTTGGCGGGACGGGTCATATTTTACAAAATTGACCTGATACGGGGATACCACCAGGTACCTGTCCGGGCGGCCGACGTCCCAAAGACGGCCGTCATCACGCCGTTCGGCCTGTTCGAATTTTTGAGGATGCCGTTTGGCCTCAAGAACGCGGCCCAGTCATTCCAGCGCTTAATGGACGGCGTGCTGTGCGACCTGCCATTTCTTTTCGTCTATCTGGACGACATCCTCGTCGCCAGCACGTCCCGCGCCGAGCACCTCCTCCACCTCCGAACACTGTTCGGTCGCCTCAGCGAGCATGGCTTAATTGTCAACCCGGCCAAATGCCACTTCGGCACGACGACCATTGACTTTTTGGGCCACCGCATCACCAAGACCGGGGCCGTGCCGCTGCCGACCAAGGTCGAGGCCATCACCACGTTCCCGCGTCCCCGTTCCATCAAGGCCCTACAAGAGTTCCTCGGCATGGTGAATTTTTATCACCGATTCGTGCCCCGCGCTGCTCAGCTCATGCGCCCCTTTACGACGCCCTCCGGGGCAAGCCGGCCAAGGATGACATCGTTTGGTCCGCGGCCATGGACGCGGCCTTCGCGAGCGCAAAACGGGCCCTCGCCGACGCAACGCTGCTGGCTCACCCGGTGCTCAACGCGCCCATCGCCCTCACTACGGACGCGTCCAACTACGCGGTGGGCGCCGTCCATGAACAATGGGTGGACGGGGTTTGGCAGCCACTCGCTTTTTTCAGCCGGCAACTCCGGCCGAACGAGTTAAAATACAGCACGTTCGACCGCGAGCTGCTCGGTCTATTCCTGGCCGTTCGCCATTTCCGACACCTCCTGGAGGGCTGCCCGTTCACAGCTTTCGTCGACCACAAGCCGTTGGTCTACACAATGGCCAAAGTCACGGAGCCATGGTCGGCCCACCAGCAGCGCCACCTCTCCGCCGTGTCGGAATTCACCACGGACATCCGGCACGTCGCCGGCAAAGACAACGCCGTGGCCGACTGTCTTTCTCGGGCCAGCGCGAACGCGGTCCACCTCGGTGTGGACTTCACGCTCATGGTGGCCGACCAGACCACCGACACCTCGGTGCAGGCCCTCCGGGCGGCGGGGCCTCCGCCTGGCCGACATCCCCTTCGCGGGCACCGTCCTGCTCTGCGACGTCTCCCAGGGCCAGCCTCGCCCCATCGTGCCCGTTTCCTCGCAGCACCGCATCTTCGCCACCATCCACGGCCTTTCTCACCCGGGCCGGAAAGCTTCTCAGAAGCTGGTGTCGGCGCGTTTCATCTGGCACCGCCTTCGACGGAACGTCCGCGACTGGGCCAATGCCTGCACGGCCTGCCAGCGGGCCAAGGTCCACCGCCACACCCAGGCCCCGCTTGCACCTTTCACCGTGCCTGCACAGCGTTTCGACCACGTCCACGTGGACCTGGTGGGTCCCCTGCCCCCCATCGCGGGGGTTCACCCACCTGCTCACCATGGTGGACAGGACCACCAGGTGGCCGGAGGCCGTGCCCCTCACCTCCACCACCACCGCCGACGTGGCGCAAGCGTTCATCGCCACCTGGGTCACGCGCTTCGGCGCACCGGCGGACATCTCGTCTGACCGCGGCCCACAGTTCACGTCCGAACTTTGGGGCGCGGTCGCCCGCTCGTTGGGAGTCACGCTGCACCGCACCACGGCCTACCACCCCCAAGCCAAAGGGTTGTGCGAGCGGTTTCGCCGCTCCATGAAGGCCGCACTCATGGTGGGCCTTCAGGATGATGGTTGGACCGAGCGGCTGCCGTGGGTCCTTTTGGGCCTCCGCACGGCCCCCAAGGAGGACCTCCGGGCGTCCACCGCCGAGCTCGTCTACGGCCAGCCGCTCCGCATCCCGGGCGAGTTCGTGCCCGACGCTACCAGTCCCTGGTCCGCCGCACACCAGCGCTCGGACCTCCAGGAGGCCGCCCGACGATTTGCCCCCGTGCCAATGTCCCGCCATGGTGGCCCCCAGTCCTACGTCCCCCCGGCGCTTCGCACAGCGGATTACGTCTTTGTGCGTCATGACGCGCACCGGGGGCCACTCCGGCCGCCGTACGACGGGCCCTTCCGGGTCCTGCGACGGGGTGACAAGTCCTACGTCGTCGACGTCGGCGGCCGGTCGGACCGGATCTCTGTGGACCGCCTCAAACCGGTGCACGTGGACGTTGACCGACCACCACGGTTGGCCCTTCCTCCACGGCGAGGCCGCCCCCCCGTCCACGGTTCCCCCCGCTCGACCACCCACCACCAGATCGGACCCCCCCCCCCCCCACGACCCTCCAGGGGTCACTTTGGCCGGGTCATCCGGACCCCCCTTAAATTGACCCTGCCGGTGCAGGTCGATTCTGGAGGGGCGTGTGTAGCGGTTCCCGCTGAATGTACACAATCGCCTTGCACCTGCCAGGACGCGGCCAGGGCGCGATCGCCATGCCGGGCTCGTCCGGACGGGCCCAGACGCGCCTCTCCTGGGCATGCCCGGACTCGCTGTTCCCGGGCACGCCCGAACCTCCCGGGCACGCCCGGTCTCGTCTTTCCCGGGCATGCCCGCTCTCGCCTTTCCAGGGCTCGCCCAGAGCGCCCGGGCACGCCCAGCCTCGACTTGCCAGGCCGCGTCCAGGACGCCCGGGCATGTCCAGACTCGCCTTTCCAGGGCTCGCCCAGAGCGTCCGGGCATGCCCGCTCTCGCCTTTCCAGGGCTCGCCCAGAGCGCTCGGGCACGCCCAGCCTCGACTTGCCAGGCCGCGTCCAGGACGCCCGGGCATGTCCAGACTCGCCTTTCCAGGACTCGCCCTTGACACCCGGGCATGCCCGGTCTCGGTTTTCCCGGGCAAACGCCCCGGCATAAATGTGTATATATATTGCTGCCCGATAAACCGGCTTGTCAGAATACCTGAGCTGTTTTGTTTCATTAAAGCAACTCGGACGAATTCCGTCTTTGGTCGCGTCAATTCTTTCGACTCGCGTTGGAGCGCAGTTCCTTCAATATATTGTTTTTTTATACTTTTGTAATAAAAGGACATAAAAGTCTCTCTCTCTCTCTGTCTGTCTCTCTCTCATCCTCTGCCGCCCTCTCTCTATTTCACTCAAAGAAAACATGAAACCTAAGACAAGAAAAGACCTATATTTCGCAAAAGCTGAAACAGGACATTGGCTGGATGCGAGCCATCAGAGACTATCCTCGCGATCGATTCACAGTACGCTTTGTATAAATTTAAGCCAATGAGAGAAACTCTCATCCAATAATCGTACCAGCAATACAACCCTCTGAAACCGAAGCTTCTGTCACTGGATTCAGCTGCCATCCAACGCTCACACAGAAAGTGAAAACACTTTCTACAATGGCATGATAAAACTGGATGAGAATCTCCATGCGAAGGCCAAACCTCTTTAAATGTCGCAGGAATCAGAGACATTGCTGAGCTTTCCTGATAATAATATTTGTGTTGTGGTCTCACCCTAAACTACTAGAAATGGTTGTACCTATAAGTTTAAAGCAGTCAACAATATAAATAGCTTCACCATTGATGGTAAAAGAGTTGACTGAACTTTTCCACCTACGAAACTCAATAGCCATCTCCTTAGTCTTTACAGTATTCAACTTGAGGTTGTTATGTTTGTACCATTACACAACCCCATTAACTTCCTGAAGGTATTCTGACTCATCAGAATCTATATTATAAAACTGGAGTGTCTGTCCGTCCCGAAACTACTCATTCAGTGTTGGGGCTAGTCCCACCAAACCTTCTGTGGAACGTTTTGGGGTCCCAGCTGTGTCCGAAGGTAGGTGGGAGTTTTCATAAATTTCTCAATACAACTATGATTTTGACTTTCGATTTGTACAAAGTGTTTCATATCCGCCCTTTCTTGCCAGCAGATTCATCTTTATTGGTTATCATGTCAATTTGGTCAATATTTCTTTACCTCCCTAGTGTTTTAACATTGTATTTTGTTATATTAATGCTACTAGCAACGGTACCTGCCCTACGGGTGGGGCTTCAATTGGGAGGCCCAAATGAAAAGGCAAAATATCAGAAATTGAAGGCTTTAAAAAAATTTTTTTAACGATTCATATAAACATCCGTTAAATCATAACACACACAAATCATCAAAATCTAAACAGTATTTGTAGAATTTCAATAAAAGCCACATCACTGTTCATATCGGTAAATATTATTCCATCGTGTTTGGAAAAACTGGAAAATTGGAAATTGGAAAAATTGGGAAAAAAATTGGAAAAACAATAAAGCCCATTTTACTCCAGGGGGTCCCAGGATTACCCACCCAAAATTTCGTTGCGATCGGTTCAGCCGTTTTTGCGGTACCTAGGAACAGACGGACGGACATTTGGTGAATTATAGGAAGATAGTGTTAATTTGTGATTGGACTGATGCTGTTTGGAATAAAAAATATAGAGAGATTTGAGTTTAAAGCAGAATAAAGAAATGACTTGAGGGTTTCCACTTGTGACATTCACGGATTTGGCATTTGTAGTTTCGCCATTGACCGTGAGTAGAAACATTCAGCTGCAGTAAGTTTTTGCCCAAAGTCTTCACCACATTCAATGCCTGACGTTTGACTGAGGTGGCATTGAAATGTGGAAATTATTGGTTCATAGTTTAACATTCGCCGTTTCCGCATTGTCTGTTTGCTTTTGGCCTCCCACCCGTGCGAAGCATGGGTACCTCACTAGTTCACAATAATACCCCCGATGGTCGTGTCATCGGCAAACTTCACAAGCTGCACAGACTCATGATGAGACACCCAATCATTGGTGAAAAGGAAATAGAGAAGAGGTGACAGCACACACTCTTGTGGAGAACCAGTATTCAAGACAATAGTTTTGGACAACTCATTGTCTAATTTTACTGCTTGTGATAGAGAAAATCCAAAAGCAAATTGAGGGGGTAGGCCAAGGAACTGGAATTTATTAAAAGTTTTCTGAGGGACAATGGTATTAAAAGCAGAACTAAAAGGGCCATCAGGGACAGCTGCTTTTCTGCTATTCCGTTTCCTAAAATTCCTCACCTCAACCTCCTCCACAGTAAAAGGCCGAGGAAGCAGTGAATCAGCAACTGGGAAAGAAATTGCAACAGGCGCAGTATTCTGTCAATCAAAGCAGCTGCAGAACTCGTTCAACTTGTCGGGAAGCTCAGTATCTTCAACATTCGTGACACAACTGTTCTCCTTGTAAAGAGTAATATTCCGAAGACTTGGGCAAACACCTCGAGTATTGTTAGAAAAGAACTGCTCGAGATATAAGTCGGAAAGAGGGATGAAAAGGAAAGGAATTGGGAAATTTCGGAAGACAGACATTTTTTTCTTTTTTTGTAGACTAAGTCGAGGCTCATGTAAGAGCTAACACATGTAACATGTAATAACGGGAGTGGGAGACAAGAAGGGGAGAGAGGGAAGCACAACAACAGTAGCGAACAGGGACATCTGTGGAAGAGAGAGGGCTGGAGCAGGGTACATAGGATAAACAGGATGGACACGACAAGGACTTCAAGGAAAGAAAACAGGGAATTTGAAGTTGGTGGGTTTGGGGTGTGTTAACGAGGGTAGAATAGATTAAGGTTTTGGATGGGGGAAGATAAGAGATGGTGGTGAACAGCTTTTTTGAAGACCTGTAGAGAGGAGTGGGATTGAAGAGAGTGTGGGAGTTTGTTCCAGAGGTGGGATAAAAGAGGAATGAAAGAGTGAATGTGAGCAGAGAGTCTTGATTTTGGCAGTTTCACCAGAACAGAGTTGCTGGCAGATCTTGTGCCATGACCTGTAGGAGTATTTGGGGGACAGAGCACAGACAGAGCTAGAGGGGGTGCGGGGGGGCTAGGCCGGAGAGGAGTCGGAAAGACAGAAAGACCACCAACGTGCCTGAGCTGAGCGAGTCAAAGGCCCTCAGAATCAGCTTCATTGCGGGAAATACCATTGATTCTAAACGCTTTGGTTTCTATAGCGTGAAGCCGAGCTAGGTGAGGCAGGGGCACCAGCCCATAGTAGAGAGCAGTATTCCTTTGAGCTGCGGATGAAAGCCTTGCATGTGGTGAGGAGCTCAGATGTGCCCAGAAAGGACTTCACACGATGGAGGATGCCCAGTTGGCGACTGGCTTTGGAGGCCAGCTTGAAAATGTGGTTTTCCCAGGAAAGATAATGGCAGATAGTGAGACCCAAAAGCTTGAGGGACAGAACTTCTTGGAGAGGATTGTTCAGAAAGTAGATGGGAGGGTTATCCAGACAGTCTCTTTTGAGAGACATCGTGAGAGTGTGAGATTTGTCAGGATTGAAAGACATGTTCCACTTGTTTGACCAGTTTGTGATTTTGTCCAGGTCTGCAGAGAGTGAGGAGGCTGCAGACTGCCGATCTGAGGGATGACGAATGTAGCGGCAAAGAGTGAAGTCATTAGCAAAGAGATAGAGAGGATTTTCCAGAGAGTCAGAAGATCATTGATGAAGACCAGAAAAAGCACAGGGCCCAGAACACTGCCTTGGGGAACTCCAGCCTGAACAGGAAGAGGAGATGAGAGAATTCCATTCAGGGCCCCACGTTGACTGCGACCATTGAGGAACTCGGCAAGCCATGCATGGAGGTTTCCATGGATACCATAAGAGGAGAGTTTGGTGAGCATGGCGGGGTGCCAGACCATATTGAAGGCACAAGATATCTCAAGGGAGACAGCTCTGATTTCCTGTTTGGCATTGAGGACCTCTAAAATAAGTAACATAATAATAAATAAAGAAGTAACAATCACAAAATAAAAAAAATTATTTAAGTAACAAAATGTCTGCCAGTCGGCCATATTGGATCTAAATCTCAAAAAGAAATGATATGCGTATATTCACCATTATGTGTTGTATTTTTTTACCAAGTTTTAATAAAATCAGTCCATACATGTCCGAGATATGGTTGCAGACGCACGCACCTACACACGGACGAACGGTCGGACAGACAAGACCCAATATATAACCCCCTGTTTCGGACTAAGTCCAACAGGGGCTAAAAAGGTAAACTATCCAAGCATTACAACAAATCTAAGGTTGGGTACTCCAGTCAAAGAGCAATTGGTACATGGTCAAAGAAAGATTAAATATGTATAAAACGGTTGCTGTTTCAGCTTTTAGTCATCACCAGCAAGAGAAAATCTGCTTTAAAATGCAAGGTTCATGGCCCAGTCTGTATGCAGTTTGATTCACATTGATGATGGATACTTTTAGCAAATGCCTGACATGTTGAACCAACATATGACATCGGTGATGTCAGATTATATTGATAAATCAATGGGAAGTGAGCCAGATGAGAGAAATCCTAAAACCGAACAGAGATATACAGATCGCTGGCACTTTTCTTCATTGCTTCATTCATTATGCTGGCACGAACAGAGATATACAATCCAAAGAGATAATTTTTTAACTATGACAATGGCACCCACAATGACGACAATTGTGACGACAACAACTACCCCCAGGGGGCATGTTTAAGCTTCCAGAATTTTAAAGCTTCAGTCTCGGACATGTGTCTGTGTCAGAGAGATCTTTCAAAAACAACACAAAGGGGAAGTGTGCAAGCTCAGACATTTAAGCATCGGTCTTTGACACGTTTCAATCTGCTAACATACATCATTGGCAAGCAAGACAAAATCAACTTAAAATGTCAAGATTACAGGACAAAGAGAAAATGGCGCCGACTTGATTTCGGAATTTGACGGATGTCTAAATGGTCCGAGGCATTCCAGGTAGTGAGAAAAGTGCCAGCGATCTGTCATTCCTGTAAAACCGGCTTTTGACATAAACTGTTTCATATTACCCTTTCGTAATACTGAGATGGTGACCATGCTATATCTCTCCATCTCCATACAATCTTACAGGTTACATATTTCATTTCCCATATAAATTGCTTTTTTGTATAATACAGTACTGTATATAAAACGGTTCCACTTAAATTCATGTCATCGAGCAGATCGATAGTGCAGCCTCAGGCCTTTTAGAATAACAAAAGCTCTCTTATGCCTAGCAGAAAAAAAATAGAAGGGGAAATATTGAAACAAGAACAGCACTCGGTAGAGCGCACACCTACTCCAGGCTGAACAGTTTTTTTATTTTGAATCCCACTGATAGGCCGGATATGGATTCGGACCTGAATCAAAATATAATCAACTTGTACTTGTCACCTGACCAACTCATCCACATAGTTTAGTCATAATCCATCCGCAACTTTTTGAGACATCTTCCAATATATCGTTTGAGCCCAATTTCTCAATGGTGAAGAATCACTTGTAAAAATTTAATAAATTCCCATATGCGGATATTGATTCGGATCTTCACCAAATTCGAATCTATGCGTCCTTGTCACACACCCAACCTGACCACCAAATTTCGTCCAAATCTGTGCATAACTTTTTGAGATATCCTGCTATATGTTGGTTTTAACCCTATCACTCAACGGTGAAGAATCACTTTAAAAATTTAATAATTCTCATATCCGAATCCATATTCAGATCTTCACCAAAATTGAATCGATTCTTCCTTGCCACACACAACCTGTCCACCAAGTTTCGTCCAAATTTGTCCCCACCTATTTTATATAATCTGCTATATATAGTTTTGGCCCTATCTCCCAATGGTGAAGAATCACTTTAAAAATTCTACTAGCCGAATCCGGATCTTCACCAAAATCTAATCATTTCGTCCTTGTCACATACGCTACCTCACTGCCAAATTTTGTCCGAATCCGTCCACAACCTTTTGAGATATTTGATCACAAACAAGACAGATAGACAGACATGGGTGAAAACATAACCTCCATCCACCTTTGGTGGCGGAGGTAATAGCCGGCGAAGCCGGTGTTGTCAATAAACGAGTACGTATTATGTTGAAAACCTGATTATGCCTTGGCTCGAGAATCCGAAGCGCAGTGGAGGCAGCCATCTTGCGGATGCGGAAGTATGCATAACAAATTTAAAACGTTCGTTAGGAGTTTCTTTCACCCGTCGTCGTTTGATTCACAATCTTATGCACCTCCAATGTATTAATAAAATAATTTAAGACCAACATCGGCCCACACGGGCCTGGTTATCTTCAACAAAACGCGTCACCAAACACCGGACCCAATGAGAGTCGAGCATTTGCAAAAATATTTCTAAAATGAAATCACTCAATGGTGGCCGCCATCGACCGGATGCGGAAGTTTGCATAAAACAATTGCGAAAAAGTTCAATAAGAGTTTGTTTCACCCGTCGTTCTTTGATTCACAATCTAATGAAACCTCTAATTAGTAATTAAAATACGTGAAGACCAACCTCGTTATCTTCAACGAAAATCGTCATCAAACACCAGAACCAATGAGATTCGAGCATTTGAAAAAATATTATTACGCGTTTCGGAGGGTGAAAACGGCATCAAATATTCTAACATTGACGAAGAATTATTTTTTAGAAATCTCGCGGCCGTATGGGATAGTTTTTCACGGCCAGAAATATGGTATAAGCGGTTTACATATTTAGTTTAGAAATACGGATAGTTTTTCACGGCCGGAAATATCTGAAGTTGAGACGGATTTCACCGAATTAATCACTGCAAGCTAACGTCTTCTGGTGGAGGAAGCCGCAGTGCCCGGAGAGTCAGAGAACCAGCCCTGGCGCCTGACAGCGACTGAAGTTAGAAGACGACACACATACTGTGAAAACGTATGTTAAGCCCAGTTAAAATTCTTAAAATAGGCCCTAAGCTAGCACATCGTATAGTTACTTCCTTAAGCTTCTTGTGACATTTATTGTATGCAGGTATTGCCATTGGGGAGGACTGTCTGCTCTTCTCTTTTACCAAGTCTTACCAGGTACGGTACCTACTACACCTACCTACTACCAACTACCTAACCTACTGATGCCATAGATGGGTAAAATAGTGGCAAGAGGCTTTGGCTTCGCCGGCTCATTGCAGCTTTGCAGTCGGTACTAGTAGCCGGCGAAGCCGGTGTTGTGAATGAACGCGTACGTATTATGTTGAAAAGCCAGATTTTGCTTGATCCTTTGAGAATTTCAAGCTTTGATGCACCAAATCATCAATGGAGGCCGCCATCTTGCGGATGCGGAAGTATGCATAAAAAATTGCGAAAAAGTTCAATAGGAGTTTGTTTCACCCGTCTTTTTTTGATTCACAATATTATGCACCTCTAATTTGTAATTAAACTACTTTAAGAACAACCTCGTTCCCTGGGCCCTGGTTATCTTCAACGAAAATCGTCACCAAACACCAGAACCAATGAGATTCGAGCATTTGAAAAAATATTTTTTTAAAGCTTATTCCCCGGTTTCGGAGGCTGAAAACGGCATCAAATATTCTAAAATTGACGAAGAATTATTTTTTATAGCCGGCAAAGCCGGTGTTGTGAATGAACGCGTACGTATTATGTTGAAAAGCCAGATTTTGCTGGATCCTTTGAGAATTTCAAGCTTTGACGCACCAAATCATCAATGGAGGCCGCCATCTTGCGGATGCGGAAGTATGCATAAAAAATTGCGAAAAGTTCAATAGGAGTTTGTTTTACCCGTCTTTTTTTGATTCACAATCTTATGCACCTCTAATTTGTAATTAAAATACTTTAAGAACAACCGCGTTCCCTGGGCCCTGGTTATCTTCAACGAAAATCGTCACCAAACACCAGAACCAATGAGATTCGATCATTTGAAAAAATATTTTTAAAAAGCTTATTACCGCGTTTCGGAGGCTGAAAACGGCATCAAATATTCTAAAATTGACGAAGAATTATTTTTTAGAAATCTCGCGGCCGTAGGGGATAGTTTTTCAAGGCCTGAAATATCCGAAGTTGAGACGGAATTCACCGAATTAATCAAGAAGTAAATTTTATAAATTTTAATCTCATCCAGAATGCAAATGGTGTCATTTTGAACTCGGTACGGTACCTACTACACCTACCTACTACCAACTACCTAACCTACTGATGCCATAGTGATGGGTAAAATAGTGGCAAGAGGCTTTGGCTTCGCCGGCTCATTGCGTCTTTGCAGTCGGGTACTAGTAAAACACAATTATTTATTCACACAAAACCACATTTATATCCCTTTTCCATCCGGTCCAAGTGTTCAGCTCTCTTGGCCACTCTTGCCCGTCACCCATACCAATTCCAATTACCACTGGGGAGCCCGTTCAATACCAACAGCACCTGCTGCAGCCAATCTTCGCATTATAGCCATTTTAACACAAGGGCAAGAGACGCCACTCCCCACGACTCCCCGTAGGACCCAGGTGCTGGTTGTACCACACCGCCCGTGGTCGAGTCCCACATCCAAACCCTGCCAGTGCAGCTACACAGCTGCCCGGTGAAACCCATCTCTCAGGGGGGGGGGGGGCAATTTCGCACAAGGCCGACCCATTAACCTCCCCTGGTACAATTCCTGCAACGTGGGGACCAACTCTCACCAGTGGTGTAGTCCACGTGATACGCAGGTATACGCCGTATACCCACTAGGAAAGGTCCAGGATTTCCGTATACCCACTTAAAAATGCGCGAGGATACGGAACAACATAGTTTCGTGACAGAAATGTCACAACCCAGTATGAATACTTTGATGATGTTAAGTGCCTTTTCAACCTTTGTTTGTTAACACATTCTCATAACATCTAAGCTAAATAGCTCTTAACTGGCTGAGTCTTGTTGCTAAAAAAATTGAAAATAAATTGATGTTGATAACACATAACCAGTCTTTCAGAATGCTCTCAATTACGTGTAGATGCATACTGTATACATTAGTGAGTGTGGTGGTGCTTATGGGGTGTCGCTCGGGGGTGCCTCGCTCTGGGACGGGTGACTATGAGGCTGGAAGGGAAAATCACAGTATACCCACTACAAAAAACTAGACTACACCACTGACTCTCACCAAGGCTGCTCTAAAATATATATAAAAAATGTGGGCCTCATGTCCAAGTGGGGCTGCATATAATTACCATGTTACTATTCGGCCTTTCTGCCGCTCTCTGCAGCCACTGCTGTATTTGAACCTCTCCCTCTTCCAAGCTTACTCCAATGTCATGAGCCACCAGCTGCTCATGGCCCTTAGCTCCTACTTTTGCGTTTGAAGCACTTTTTAAATGCAAACATGGCTCAACTTTAAATTACTCCACAATGGCCTTTCACTTTCCACGTTCCCTACCACTAAACTGTCGCCTGGTGTTGGCTTAACGGTTAAGGTGCTGGTTTGGGATCCTATAGATCCCTGAGTTCGGAAATCCGAGTTGATTGTTGAATTAAAGCCAGGGGGGTTAACTCAGCCTGTCATCCGTCCGAGGTTAGCAAATTGAGTACCAGAAAATTGAGTACCAGAAAATTGAGTACCAGCAAATTGAGTACCAGCTCACTGGTAATTGGGGCACTGCATCAGCAGCACACATGCGCTTCCAGAAAAGTGATGCAACCAGCGGGCACAGGCTGCATACAAAACAACAACAACCACTAAACTTTTTCCTTCTTACTTGCTACCCTGCGGTCACTAATACACACTGCCACAGTGTCCACCGAAAACACCCCAATAACCGGCACGACCTTCGACTCCAGTTCATACACATCGATGGGCATTGCCTCACTCACCAGTGACCTGTTCAACAGTGGTCCGACCTCACCTCCACCCTGTACAGGCCTGCCTGCCACTCCAGACATTGCAAGCCCGAAGACCTGGCTCACCAGCTTATGTTTGGCTGCCTGAGGGTCCACCTGTGCCATTTTGTTTTGAAGCTAAACAAGCGAGAAAAGGCAAACAAGGCCAAATAATTAGCCTAACCTTCCATTGCAGTAAATCAGAATGACGAAATTAACGTGCTAGATTGTAGAGCTACTGATGGATTTACCAGCCTTCCTCCAACGTCATTCCAGGGAGGTGACTACAACCAACATGGCAGTGAGGACAGCATTATGGGACGGACTCGTGAAGGTAAGCGCTTACGGCTTCTCCCCCACTTGCTCCCCGCACGTATAACGAAGGTCCGCCATTGAATTGAACGCCTCGGACTTAAAGCTCGTTTGGACATCTGTGTCATTCTGCGGTGTTCACCACAGAGGGCAGGCAAACGACAATATTTTCACTTTTGGTACGTTTTCCCCACAACACGTCATGATAAGATATTCTGAAAACCCTCCATACTTACAACAATGGGAATCAACCTGGATGGTAACTTTGGAAGAGTCAAACAAGTCCCAACCTCTTACCAAAAGGGAAATGGAAATATTGTTTTTGAACTATCGGTCCAAGCCAAAGGTAAATCTGCAGCCTTGCAGCACAACAGCAAAATAGTTATTATTGTAAATTTATGTGACGAAGAGCTAGCCATTGTAGAATGCTTATATCTCTTCCGGCTACATCATAAAAGGACGATAAACACCATGTGAAAAAGCACAGGAACAAAAGGGGCATTGGTGGCACATGCGGATTGTTTAATTGTTGGTGGATTTCACTCGTCACAGAGACAAATTATGCGTTTGGTGTAAATATGGTGCTCGACATATTGCGAAGTGTGTGCGTTGCACACGTATAATGTGCGATCAAATCATCACTTCTCAGCCCTGGCCTGTTGTCCCCACCTTTCAAAACACTGCCTGTGATTTTCAGCACATGCAAAATGACCCTGAATCTCCTATCAATATGAGGACGAGGAATTCATTCTGGCTTACTGTTTACATCAACATGTAATTGGCCCCTTAGTTGACTTAATTACAGGGAATATTTAAATGCAGAACGCAGTGACATATCTAATGTACATCAGGGAATGCAACGAGTGACATCCCTAAACGAGTTATTTTATCCTGATTATGGGCATCATCAAGGGCACTGGAATAAAATGACCTTTCCTGCTGCTGATACGAGCTACTTTGGGATAGAAATTGCAATAATGCTTCAGAATTAACGTACTTATAGATACTGGGCATTGTCTGCCAATACCCCTCGTTGAGAGAGGGGTACTGTCTGCCAAATGCTGTCGTGGTGGCCAACTGTCTGGGAAGCATTCCATTGGTAAACAAGGCAACGCGCCAATTACAGGAGTCTTCCTTAATTATCCTCAAGCTCTTCCGCTTTGGTTCACAAGCAGCGAGGTAGATTGAATTCTCAACATCCCTGAATCTGTTTTAGTACAGGGGCACTCGGTTGACTTTATTTATTGCGTCAGCTGCCACAAGAGTTTTGTTTGCCTTTCCGCTCTACCTGAAACGTAAGGTTAGAATCTCAGTGTCAATTCAGAGCTCGAAGCAATGTGTTTTTGTGCTCCTCCGAGCTACCCGAATGAAGAATCTACCTGGGATGGTCAAAACAAAAAGTCATACGAACGAGATAATCACAACAGTCCAATGCATGCCCCTTACAGATGTATACAGGGTGAATCAGAATGATGTGTGAACACTTCAAGGTGCTGTATTTCGTAGATGCCATGATTGGTTTGTATGAAAATTTCTGCATAATATAGTTAAGGCAAGCACTTAACATTCCTCCTTTTTGCAGGTGAACCCCTGACTGATCGACATGGAAAATAATCAACTTACACTTGAGGAGAGGAAAAACATTTCAAAGTGTTTATACATTTTTCTGATATGGTGCTTGAGATATTGCGAAGTGTGTGTTGCAAGCGTATAATGAGCGATCAAATCATCACTTCTCAGCCCTGGCCTGTTATTTACACCTTTCAAAACACTGCCTGTGATTTTCAGCAGATGCAAAATGACCCTGAAACACGTATCAATATGAGGACGAGGAATTCATTCTGGCAAAGAAACCCGCTGTGGCGGGCAATGCTGGGTTCCTCCCTCTTCCCGCTCCATCCCCTCCCTCCTACCACCTCACCCCTCCCTCTGGACTCCATCCCCCCCCCCCCCCCTTCCTCCGACCTCCACCATTCCCTTCCCTCCACCCACCAAGTTACCTGGCATTCTATTGGACTATCACAATGAAGCACATATTTAGAGACAAACATTTTATTTATCAAGCTGCAAAATATTGAACAGAAATATCAACAAAATTGAACATATTATTGGAAAGCTTGTGGGTAGATAATATTGAATGTTTTTCCATCCAGGGTCAGAACATGTACAGGTATATGGATAAAAATTGCTTGTTTTAACATTTTTGCAGGGTGTATATATGGAGAAGTTAGCTAAGGTGGTAATCTTTTATTACTACAGTCTTTTATTTCTTTCATTTTACAGTCTTTTATTTCACCTTTGAGAGTTTTGTCATTCGATGAGCAGTAACATTACCTTTAAATCGATGTATAGGTCGTGTTTGCACTATTTTCGGTTTTTTTAACAACTAGCACACCCACTCCCTATGGGAGCAACAGGAAGGGTCATGCTATTATCCCCTGTGTGGTATGTAGATTACAGTAGATGTAAGCTCTGGTCTGTTAGTCTGTGGTGTATGCAATACGCATATAATGCCTCAATAGTGTCAGCGTTCCTCCAGATTTCTTCCAGTTTCGTATTAAACAGCAGGCGCAACTGTTTAAAAAGGTAATCATGCATATTTGTTGTTATATAATATATTGTTACGTTTGCCGGAGGTATGCAATACCTTAGTCCAGGTATGATGCATAGATAGTGTGTTCTGACTGTCGTGAAGAAGAAGACACCCCATGTAATAAGTAGGCAATTCGTTTAGACCGGATGCCGTGTAAGTGTATCTTCATCCCCATGAGAGCGGTGGGGTTTGTTAATTAGCTAGGGATTATGGGTAAATTAATCCCCTGTATGTAATGGCCTCTGATATTTTCCTGTGTTCCTTATGACACCGCACTACACACCACAGCCAAGCCAAGCAATCGACACCATAATTAATGACACTGATTAAAAACCAACCGGAAACCAGGCATCAAACACTACCGCTGGTGCCGCAGCCACTACATCACCACCTCAATCAGGCAGGGCCGTGGTGCCACGCCCAAACAACAGTGCTTGGTCCAGGATTTATTGGCACAAAAAGATTCCATAGCGAACAGTCGCTATTGCTCTTGCGCAAGGAAGATTCATCACGAACGGTCGTGTTCCGACATCTTCATCGTAATCGTGAGGAGGAGGACTGCGAACCGAGAACTGCGATTTCCCAAGCATGAACAAAGAGTGGACGCCATGAGTGAGCAGACACGTGGCGAGGCCTAGTTCGCGCCAACGAGCGAATTTTCCCGCCAAGGACGCGAGGGAGTTTTGACGATTCCTGACGAGATTCAAGAGTCAATTTGAGCTAATTGCCACAAACGCGTATTTATTTTCAGTTATATTTCCCTTTGTCTGTATTCGAATCTGTATGGGAGTGCTCCAATTAGGAACTATTTGTGACAAAATAATGACATTATTTTATGACCGGCATTTTCTCTAATAAATCCGGTATTTTTCTACATTTTAATTCCATGTCGGTTTGAGTTGCTTTATTGCAGGGTCGAGGACTCGAGGTGGACTTTTTTTTTGGTTTGGTTCACTTGGTTCACTTGGTTCACTTGGTTCACTCAAGGTGAACGAGGACGAGTCATAATTCCAGGTGGACTCGTGAAGGTAAGCGCTTACGGCTTCTCCCCCACTTGCTCCCCACGCATATAACAAAGGTCCGCCATTGAATTGAACGCCTCGGAGTTAAAGCTCGTTTGGTCATCTGTGTCATCCTGGGGTGTTCACCACAGAGGGCAGGCACACGACAATATTTTCACTTTTGGTAGGTTTTCCTCATGACACGCCATGATAAGCTATTTATTCACGTGAACCCAATGTTTTCCCAAGGAGGAAAAACTCTATGGGGAGAGGGGATATTATTTGTATTAATATTGTTTTGTATTTACATTAATAAAATGCTATTATCATCAATGTGTGGTTATTACTGAGGTGAGGGTATTGCATTTTAGTCTGTTTGTTTGTTTTATTGTCTGTTTGTTACTTGCTGGAAAAGATTCCAGCAAGTATGTTGGTTGGTTGGTTTGTCTGTTTGTCTGTCTGTCTGTCTGTCTGTCTGTTTGAGCGCAGTACTACGTCTACACCGTTGCACATAGAATCGCCATACTTTACAACATATTTGTCTTGCCCTGGAATAGACTGTGCCCAATTTTTAACTCTCTCGGCCCAAGGCCTCCATTATGACGTCATAATTCGATAATTCGACAAGTACAAAACTTCATCCAATCAAGATGCAATTTCTTGAGCATAATCTAGGAATAAATTATTTTAGAAAACAAATAATGATGACGTCATCGGTAACGTGGTTTGGCCGCCATTTTGGAAAAACCGAAAAATTTTGCACCTCTATATCTCCGAAAGTGCTGAATAGAAAAAATTGAGACATAGCTCATTGTAAAGAACTCTCCATGGGGAATAAAATACGTTAATGATGATGTCATAGTTGCCTCCATTATGACGTCATAATTCGACAAGTACAAAACTTCATTCGATCAAGATGAAATTTCTTGAGCATAATCGAGGAATAAATTAGTTTAGAAAACAAATAACGATGATGTCATCGGTCACATGGTTCGGCCGCAATATTTGTCCAAAATGGCCGATAATAAAGTACATTCCGGCAAGTCCTCGGTCTCTGCCGATTTTTCATCTATCTGTTTGTTTGTCCACACAGAATAAATATGATTTTTTCTGCAACCGTTGGTCCGATTTACAGGAAATTTTCACCATGGGTGCAACTCCACCACGATTGATTATAAATGATAATTATGACGTCATATGTCACGTGGTTCGGCCGCCATCTTGAAAAGACCTAAAACATTTGCACTTCCATATCTCCAAAAGCGCTGCATAAAAAAATTGAGACATGGCTCATTGTAAAGAACTTTCCATGTGAAATAACATCTGTTAATGATGATGTCATAGGTGCCTCCAGTCATAATTCGACAAGTACAAAACTTCATGTAATTTCTTGAGCATAATCTAGGGATAAATTGGTGGAGAAAAAAACAATGATGACATCATCGGCCACATGGTTCGGCCGCCATATTTGTTTGAACACAAAACCTTAAAAACCACTGAAAACACATCCTGGTGAGGGTCTGCAATCTCTGTTTGCTCTTTCTTGTTACTTTTGTTATTAGAAGCATCTTTGGAGAAACACCACGATTTGCTATCTTAACACGGATATACACCTTAGCATGGATTTTGCCCAAGGCGGTAACTCCATCGGGGAGTGGGAAGGAGGGAAAATGAAGTCGCTTCAACCTCCATTATGGGACCCTTAGTTCTACTGTCAGGTTTGGTTGAGATTCAGTAAGCAACGACAGAATGTATTGTGGTCAGACAGACACCAAATTGCGTATTTTTGTCGGATTAGCACATTTGAGAGTTCAAGTGACTCCTTCACCGATCCTACCCATTGTGTCCTAATTAACAGTTCTTTTTCACATCTGATACCATATTTAAAGACCAGAGCTCACCATCTCACCAATTATATGGGCATCCTGGTTGAAATCCGAAAAGAATTAAGCTTTTTATGACCATTTTATGACCATCCCAAACCCATCTCTCTCTGTTCCCACCTTTCCCAGTCGAACCCAACTGCTCCTGGACTCTGCGTCCTTCTCTCCTGACAAGGTGGAGGAGTTTTTGTCTAACCTCGACTCTGATTCTGCAACTGGACCAGACGGCATCAGCCCACGGGTCCTAAAATCCTGCTCTTCTGCTCTATCTCACCCTCTCTCTGTTCTTTTCACCCTCGCGTTTGCTCAAGGTCATCTGCCAGCAACCTGGAAATCAGCAAACATTACCGCTTTACACAAAAAAGGTGCAAAAACAGATCCTTGCAACTACAGACCAATCAGCCTGCTCCCAATTATCAGCAAAGTCATGGAATCCATCATTGCTTCGGATATGAAATCTTTCCTCTTCTCCAATGGCTTGATGTCTGATCATCAATTTGGTTTCAGACCAGGTCACTCTACTCTGGACATGCTGCTTCTGCTGTCTCAACAATGGATGGAGGTCCTCAATGCCAAACAGGAAATCAGAGCTGTCTCCCTTGACATATCACGTGCCTTCGATACGGTCTGGCACCCAGCTCTGCTCACCAAACTCTCCTCCTATGGTATCCATGGAAATCTCCATGCATTGCTTGAGGACTTCCTCTCTGGTCGTAGTCAACGTGTGGCCCTGAATGGATTTCTCTCATCTCTCCTTGCTGTTCAGGCTGGAGTTCCCCAAGGCAGTGTTCTGGGCCCTGTGCTTTTTCTGGTCTTTATCAATGATCTCTCCGACTCTCTGGAAAATCCTCTCTATCTCTTTGCTGATGACTCCACTCTCTGCCGCTCCATTCCTCTTCCCTCAGATCGGCAGTCTGCAGCCTCCTCACTCTCTGAAGACCTGGACAAAATCACAGACTGGTCAAACAAGTGGAACATGTCTTTCAATCCTGACAAATCTCACACTCTTACTATGTCTCTCCGAAAAGATCGACTGGACAACCGTCCCATCTACTTTCTCAACAATCCCCTCCAAGAAGTTCTGTCGCTCAAGCTTTTGGGTCTCACTATCTGCCATGATCTTTCTTGGGAAAACCACATTTCCAAGCTTGCCTCCAAAACCAGTTGCCGACTGGGCATCCTCCGTCGTGCGAAGACCTTCCTAGGCACACCTGAGCTCCTCACCACATACAAGGCTTTCATCCGCAGCTCAATGGAATACTGTTCTCCCCTATGGGCCGGTGCTCCTGCCTCACACCTAGCTCGGCTTCACGCTGTTGAAACCAAAGATTTCAGAATCATTAGAATCTCCCGCGATTAAGCTATCTCTGAGGGCCTTTCACTCCCTCACCGCAGGCAGGTAGGTGGTCTTTCTGTCTTCTACCGACTCCTCTCCGGCCTTGCTCCCCCAGCTCTCTCTGTGCTCTGTCCCCCAAATATTCCTACAGGTCGCACAAGATCTGCCAGCAACCCTCTGATGGTTAAACTGCCGAAATCTCGGCTCTCTGCCCACCTTCACTCTTTCATTCCCCTTTTCTCCCGCCTCTGGAACAAACTCCCACACTCCCTTCAATCCCACTCCTCCCTCCAGGTCTTTAAAACAGCTGTTCACCACCATGTCTTATCTTCCCCCATCCAAGACCTTGATCTTTTCTACCCCTGCTAATTCACCCCAGATCCACCTTGTTTGAAATTCCAACTTCTTTCCTGGAAGTCCTGGCAGTGTCCATGTTTTATACCTCTCCCACCCCCCCCCCCCCCCCCCTTCCCATGCCTCCCCCCCCCCAAGCCCTCTCCCTCCCACAGATCTCCCGATGTCCCTGCTCTCAAATGTTGTGTTTGTGTCCTTCCCCCTCTCTCCCCATCTTGTCTACCGCTCCCGATGTTATTTGTTTTATGTGTCTGTTTGTCTTTCTGTGTGATTAATGTTCGCTCTTTCACGAGCCTCGATCTTGTATACAAAAAAAAAAGAAAAAAAAAAAGCATTGTATACATAAACTTTTCTTTAAAAATGTGATCCATAATAATCCGTCGTCCTCTATCACTGCCTGTGATCTTTTCTATCCTTGTTAAACCTTCTCTTACCTCTCACCATTTACTTATCTGTTGTTATCTTTATTTTCCTCTTCAATCTGCTTGTTGCAATAACATGGTTTCGCACTGGCCCATTAGCAGGGTGTTGCTTTCCAGCCTCTGTCACCTTGCTCTTCCAAGAGCCTATATTTTATGTTAAAAAAAAACTCAATCGAAGACCCTTGTGCTTTCTCAGGATTGAGGTCAGTGCTCCCTAAGGTTACATCTCATATTGTCTTGTATGAAAGAGGAACAGTCCACCTCCTTGTCATCCTTCCACAGTCCAATCTCTCTACTCTCCTGCACTCCTTTGTCTCTCTCTATATTTACCTGTGGCCTGTGGGACCCTCTCCTTATGTCTTTCCAGTCATGCTCTTCCCACCCTTGTTTTTGAAGATTGTTGTGCACCACATCTTGTGTTGTCACCCATTCCTCCCAAGATCTCTTCTTTTTTTTGTTTACTATTGAGAATCCTCACCATTCTCTCCTTTTTATTTCCTTGCTATTTCTTCATATTTCTAACATTATGCTATTGCTATGCAGACTACTGCTCTCACATGTTATTTTACATAAATTGTTCTTGTTACTCCCGCCAGGGAGTAATGCATTCACTCGTGTCCGTGTGTGTGTCTGTGTGTTCGTGTGTTTGTGAACAAGATATCTGGAAAAGTTCTGAACGGATTTGGATGAAAGTTGGTGGGATGATTGCCTTTGGGATAAGGAAGAAATGATTAGTTTTTGGTGAAGCTCAGGATATTATTCCGGATTCAGGAATTTCTTTGGGAAATTTTTTTGGGAAAGATTTTTTCTGTTTTACTGCATTAAAGCTTTTATTCTTATTCTTAAATGATGTTTTTCTCCTCTAATTCCGAGATATATCAAAATAAATTCTCTGACATTAAGGGCCTACTTTCTTTTTCATTTATTGTTTTGGGGAGAGGGGATGTCAAACAAAACGTATTATTCCAACTAAACCCACGGCGGGAGTATGCGCTCTACTGAGTCGCGTTCTAGTTCATCTTATTATAATAGAGCAAACGTATATGGTAATGTCGTTATGTATGTTTATATGCGACCAAAACGTCTTCTTCTTCTTCAAATAAATTAACACCCTCTTAATTAACCCTCTTAATTACGTTTTGACTGCTGAAACCGCTCAGACCTTTGACGACCCTTTAATTCCCCCAAGACCCTTAAGACCCCTGAAGACCCAAAATCCACTTAAAGACTAAAAAGACCCCAAAAACCCCCAATACCCAAAACACCCCCAAAGACCCCAAATACCCTTGAAGGTCCTGAGGCTCAAAAAGACCCTGAAGACCCAAATGGCCCTGAAGACCCAAAAGACCCCAAAGACCCAAAAGACCTCGAAGACCCCAAATACCCAAAAGACCCCGAAGACCCAAAACACCTTGAAGACCCAAAACACCCTGAAGACTCAAAAGACACTGAAGACCCCAAAGAGCCCAAAGAACCTGAAGACCCAAAACACCTCAAAGACCCAAAAATACCATTGAAGGCCCTGAGGCTCAAAAAAAATCCCGAAGACCCAAAAGACCTCAAACACACAAAATACCCTGAAGACCCAAAACACACTGAAGAACCAAAACACCCTGAAGACTACAAAGACCCTGAAAGACCCAAAACACCCCCAAAGACCCAAAATACCATTAAATGCCCAGAGGATCCAAAAGACCCTGAAGACCCAAATGGCACCAAAGACCCAAAACACCCTGAAGACCCAAAAGACCCTTAAGACCCAAAAGCCCCTGAAGACTCCGAAGCCCCAAAATACCCCAAAGGACACAAAAGAAACTGAAGACCCAAAAGGCCCCGAAGACCTTAAAGACCCTGAAGACCCAACATACCCAAAATACCCAAAAGACCCTGAAGACCAAAAAGACCCCAAAGGCCCAAAACACCCTGAAGACCCTTAAAGACCATTTAAACCCAAAATACCCTTAAATACCCCAAAGAAACAAAATACCCCAAAGACTCAGACCAGAGGAAACAAAAGACCCTTAAGACCCAAAAGCCCCTGAAGACACCGAAGTCCCAATTTATATATATATATATATATATATATATATATATATATATATATATATATATATATATATTATATATATATATATATATACTGTGGATATATATATATAATATATATATATATATATATATATATATTGTTGCGAATATGGAATTTGGCCTCCATATCCGCTTGTAAATATTCCCCTATTTTCCCCAATACTCCCCAACTATCCCCAATCCCCATTCCCTAGTCCCATTGTCTGTAAACAACAATCAGTAGAGCCGACCTTCCCTTATTCCCCCATTAAATGTCGTGCCCAGGTCCACCGCACCACACGTAGACAACTTTCGGACATCTTGCTAGTTATTCTTAATCTATGTCAGTTAAGGCCTCGTTTCCATTAATTATGACTCTTCGTTGCACCAGAATGTGATTATATGGCATCAGTAGTGAGTTTAGGACCTTTCCCATACCTCCTTCCATCTTCCATACCTCCTTCCATCTTCTTCCCCAACAATTACAACAACACCAGAGGAGATGGCGGCGGCGCGGGGGAGGATGCGTCCTCACACCGGCTCGATTAGCGCCATTGACCACGCGCTCCACGGGGTTACCACGGAGGGGCTGGCTGTCAGCTCCTCCTCAAGGGCGGAGCCTGGTAACCCCCCGCACCCAATCAGAAGGGCGGACCGATTCCATCTGGGGCGGCGCTAGCGAGCCAAGGGCGTGTCACTCCCCGCCGGATATACGTGGCGACTGACCGGAAGTGAGGAGAGATGCGCCCCCAGCAGAAGAAAGAAGTACCTGCGCGCGCTGAGTCAGAGGCGCCCCGCCTGAGAAAGAACGTTACCTCCGAGCGCTGTGACCTCCCCGCATCTTTGGACCGGACCGAACCGTGTGGATTCTGCCCCGAGCCCAGGCGCACCTGGAGCCACCGATACCTGCCTTTCCCTGCCATCAAACCCCGTGTGAGTCAGCCTTGTCCCGTTTATCTGTCGTCTGTCCGGGGTCAATATAAGAGTGTGTCTAAGTGCCTGTCTTCCTGTGATATACCTCTAGCCCCTGTAATCTAACCTTTCCGTACGAATATAATTGAGAATCGAAACATTGGTGTCTGTCATTATAATCCAGCCGGGTGTCTTCTTTTTCCTTTATTGATCCAGCGTAGCGCGGCTCCGTCAACGTCGAGTATAATCGGGTAATTTGTGCGGACACGACGGCCATTCCGCTCGGCCCACCTTAACATCAAAGTCGTGTCTGTAACAATTGGTGTCGAGGAGTGAGATTCGGACCCGGGACTAAATTAGTTAGGCCCAAATTTTGGGAGGGAAAATCGAGCCGGAGCGCGTACGGCGCTCGACAAAATCGATCCGGAGCGCGGTCCCGCGGTTACTGCGCTCGCCGAAATTATAACGAAAAAAAAAAAAAAAAAATTGGATTTGTTTTACGAAACTCGAATTTTGCAAGTCGCGCTATGGCGGATCAAGACGGCTGGGGTCCGGTAGGGGAGAGTGAAGCAGGGTCGGTCCAGGACCAAATTGAGGGACGCGAGGAGAGCGAAGCAGTGAGGGTAGCAGGTTCGCAAAATAGCGCCGTCACGCACTAAGTAGCGGGCGCGCAAAATGGCGCCTCGCAGATGGCCACGGCGTCCACGCCCGCGACCGTGGCAGCGCCCCCGATGGATTGGGGCCTTTTTTTCATACAAATGAAGGCCCCTTATGGCCCAGAATAGCGAGAAAATGAGGGAGGAAATGAGGGCTGATAATGAGCGATTGGGTGAGCGATTGGAGGGCCAAATGGGGGTAATGGGGAACCGGATGGATGCTCAGGGTGAGCAATTGTGGGTAATGAGGGACGAAGCGAGGGGTACCTGTGAGGGATTAGACAAGAAATTAGAGGGGTTAGACAATGGGATAGAAGGGGTGAAACATGGGTTAATGGGGGTAGAAAACAGAATGGCCGCTCAAGAGAATCAGATAGAGGGAGTGAAACATGGGTTAACGGGGGTAGAAAACAGAATGGCCGCTCAAGAGAATCAAATGGAAGGGATGCAAAAAGGGTTAGAGGGGTTAGAAAACACCATGGAAGGCAAATTGAGGGACATGAGGGACCAAGCGGAAAGGGAAGTTAACCAAATGGGGCAGCAGATAGAGGGGGTCAGAATGGGGGTAGAAGCCAAACTGGATGCTCACAGGGAGGAAATGGAGCAGATGAGGGTGGCATCTGGGCAGGAGATGCAAGTGATGGGAGAGGAGATCAGAAGAGGAGTGAGTGAGGAGGTCGGAGGAGTGCGCGAGGAGGTGAGGCACTGTAAGGAGCACATGGAGAAGGAGGTGAGAAAGGGGACTGTAAAGTTACAGGGGGGCATAGAGGTCCTGACGCAGGAGGTGGAACAGCTGACGGAGGGACAAAAAGGACTAACGGAGCAGGTTCAAAGGAACACTGTGGTATTAGGAGGTTTAAAAGCGACACAAAATGACCAAAAAAATGACTTGATAGCGACGAAGAGGGAATGTCAGATGGTACGTGAGGGACTGACAACGAGGTTGGACGAGGTGATAGAGGTAATGGAGACGACGGACCGGCAGGTGAGGACGCACATGGAAACGGTCAAGGTAGCCTTAGAGGATGAGCTTGAGGAGACGTACCGGGACATAAAAGAGGTGAAGCAGAAATTAGAAGAAGTGGAAGAAGGGATGAGCGAAATTAAGAAGCGACGGAGAGGGGATAAGAAAGAGATAAAAGAGGAGATAAAAGAATTGGTCCAAAGTCTGTGTTTGGATCGTGATGATGTGCTCATTAACCGGATGAGGGATTCGCAGGTGATGGAGGAGAAGCGAAGAGGAAGAGGACCCGGTGTAAGTGGTGACCAATATGGTCGTGCGTATGATGCGCCAGGGGATTTAAGAAGCTTGGGGGTCGAGATAGACCCGGGTGTTCGTGAGAGGCCGTTGGTGAAGTGTGCGACAGGTCTGGTGTGCGAAAGAGGAGGTGTGCAAGAAAGTCCGACTCTGGGGTGTGTGAGGAAAAAGTGCGTGCCAAGGAGTAGTGAGGGTGCTGGCGAGAATGAGTCGGTCGTAGCGCGTGTGCGAGGGGGCACATGGAAGCGCGGTGTGGTGAGTGTTGCAGAGGGTGTGACGGGAGAGTGTGCGCGAGAGAGGTGTGTAACGGACGGGTGCATGAGGAAAGAGTGCGCTGTCAAAGGCAAGGAAGAATGCACACCTGTGGTGAGTGTTACAGAGGGTGTGACGGGAGAGTGTGCGCGAGAAAGGTGTGTGACGGACAGGTGCATGGGGAAAGAGTGCGCTGTCAAGAGTAAGGGTGAGTGCGCTGTCAGGAATGGAGGTGAAAGTAGTGAGAGTGACATGGAGCGTGAGTTAGTTGTGACAGGTGAGCGAGGATGTACACCTGGGATGGAAGGATGCACACCTGGAATGGTAGAGCGTGAGTGGGAATGCACGCTGGAGTTGGTGGTGAGGCACGTGGTTGGGTGTGCGAATGAGAGCACACCTGTGATTGTCACAGAGGAGGTGACAGAGGAGGGGGTGCGAAGAGGTGTATTGGTGAGGTGTGCGACCAACGAATGTGTGCCAAAATGTTCGGTGGTCAGGTGTGTGACCAAGGCTGTGAGTGGAATGAGAGTACCGAGGTGTGTAAGGAAAGGTACGAGGAGCATGGAGACGGCTGGATGTGTGAGCAAGGAACGGGCTGCGGGGTGTAAGAATCCAGGTGAAGCATCGACGGTAACCAGGTTAGAGGTTAGGTCGACTTTTAGCCGAAGCGGGCCCTCGGTGCGGGCCGGGCCTCGCTTTGAACGGCCGCGTCCGTGCTCCACTAGGTGGAGCGGGCAGCTGGATAGGAAGGGTCGTCATGGCGACCACGTTTTGTTGAGACGCGCCGGCAGGTCGAGATCGGGACATTGGATGGCTCCACGCCGAGGTGGTGCGTGGGATCTCGGCCCGGGTAAGCCCCCGTCCCTGCCCCGAATGTCGGACGCATCCAGCCGCCGGCACAAAACAACCAGCATCCATGGCTTGGCTTTACGAAGCCGGGCTTTCGAAGCCGGGCTTTGGACAGGAATTGGCGCACCGAGAGGCATTAGTGAGTAGACGGGTGATGAGGATAGTGTTTTGGACCCAAAATTAGAGAAAAACAAAATTTGATGATTGGCAAGGGATTGGCAGTAGTGATTGGCAGATGATGGGCAGTGATTGGCAAATTTTTAATTTGTTGAAATTTGATGTGCAAAATTGGTAGTGAGAGACCCCCGATGTGGTGGGATGGCAAATCCACCATCCCTCACAGAAGGGGGGGCAAAGGAGCAATAGCTTATGGGGTGTATGGCAGTGAAAACTAGCCCGGGTGGGTTAGGATATGGTGTGTAGGGATCTAGCGAGGATTGACATTAGGTGACGTTAAGTTTAGTTAGTGACTGATACCTGTAGTAGGGACGCAGGTAGATTAGTGTGGATGATAATGACGAGGGAGCGCAATAGTTTAAAGGGACGACTGGGAAGCGCAAGTTTCAGAAGGGAGTAGTTAGCTGAGATGATGCCGTGTTTGTGAGAATTGAACAGGTGTGATTGCACAGGTGTGCAACTGGACAGGTGTGTGGAGCAGTGTGTGAGTAGTGAGTGTTGTGGATCAGCGCGAAGGCGCCTGGGGAGAGAAGGGTGCAGGTGGCACCAGGTGTGAGAGCACAGGTGTGCAAGTACAGGTGTGTGGAGAGAGTGGGAGTAAGTGGTACGGAGTGGTGTGCATGGTGCGAAGGTGTGGATGGGGGAAGAGTAGACCCCTTTCACGAGTACCCGGGGCGGGTAGTGTAAGTGTTAGGTAGAGGGTACAGGTAAATTGTGGATGGATATTGGCATTTGTGGTGCGGTTGCAGAATGGTGTTGTGGATGGGTGCATTAGTGTTGTGGAAATGGCTGGGCGTGTAGCCTGTTAGTGTGTGTAGTTGGTTGGGCACTCCACCACTGTGAGGATGTCGGCCAGGTGAGGCCGCAGGTGGGCTCTGGGAGCCGGTAGTTGTGAGTGGGTGCCTGAGGATCCCGGGTGTGGATCGGGCAGCCCAGTGCCAGAGAGGGCACCGAGTGGGGAGAGCGCCAGAGGGCCTTCCCCAGGTAGTTAGGTTAGGGTAAGGAGCAGGTAAGCTCGGAGGCAACTGCAGTGGTGGGGGTGTGCAGGTGGGTAGACCCACTGGGAGAGGTACACGCCACAGCCCAGAAATTGTGCGAGGGCACCGGGAGATGAATCTGGGGAGTGAGACCCCAAATTGAAAAGCACCACAGTTTGGCCAATGGGAATTGGTTTTTAGAACCCATAGTGTAAGAGGGCCAATGGTTTGGCCGGAGAAAGACCCCGGGTAGTGTAAAGTTGTTAAAGTCATTTAGGAAATAGTTAGGATTAATGAACCTGTCGCACCATACGCAGCCACTTGCCTGTGGTGATGATGATGACTCCACACCTGTGTTTTCTTTGTTTTGTAGCAGGAAATGAGATTGCTGTGGATTTGTGAGACGCATCACGACGTGGATGAGACATTGGGGTGATTCCATCCCTCCCTCCCTAGGAGGGACTGATGATGAATTGGTAATGGCAAATTTTGATGTTGAGTTGAAAATGGCAAATTTTGATGAGAGTTGAAAATGGCAAATTTGATTGGTTAGGAGGGAGAGAAGACGAATGTGGTTTATGGGAGGAACGGGGAAGACAGTAGGGATGTTTGTTGATTTGTAAAGTAGATGTTTATGAGTAGTGTTGTGTTTTGTGGATACAGTAAGGGGTAAGGGAGGGGCCATGTAGGTTACCTGGTGGGGGGGGGGCGTACGATAGGAACGTACCTGTCTCACCTGGTTCCCATGTGCCCCCAGTGTGCATCACCTTACATTGCGTGCACTTTTGCGCCCTTACCACCTTACTCACTTGTCTGCTTCTTTTGTCTCCCACCTCCGAGGATCTGGCTTTGGGGTAGAGAGAGAGGAGAGAGAGGTGCTGGCTGCGCAGTTGTGGGCCTGCATTTTCGCTGTTTGCTGCCGGGATCGATACACCATATGGACCGCAATGTTTGTGGCCACCCACAATGGACCGCAGTTCGTTTGCGGCCAAGCACCACCCGGGGATGGACCTATGGGTCAACGTGGCACCTATGCCATACAGGTGAACCACTTTTAGTTAACACCAAGTGCACCACAAGAAGAGCAAGAGACACCTGCAGGGTTAGGGGTTGTCGAATTTATTTTTATTCCAATGAACAATGGTGACTGCACCGGATGGTGCTGACTGTGTGGTGGGGTGGTGCTTTTGATGCTGGGAAAGGGTGCTCTGCACGTTATTAAAGGCCGTCGGCCACAGAGCACTCGTGGGTTGGTGTATCGATGCTGGCAAGCGCGCTCTCTCTATGCATAACATCTGCATGTGTTCCTCCAAAAACAGGTCCTGGATCGTAGTGTAAATAGCAGCGTAGTCTTGTAAATAATGCTCCCTACCGGCTGTATGTTTAGTTTGCGAATTCTGTCCGGATTCGGTTATCCTGTGGGTGTGTTTCTGTGAGGAGAAGGGTGCAACGTCGCAGGGGGACATATTTACTCATTTGTGAATATCTGTAAAACTGTCGCACTCAGGGTAGAGTTAATAGTAGAGGGAACTACATTGCGTGCCACACTAAAGTAGGTAAAAATTTATCGGGTCGGGACGCCCCGAGGGTAGAGAAGGGTGCAATGTTGCGAATATGGAATTTGGCCTCCATATCCGCTTGTAAATATTCCCCTATTTTCCCCAATACTCCCCAACTATCCCCAATCCCCCATTCCCTAGTCCCATTGTCTGTAAACAACAATCAGTAGAGCCGACCTTCCCCTTATTCCCCCATTAAATGTCGTGCCCAGGTCCACCGCACCACACGTAGACAACTTTCGGACATCTTGCTAGTTATTCTTAATCTATGTCAGTTAAGGCCTCGTTTCCATTAATTATGACTCTTCGTTGCACCAGAATGTGATTATATGGCATCAGTAGTGAGTTTAGGACCTTTCCCATACCTCCTTCCATCTTCCATACCTCCTTCCATCTTCTTCCCCAACAATTACAACAACAACAGAGGAGATGGCGGCGGCGCGGGGGAGGATGCGTCCTCACACCGGCTCGATTAGCGCCATTGACCACGCGCTCCACGGGGTTACCACGGAGGGGCTGGCTGTCAGCTCCTCCTCAAGGGCGGAGCCTGGTAACCCCCCGCACCCAATCAGAAGGGCGGACCGATTCCATCTGGGGCGGCGCTAGCGAGCCGAGGGCGTGTCACTCCCCGCCGGATATACGTGGCGACTGACCGGAAGTGAGGAGAGATGCGCCCCCAGCAGAAGAAAGAAGTACCTGCGCGCGCTGAGTCAGAGGCGCCCCGCCTGAGAAAGAACGTTACCTCCGAGCGCTGTGACCTCCCCGCATCTTTGGACCGGACCGAACCGTGTGGATTCTGCCCCGAGCCCAGGTGCACCTGGAGCCACCGATACCTGCCTTTCCCTGCCATCAAACCCCGTGTGAGTCAGCCTTGTCCCGTTTATCTGTCGTCTGTCCGGGGTCAATATAAGAGTGTGTCTAAGTGCCTGTCTTCCTGTGATATACCTCTAGCCCCTGTAATCTAACCTTTCCGTACGAATATAATTGAGAATCGAAACATTGGTGTCTGTCATTATAATCCAGCCGGGTGTCTTCTTTTTCCTTTATTGATCCAGCGTAGCGCGGCTCCGTCAACGTCGAGTATAATCGGGTAATTTGTGCGGACACGACGGCCATTCCGCTCGGCCCACCTTAACATCAAAGTCGTGTCTGTAACAATATATATATATATATATATATATATATATATATATATATATATATTTGACGAAGGAAGCACACTAACCCAATGACATGACACTGACGTCATGTACATAAATTATACCAACACATCACCTCCAAACTAGGAGGCATCCGCGTGGTACTTTGCAGACTGAGATTAAAGCTCTATGGTCACAAATAGCCAAAGGCAGAGATGTCGATCTAGATTTCGCCCTTGTTATGGGCCTTATTAGGCCTGCCTTTTTATAATAAAAAAGATTTTAAAAATCAAACATTTAAACAGCATTCGACGTGCACGTTGACCCCACGGCCAAGGCACACCATCTATCAAGGCTGTTCCATTAGCATACACATGCACCTCAACCCAAAGGTTGAAGCACATGTTCAATCAAAACACATGCATCCTGACCCTGAAGGGCCAGAATGCATGGTCATACAATTGGACCCCTCCTCCATAGGAGTGAGTCCCCACGACTTCAACACCATGCCGTCCCGACAAGGGCTTGTTTTTTCCCTCATCAGGACAACATACTGCAAATTGTTTATTTGTGACCAATCTAAGCCATTAATAGACACAGGTTGAACCCCCTAACTTGACTGGGAAGCAAGGCACAGGTTGAGTCTCACCCCAGCAATTGCTGCACAACCTGTTAGCAACAAGTGCAGCCTGCCACGCTGACACATTGTCTCTGCCCTGCTCATTCAACAATTAGGAGGTTTGCAGTCAGGAACATTAAATTTGACTAAGGAAGCACATAACAATCCCCACATCACTGCCTCCAGACTATTGTCGAGGGCTAGGCCTAGCTAAAAGTATTAGAAGCTCCTATATTTCATTTCTGCATAAGTATAAGAAGCTCCAATATAACTTCAGGGACTTCTTGCTGCTTCAGTTGTCTTTCCTACTGTTCTTTTTTATCAACTTATAGTAATCAATCACAAATGGAGATAATTATTAAATGCTGTTATTGGAGATATCCATGCAGTTTGTAAGAAGTTGATGATCATGTACTGCTATAATAACATTATACTCGGGCTGCTAATTTGTAGTCTCCGTATGTGGCTCCACTACAGGAGTAATCAAGTACTGTTGTAACCAGTGGAGTGTTTGTAGAAGCTTGAAGCAATAATTGATGATGTGTAAATGAGGCAGTGATGTAGGGGATTGTTATGTGATGGCAATACTGTTAGCTACTCTCGAAACCAACATCACCCCTATCTTCTTTAGGACCTTTTTTAGACTCTAGTTTGTCATCCCTACATTGCCTTTTTAATTTAGCATAAACAATTTTGTTCACTTATATATACATGTATATATAAATGGTTTGGTTCTGGGGACACAAGATAAATTATTCTCGATTTTTGCATCTATTGCTAAAAGGAGAAGTGTGTGTGTGTGTGTGTGTGTGTGTGTGTGTGTGTGTGTGTGTGTGTGTGTGTGTGTGTGTGTGTGTGTGTGTGTGTTGCTGTTGTTGGCTGCTATCTCCGAGTCTGGGTAGGTTTCAGGAGGCGGAAGAGAGACCTAGCAGGTCTCAAAGTATCCACCTCCATGTGTGTGTGTGTGTGTGTTTTAACTGTGATTGTGTTATCCATTGCCACCATCAACTTATATTAACAGGAAATAGTAGGAACTCGACACCTCTCATCCACCGACATTTCTCATATTTCATATATTTTTGTGAGTTTGATTTGCATCCAGAAATAGAACAATTATGGTGAACCATTTCAAAAATGCCTCTCTCTCGTTTAAATGCTGATAATCCCACTCCTCCCTCCAGGTCTTTAAAACAGCTGTTCACCACCATCTCTTATCTTACCCCATCCAAAACCTTGATCTTTTCTACCCCCGCTAATTTCATCCCAAATCCACTTTTTTGAAATACCAACTTCTTTCCTGGAAGTGTTTGGTGTCCTTGTGTTTATACTTCTCCCACCCCCCCCCCCCCCCTTCCCACGCCGCCTCCCCCCAAGCCCTCTCCCTCCCACACATTCCCGATGTCCCTGCTCTCAAATGTTGTGTTTATGTGCTTCCCCTTCTCTCCCCATATTGTCTACCGCTCCCCTTTTTATAATATACAGTACTTTGTTTGTTTGTCTGTTTGATTTGTGTGTGTGATAAATGTTAGCTCTTTCACGAGCCTCGATTATGTATACAAAAAAAAATAATTATGCTTAAAACTCGATTTTCCTTCAATATTTTGCCCTATCAATGGGTGGTTAAAAGTGCTCCCAATTCGTAGGAGTCGCTAAATGGTCCAGTCAATTTATCCCCAACAAGAAAACGAAAAACGTTTTTTAGGGCTACACACATTAAATTTTAATTTAAAAAAAATATTTAATTACTTCTTTTTTTAATTAAATTTTGATATATGAAAATGTACCAGAAAAGAGCACCGTGGGCCAAATTTCAGCTCTCTAGGACGTATGGAACCTAGAAAACGAACGGCTCGAAGATATGAAATGGGACAAACAAACAAAGTTCAGATGAAGTGAAATAAAAGTGTGTAAAAATAATTAAATGTAAAAAAAAAAAAATCTCCGGTATGTGGAGTGGAACGGAGCCCCAAGAACATCATACTAAAAGTTCTCTAAAATATAAAATACCTTTGGTGAAAAGGGGTCAAAATACATGAATATGCAAAATAGTTTCTGCCATAACCGAAAGATAGTCTTTTTCAATTACTTTGTAACCAAACATACAAACATAGTCACAAAGGTGCCAAATCCGCATCAATATATTTACAGATGATGCAGAAACTGCCAGAAATCCATCCTGATATCCATACCAACTTCCTCCATAGTCATAATGTCATTCGCAGGAGTGAACGTGACTATGCAGGACTCTCTACTGAGCAGGACCTCATGAGAAGTATCAAAACCAGTGAAGGTCTAACCAGGGAGCGTGGAATGACAGAGATGCAGCGTCTTGTTTGGCTGTTATCCATGCTGCCTGTGAAGATGTCAGTCATTCCATGCAACAACTCACAGGGGTGAGTTGCGACTCTAGTGAGCAGCACAAGGATTCCACAGTCAAGAATAAAACGGGATACTCAGGGCACTTACAAGATTCTAAGAACTTTGGTCCTGGTCCTTTCCTGCAAAGTCTTGTCACGGTTCGTCTGCGAATGAGTCAGTTAATGTTGACAATGCTAAAAATGTTGGACAGATGATTCTCAATTCAATAATTTGAAAAAAATTACCTGACTTCTCCTTTCAAAGAATGAGGCAGGCAGTCACCCTTGGAACAAGAAGGGCAGTCATAGTTGATGATGAATCTGTGCAGGTTGATCCACAACTCCTCATTCAGAGATTAAGTTTGATAGCTGCTAATAGATCACAGGATGACCCTGCATCTGTCTTCAAGTATGAGTTGTGCACTCACCCACCTGCCCTCTTTGATCACTCTTCCCTTACTATGGGAACCAAACAAGCCAGCACGCTGGATGTTTAGGAATTGATGCGAAGGGAGATGCTGATGAGTTGATCGTCCAAACTGTTGTTCAATCTGCGAAGTCAGTGGGCATTGTCCTTGTTGGAGAAGATATGGATTTACTGGTATTTCTCCTCCGCCATGTTGGCATGGATAGCCATAAGGTGTATTTCAAACAAAAACCAAATGCAAGGAAAATATGACTATGGATCACAGTCTGCTCAAATTTGTTGCTTGTTCATGCTCTACTTGGCTGTGATACAACATCCAGATTATATAGAAGAGGAAAATCTGTTGCACTTAAGAAACTTCAATGCAACAATGAATTCTCAAAAATTTCAAAGGTCTTTATGCAGGACAGTTCCACGAAGGATTATACACTACATGGCCAAAGGTATGTGGACACACGAACATCACACCTGTATGTGCTCGTCGAACATCTCATTCCAAAATCATGGGCATTAATATGGAGTTGGTCCCCCCCCCCCCCCCCCCCTTTGCTGCTATAACAGCCTCCACTCTTCTGGGAAGACTTTCCACGAGATGTTAAAACATTGTTGTGGGGATTTGCTTCCATTCAGCCACAAGAGCATTAATGAGGTCGGGCACTAATGTTGGGCGATTAGGCCTGGCTCGCAGTCGGCGTTACAAGTAATCCCAAAGGTGTTCCATGGGGTTGAGGTCAGGGCTCTGTGCAGGCCAGTCAAGTTCTTCTACACCGATCTCGATAAACCATTTCTGTATAAACTTCGCTTTGTGCACAGGGGTACTCTCATGCTGAAACAGTAAAGAACCTTCCCCAAACTGCTGCCACAAAGTTAGAAGCACACAATAATCTAGAATGTCATTGTATGCTATATCGTTAAGATTTCCCTTCACTGGAACTAAGTTGCCTAGCCCGAACCATGAAAAACAGCCCCAGACCATTATTACTCCTCCACCAAACTTTACAGTTGGCACTTTGCATTCTGGCATGTAACGTTCTCCTGGCATCTGCCATCCCAGATTTGTCCATCAGACTGCCGGCTGGTGAAGCATGATTCATCACTCCAGAGAACGCATTTCCACTGCTCCAGAGTCCAATGGCGGCGAGCTTTACACCACTCCAGCCGACACCTGGCATTGCGCATGGTGATCTTAGGCGTGCGTATGTGCGGCTGCTCAGCCACGGAAACCGATTCCATGAAGCTCCCCGAACAGTTGTTGTGCTGATGTTGCTTCTAGAGGCAATTTGAAACTTGGTAGTGAGTGTTGAAACCGAGGACAGACGCTTTTTACGCACTAAGTGTTTCAGCACTCGGCGGTCCCGTTCTGTGAGCTTTTGTGGCCTACCACTTCGCGGCTGAGCTGTTGTTGCTCCCAGACGTTGCCACTTCACAATAACAGCACTTACAGTTGACTAGGGCAGCTCTAGCAGGGCAGAAATTTGACGAACTAACTTGTTGGAAAGGTGGCATGCTATGAGGGTGCCACATTGAAATAGTTGTTTGCAATGGATGTGGTTGGAACAGCCGAATCCACGAATTAGAAGGGATATAGACGGCTTTTTGAGTTTGACTCCTCAAAACATGGATATAGACTCCTTTTTCACGATGTTTGGATGTTTGGTTATAAAGTTATTGTAAAAAGAAATTTTTTCGTTAAACACGGTAGGTAATTTGCATCTTAATGCATTTTTGCCCCCTTTCCACCAAATGTCTTTTTGAGAACTTTCAGTACGATGTTATTGGGGCTCCTCTGAAACAGATGCAGATGAAAAATAATATTTTGCAATTTGTTCTAGGTCAAACCACAGTTTGACTGGACCAGAAAACCCAGACAGCACATGCGAAAGGCCTCATTATCATTCATCCGCCATATTGAAAGGCAAATGAAACGTCTTTCACCACTCAATTTAAAAAAACACTTATTGTCTCACATGGGCTCACAGGGTTGCCCAGCAGTGCATCTAAGCTGTCTGGCCTGGGTTTCATTCTCGACCCAGTTGTAAACTTCCGTCCTGGTGATTTGCAGGCCAGGCGAGGCATTGGCGTGTGTATCATCCATGAGATGGATGTTAAACTGGGCGTCCTATCTGCCAGCATTAGTTCGGTGGTCGTTACAGACCCATTGGTGTCGTTCGTGAGGGGTAGGCGAGCTATCAGCGGCACCATGAACAAGTTCCAAGTTCCTGCTCTAACCTCAGGGGGCACTGAATCGGCGGCACACTGCAACCCCCAGGAAAACAATGCTACCTGCATCCACGTGCTCAATGCGAAGAAGAAGATTATCTAACATCGATATTTATAAACGCCGTTATCTCTGCAGCTTTCAGTCTTTGTTTGTTCCTTGCGCAAGGCCACATCTTTTAAGTTACAAACTCCAAACTCGGGGTAGAAATACAGAACAACTTTGCGTGGGATGCAGCATAGGCTATGACTATGTGGTCGCGGATTCACGCCGGATTGTGGCGGGGTGGGGGGGGGGGGGGGTAAATTATCTATGTAAATGTGTACCGTGTAGCGCCACTTGATGGTGGGAGCAGAGGGTATTACAATTTCCTTTTTTACCTGGGCAACGCTGAGGTTAAAGCACTCTTTTTGCATTGGGTAAATTTGTCGTCTTTCTCTTCTCCCCCTCCTCCCCACCAAACATCCCCCCAAAGGGTGGGCCTGTGAAAGCCCCCCTCAAAAGATGCAAATACAGTACATCTCTCTCTTTCTCCACTTTCACCTCCCTCCCCCTTTGCTCCTCCACTGTCCCTTTCCCCATTCCCTGACCCTCTGCCTCCTCCTTTTCCCTCCTCTTTCCCTCCTCTCCCCTCCCCCCCCCCCCTTTACCCCTGTCCCCCTCTCCCCCTTCTTCTCTCCCACTCCCCTACTCCTCCTCCCTCCCTCTTCCCCCTCCCCTTTCCCTTCCCCCACTCCTTTTCCCCTTCCCACCCCTTTACCCCCTCATCTCCCCCTTGACCTCTTCTCCCTCTCCCTGACCCCTCCTTCTTCCCCTCCTCCCTTTCCCTCCTCCCACTCCTTTCCCACTCCCCATACCCTCCCCTTCTCTCTCCCCTCCCCACTTTCCCCCTACTGCCACTTCCCCTTCCCTCCCCCTACTCATTTCCCCCTCCCTGAGTAATGCTGGGTACTTCAGCGAGTAAAAGCATAAAATGAAACAAAGTTTCATTGACCAGTTAAATGTTGAAAATGTTGGCAAAAGAACTATGGATTTTTTTAATATATGGGCCCTAAAGTAAAAAAAAAACTCCACAATGTGAGGCCACAAACTTACTGATTTTCCATCGTATTTCATTCTTCTTGGATAGCCTGGTGTTGGCTTAGTGGTTAGGGTGCTGGCTTGGGATCCTAGGATCCTGAGTTTGAATCCTGGTATATCACTGAGTTAATGCCAGGGGGGTTGATTCAGCCTGTTCTGATGTCGGCAAATTGAGTACCAGCTTGCTGGGATGAATGATCCAGGTGTGTACCCCAATTTAGAATAGGTACCTGCGCATCGTAAGAGGTGAATAGGTACCTGTGCATCCCTGTGCATTGTAAGAGGTGACCAAGGGTTGGTGTCAGGGAGGGCATAAAAACCATTGCCTCAAACAGGGAGCCATGATTGTCATGGGGCCTGCAAGGCTAACCCCTGCCCACTCTAGCGGGAAAAATGGCCTTATAGTAAGGGAAGCATATGAAAATCTGTTAACTAAATTGTTACCAAATAATTTCTTCACCAATATGTTTGTAAAGGTGTGTAATAACATGTGTTAAAATGTTGAAGGTCAACTCCCGTGGGAAACCCAGAAAAAAAGCTGTTGAATTCGGGTACCGAAAAATTATTTTCGAGAATTTTTATTTTTTTAAATCGGCCCTTAAGTAACTTATGAGGGGTCAAATAAGGGTTTTTCATGATTCTGAGTTGATTGTTAACATTTATATTTCACCACAGACACTCCTTTGTGGAAAAATAATTTCTAAATATATCTCATTTTCTACTTTGCAGGACATGGAGTCTAGCAATATGGATGAAGACGTTACTCCACCTGTGCTCAATTGCTTCATCTGTGCACGCTCGGATACACCAGCTGAAAGGCTCATACAGGCAACTCCAAAGGGATACTCAACTTTATTGAAACAAGCAGAAACTGTCGAAAATGTTACTGTTGTGGAATGTATGAAGGAGGCTCAAAAGGAAGGAAAACTGAGGTACCACCAGAAGTGTAAAAATGATCTGTACAACAACTTTGTTGCAACCACCAAGAAGTCAGCTCAAGCATCAAAGGCAGAGAAAGAGTCATCAAAGTTGAAGAGAAGACGCACTTCTTGTGAGTTCAGTTCATCAACTGGCTGCAGTTCTAGAAGATCACAGTCAGTTGACCTCCTGTATAAGGATGTATGCATTCTTTGCAACCAACCAGCCCAGCTCTACAAAAATAATCCAGCACAAGCTAGAAAGAAATACAGAGTGCCAGATAATTTGACTGCAGATACACTGAAGGCAAGCTTGCTGATGACAGCACGGAGTCGCGGGGATGACTGGGGCACTGAAGTCACTGGACGCCTGGAAGGGATCAACGACTTGGTAGCAGAAGAAACACTGTACCATTTGCGATGCAAACTTATGTTTGCGAGAGGTGACAGTTTGTCCAAGACTGATGAGGAAGGAAAAAGGAAGAGAGGACAGAGGAGTATTGATGAGGAGCGAGAGGCAGTTTTTATTGAATTCTGCGAATGGTTAGACTCAGAATTAGAGCATGGGGTAATGAACATGGACCAAGTCCATGAAAAGCTGCAGGAGTTTGATCAGTCACCAGAGAAGAGCCTTTCTTATTCAAAGCATTGGCTAAAGATAAAACTTCTAGAGAAATACGAAGACACCTTGTATTTCACAACACAGGAAAGAAGGGCAGATGTACTCTGTCTCAAAGATGGCACCGACAATATTCTGCGAAGCATCATGCTAATCTTGACCATGGAGATGAGAAGACTCAGATCATAAAGACGGCACTCAAGTTCATATCCAATGATATTGCTTTGATTGATTTAGGTCCAAAGTCATACCCCACCACACACAGTATGACTGACATCGATAGTCAGCTGACACTTGTTCCTGCAAGCCTTCAGATGTTCTTGAGACCGATTGTCAAGACAGACGAAAGAGTTGCCGTTTGGGGGCAGAATTTTATTAAGGCCTGTCGACCTCGGTCTGGAGTATTGCCACACAAAATGGGGCTTGCCATACAACTTGATCATAGATTTGGGTCAAAATGGATGCTCAACAAGTTCCACCGGCTGGGATACACTGAGTCTTACACGGAGACACAAAACTACAAATACTGCTTCCTTAATAGTAGGAGTGGAGATGATGTTCCAGATACTTCTGGCACTCTTGACACCATTGTGGAGGAAACCGATGAACAGATCAATGATGAGGTTGCGGTTGATGCTGCGCTTGAGGATCAATCAGTGATGACAGCCAAAGTGCCAGCCAGTGAAAGTGAATTGTCAAGTAATGATCAGGTGGTCTTTATGGAGGTTGGGGAAACAAAAAATGCAGTCACTCAGTTTGTTGGAGACAATATAGATTTAAACATTGTCTCTATTCACGGAAACACTCCCTTTCACTCAATGGGTTGGATCGAAGTCACCTCTCCGGCACCACCTTTGCCAGATCCACAGACAACAGCAGCTTTCCCCCGGGTGAAGTTGAAGGCACTCGACAAAGCTAAGATCCTGAGAGGAACTGAAGTAAAGATTATTCCATTTACGAACAGGAAACAGATAGGAACGAACACGATCATGTTTCTCCCCATCGCTGAGCTTTCCTCCTCCCTGGCTCATGATCAGCCACTCCTCACTCCAGGTGACACACTCTGGGCATCGGCAGGAGTGATCAAACCAGAGACTCTACCTCCAACAGAGGGTGCAGCTGCACAACATTCCCTCTGTGCCTACCTGCAGACCCGGGACTGGATCCTTCTACAGAGCATGTCTCTGAACCCCAGTGACTATAGATGGACAATAGGTGTGCATGGGTATGAGCCAGTTCCAACACTGGACCCCACGGCTCCTGAGGAGCTATTGCAGTTCACGAGCTGTAATTGTCATGGAGATTGCAGCAACCGGCGATGCAGCTGCAAGAAGAATGGGGTCACGTGCATCTCGGCCTGTGGAGTCTGTAATGGCATTACATGCAGAAACTGCAGTCATGATGTTGTTGAGTCTGAAGAAGACATAGACAATGACTGTTGAAACTTCTGACATTGTGAATGAGAAATAACTCTTGAGTATTATATATGTATGTGAAATAAAAGCTACATTGTG
>NC_136270.1:1438823-1673823 GCF_964187855.1 Myxine glutinosa
TGTCATGGTTTAAACCAATCATAATTCAAACAATTATTTTGCACAAATGTATTTGTAATATACGTGATATCACATTTTATAAACAATTGAATTTGAAAAAAAAAAAATTCCCAAAAAGATTCCAAAAAAAAAAAAAAAAATTTGGAAAATTTTTCAAACAAAATACCCTTAGGACATACCGACGGGAGAGATATGTGCATTCCAGAAGTTTGGTACGATTTCACAAAAGTTTGAGAAAGTAGTTCAGTGACAACACAGGACAACACAGACACTGCACAGATATATATATAGATATACACACATACACACAGACATATACAGACATACACACACACATACCCATACATAAACACACACACACACACACACACACACACACACACACACACACACACACACATATACACACACACTACCATTACAAAAAAACACATACAAATAAACAGACACAAACATATAAACACACACACACTACCATTACAATAAACACACACACACACACACACACATACACGGGAAAAAATTCACACACATACACGTACAAACATACACACAAATACACACACACACACACACACACACACACACACACCAACACAGGTTTTGTGTTCCCACTGAAGCACATCCATGGTGAATTGAGTCGGTCATCGGATCATGAGCACACTCATGGAGCACATCCATCCAAACACATCCATGTATCCCACCATTCCCAGATTTAAATCCCATATAGTGTTGTTTTGGGTTAAGGTTAGAATAACAATTCGTTCGGCGTTTCCTAAAATCGAATGTAAAAGCCCATCTGGTTCGCCATGCCCTGTAATATATTTACAAAATCAACTGTGATCTTTTGACTGTGTAAAAACACGTGACTATTTAAAGATTACCTTCATGATGCGTGTTGTCATGGTTACATGTAAATAACAAACGGGATTCATCATTGTTACCCTCGCACGAGGAGAGGGTATTGCATTTGAGTCTATTTGTTTGTTAGTTGGCAAAAAAAAAAAAAAATTATGTTGATCACTCCGGTTTGTGTGTTTGTGTTTGTTTGTCTGTCCGCTCACTTATACTTGCCAACAGATCACAATTTGAAACCGATCTTCACGAAACTTCACCAAATGGTAGGGTTCGTGGTCCGACAAAATCCTATATTATATCTTTGGGGTCAAAAGGTCAAAAGGTCAAAATCGGCCAAGGGTCAACCACATTTTTCCTAATTTCTAAAATCCTCACTTTTCATCCGATTGACTTGAAATTTGATTCGGATTTACATATCAGCTTACTGAATTTAACCACCAACTATTTTTGAGGTCAGCATAGGCCAAAAGGTCAACATAGGCCAAAGGCCAACAACAATTTCAAATTTCTAAAATCCTCAATTTTTATCCGATTCATTTGAAATTTGAATGGGATTTACATATCAACGAATTGAATTCAACCACCAACTATTTTTGAGATCAACGCAGGCCAAAAGGACAACATAGGCCAAAGGTCAACAACAATTTCAAATTTCTAAAATCCTCAATTTTCATCCGATTCATTTGAAATTTGAATAGGACTTTCATAACAGCTAACTGAATTCAACCACCAACGATTTTTGAGATCAACATATTAGAAAATTTCAACATAGGCCAAAAGGTCAACATAAGCCAAATTTCTAAAATTGTCAATTTTCATCCGATTAACTTAAACTTTGAAGACGATTTGCATATCAGGTCACTGAATTCAATCACTAATTATTTTTGAGGTCAAAAGGATGCTCTACTGAGTGCCATTCTACTTTGTTTTGTTTTGCCAAGTGTCGCTCTATGAGTGATTTTTCATTTGTTTGTCTGCCTGTCTGTTTGTCCGCACAGAATAAATATGATTTTCTCTGCAACCGTTGATCCAATTGACAGGAAACTTTCTCCATAGGTGCAACTCCACCTGTGGAAATATTAATCATAATTATGACGACTTACGTTACGTGGTTCGGCCGCCATCTTGGAAAAACCGAAAAACTTTGCACCTCGATATCTCGGAAAGCGCTGCATAGAAAAAAATTGAGACATGGCTCATTGTAAAGAACTCTCCATGGGGAATAAAATATGTTAGTGATGATCTCATAGGTGCCTCGATTATGAAGACATAATTCGACGAGTACAAAACTTCATCCGATCAAGATTAAATGTTTTGAGCGCCATGTCGGCATAAATTGGTGGAGAAAAAAAATAATGATGACGTCATCGGTCACGTGGTTTGGCCATCATCTTGGAAAAACCGAAAACATTTGCATCTCTATATCTCTGAAAGTGCTGCATAGAAAAAATTTGAGACATGGCTCCTTGTAAAGAACTCTCAATGTGAAATAAAATATGTCAATGATGATGTTGAAGGAGCTGCGCTCCAACGCGAGTCGAAAGAATTGACGCGACCAAAGACGGAATTCGTCCGAGTTGCTTTATTGAAACAAAACAGCTCAGGTATTCTGACAAAAGCCCGTTTATCGGGCAGCAATATATATACACATTTATGTCGGGAAGTTTGCCCGGCAAAAGCTATACCGGGCATGCCCGGGTGTCAAGTGCGAGCCTTGGAAAGGCAAGTCTGGACCTTCCCGGGCGTGTTTGGCTGCGGCCTGGCAAGTCGAGGCTGGGCGTGCCCGGGCACTCTGGACGAGCACTGGAAAGGCGAGAGCGGTGTCGGAGAATGTGTTAAGACTCAGGAGACTCCAATATGACCGAAACAGCTTTATAAAGTAAGGATTTATTATAATTACTAAGTCACTTGTTTCAATTCAATAAAGACTACAATAGCTAAACGGATTGTTAATTCAAGTCGTTGGTTCTTCTTCTTCGGCCGGTCCTCTCTCAGTGCTGTTCACAGGGTTCCGTTCCGTTCCGTAGGTCAGAGCTTCTGGTGACAAGTCTCGTTCGTTCCGTCGGGCAGGGGTTATCGTGGCAAGTGCTCTTTTGGCTCAAAGTCCCTTCTGTTTATATCGGCACACTTCAGTTAATCCTCTGTCCGCTGAAATCGTAATCCCTTCTCCGCTGACGTTACTGGTCGCCTCACTGGCACCAGCTAGCTCCCCTCCTGCTGCGAGTTCCATTTACCAAACAATAGGGGGGTGCTCCAGCCTGGGGCTGTGACCAGGTGGACAAGAGATTACCATGTTCATGCACATTCTTGGCATTCATTTACGAAATCGTCTATCTGCTTCGTTACCAGTCCTAATTCAATGAGTTACCAGTCCCAATCAATAAGTTACACTGAGTTACACTTCCACAATTCCCTCATCTTTTTGTTTTTGTTTATATTAACCATTAATCTAAACATCAATATAAGTAAACAATCAATCACTACAAGTAAACATCAATACAAGTATAAGTAAATAATCATAACTTTGGTAATCAAATTCCCTTAGGCATACACCGTCATCCTGCAAGAATCACAAAACATTTCGTTGGTCATTGACTCCTTCCATATTGTTCAATCTATTGCATTTGCATCACAAATATCTTTTCAAAACAACACTTCACCATCACCAAGATACAACAATTTCACTTCATTTTCAAGTTTTGTAAAGCATCTGCACCATCTGGCAAAAACGTTTGCCTCCACACAAATGTTGACTTTGTTTGAAAGGAAGGGCTGATCACTTGTGTTTGAATCCAGGTATGAAACATTTTCTCCTAATGTCTTCATAGCACCTGCACTACTTCGTGTAGGATTTCGCTGTTGTGGTAACATTGCGGAGTCATAGACTGACCCTGCTCTCCTTGTAGCATTCTTGCAACTCTTGCTGTGAACCATAATGATTCCTTGGACAAGGCCTTCGCCCAGTTGTAGTCGACTTGCCTCCTCCCTCATTATGAGTGGGCAGCAAGTATTGGTGTGACGTTGATTGGCCAGCAAGATGTGGAACAGGGATGCCGGATGCATCCACAATGATGTTGGGACCATGGTGTTCAGGTCATCCATGGTCCATACCAGGAGCAACCAGCAGAATCGTGCACAGCTGTTGTGACAAGGGCACAGCCGTTTTTTTGCAGCTCCATGCTGGTTCCCCGGATGTTGGTGAAGTATTAACATATGTCCCCGCATTTCACAGAGGTTGCAGGTAAAATGTCGTTGTCCTGCAACTTCTGATGTGATGAATGTTCGAAGCCTTCGAACAAGAGTAAGTGATCGCCTTTCTTTCATATGTTGCAGTGTGATCCAGGCAAATGGTCACATAAATTTCCTTGGTGAAGGTAAGCATCCATCTCCAAGTTACACGGGAGAATGTCTTCATCATTCTTTGAGAAAGAGGGTGTATGCCACGTTTAACTTCATTTTTTAGCCACAAATTTTCTTTCTCGAACTTCTTCCCAATTCCGTTAGCACCCCCTTCAAATGTGATCTCGTCTTATCCTTATGCTCAGTCACATCTGAATCTGCTTTCCACACACACTGAATCAGATAGGGTACATCTTACCATGAAATCAGCATAATCATGTATATCTTCCGACAGTTTCACATTCAACAATTTGTTGTTTTTCCTTAACACAAAAAAGTTATATTCATTTATATGCGTCACACAAATATTATTCAATCAGGTATGTATTTCACTACTAAACTAAGAATAGCATCCACAATTGCTTTCAGGTTAATATAGTTCAAAAATTAACTTGTGCAGGTATTGTAGCACTACTCTAAGAAAATTAATTGTATATGATTACAATCACAAACAGGAATATCTAATTCCCAACAAAAATTTTCCCAAACCAACAAATTAAGCATAATGTATTATTACCATAATTCCTCTCCACTTTTTTTTTTTTTTTTTTCTCTTTTCCCCTTTTTTTTCTAACAGTGTGTCACTCGTGGTGATATGAGTTCACTGATATTGTAATTGACACAACTCATAACATTGTCGTTATGCCATTATCTTAATTCTACTGTATTCATTTGCAACATCACTTGATTTAATCTTTTAATCTCAGTATTTATGTCGCCTTAAAAGTCTTCCTTTTCTGGTTCCACATTTCTTTCCTCATTTGTCACTTCATGCGTTATCATCGTGTTGTTGGTTACCTTATTCAAACACACCGTCACTAAGGCTTTCAAGCAAGCCACCACTAAAACAATTGCCAATATAACTACTAAACCAACAAACAAGTCTGCTACTCCTTGTATATATTCATACCTATGACATAATTATATGTTGATGACATTCAACATTATATACCAAACTAACAAGCTTCCTAACAGGTAAATAAAGAAAATCCCTTAATATGTAACATAAATCAGATTATTTGTCTTACCCTGATCCCCCTATCTCCCGGGGTTGAACTCAATCCCCTGATCATGAGTGTAGTTGTGATACATTTTTCACTCATGTTGTATTAATATCAGCAGGTAATGGTATGTCATGTAGGCAAATAAATGTCACTATCCCAAGTAGGAATATCACATGTTGAAAATGTAATGTTTATCAATGCAAGGGGTGTTAAAATGTAATTCAAATGAATGTATATCACGACTATCATTTATCCGCCACTGAATGTTCTGCTGGGCTGCTAGGTGCAGCCTCATTTTCTGTGGGATCGTCCACCTTAGCCCCATGTGCTTGCTTGCAATGAGAGGCATGAATCCAACTTTCTATTTTGGGTCCATATTCGTTTCTATTCTTATCAATCTCCTATGGTTTATCAATTCGTTCCAAGATACCGCAACCAAAGGTTTTAACCAAAGCTCTACCAAACTATTTCCAATGTGAACAAAAAATGCCAGTGAAACAATGATTCGAGGAATTAACTTCAAGGGGTCAATAAATTTATTCTATAACCAGATCTAATTTTCCCATCCAATAGTTTGCCTTGCCACATGTCATATTATAACACTTTAATAAACCTTCGAAAAATGTTTCCCATCTCAACAAATTTCCTTTTTTTACAAATAGCCATGTGTAACTTACGTATTTAACTACAATTTCCTCTCAATTTGTTTGGCCTAGCTGGCCGCAAAAGTGGCTGCCAGCATGCAGTACCGTTCTTTATCTACCAAGGAAGTGCTCGTCCACACAAGACCTCTACCAAAATGTTGTTTGTAAAAACAAATCTGGGATTTCTGATTACATGGATGCACACTCTCAGGACATTTTCAGGCTGCTGTTAACAATCCACTACGATAAATTAATTCCTTTACCCACAATCAAATAATTAGTACAAATTGAGGATATTATCCCTATCACATTCTTTTATAGATTCATTATGTTGGATCTAATTTTTTCCAATAATTTTCCACTGCTGTAAGGAAGAACAATAGCTCTCATAAGTCTTCGTAATATCGTACTTAATTTGCCCAGCATCGAATAATTTATTTACTATCCTTTCTCATCTGTTAACCAGTGACTTTGTTTGAACTCCAGAACTGAAAACCCACAATAGTTCAAACCAGCAAAATTTTCTTTACTATTTTCCCATATCATCTATGCCTAAACCACATCCATACATACAGCACAATTTATATGCTGATAAAATTCAAGTTTATATATATAAAAATCCATGAGCAGAGTACTCTGGGAAGTCAGTGTAAGACCTCTCCAAAATTTGGCTAATTTTGTACTCCCACATTTTTATGAAGCTCATATCCATAAATAGCTTTGATTCTCATATAAATTCGATCACAATGGAATCCCAAGATTACTTCCAATTTTTTTTTTTATTAATGAATAGCTGCTCATAACTCAGCAAATCAAATCTTTATTCTCCATCTCCCTTGACAAAAGTGATAATTTTCATAATCAAATTATATTTCTATTTATTTTTATTTTTATTTTATGAATTCTCTCGATATGCGATCCCATCCCCATGGAACTATCTATTTTTCAGACAAGGCACAATCATCGACAAGATTGTCGTACCAAGGTGTCAACAATCTTGTAAGATTGATACACAAAAACAAAAACAACAAACACAAACATTGATACACAAAACACACACACACGCATGCATTATGCATATTTGTTTGCGTTGGAACCATTATTTACAGATCAGGATGGGTGTCAGTTTTATTTCATTTTCATAAAATTTGTCCTTCAATTTTATAAATGCTAATACGCAAATGGACCAAAAAGTTTATTTTTAGAAAACCCCTATGATGTCACATTGAAATTACCCTTTCAGTTCCCACCATAATTTATCCAAATTTGACTACACACCCATTTGCATGTCAGTCGACCACTGACCTATCAATCATGCGGAACACTAGTCCGAAATTCCCACCTGATCATCATGTGACTCTTGTCACTTGGTTTCAAAAATTTGCAAAGCAATTGTTCCAACTTTGTAAATTTAAAATTTTGTGCCCAACATAAAAGATCCAATTTCGGCATTTGATCAATTAATTACTAATTTGCTTACAAGCAAAAGAAAAATGAATAATTCTTGCTCCGAAAACCTTTTCAGACCCAAGAATCATCGACAGTTATTCATGTTTGTCCAGTAATCTAATTTGTTGAGGCCAATCGTCATTTGGGATTTGTCGCATTGAAGGCCTAATCATTGTCTGAGGTATCGGTCAGCACTGGTACCCTTGATCTTGGTTTACCCTATGAACTTGTCTTCCTTTTGGTATACGGACATCCTCTTTTCCAATGTCCCATCCGTCCACACTTGAAACACCGGTTTCTGTCGTTGCCTGGTCTGTGCACCTGTGCACTTGTATTGCTGGGCTGCATCTCTACATCCTTGAGTTGCCACTGCAATCTCTCGTTATCTCCTGAAACACAAAAAAATTCTCTGTACCGTCCTTTTTGGGGAGACAACTGGAAATCAGATGGGACAACTGTCACTTTCATTCCTAATTTCGAGGGCAGTTGTGCATTTGTCTCCTCCACTGTATCCTGTATCCTTTTTATTTTAAGTTCTAGATCCGTTATCCGTTCTTGCTGTTCCCGTTGTCTGGATTCACCATCCCAAAGATGGAATGCAAGCCAGTCTACCGTTAGATTCTGTCTCTTCCTGGCTTTCAATCTTTGTTCCAATCTTTCCAATCGACTTCGCTCAAATGTACCCTCTCTTGGAAACTCCTCATCATGTCCCTTTGTCCACAAATACCAATTCTCGACCTGCCTTATAGCTTCGGCACCATAACGGTCATACATATGATGTGTACAAGTACCTTTTTGTGGAATCTCTGGTTGTCCTTGTGTATTCTTGCAGGCTCCATTTCCCATTCTGCCTTTTATCAAAGTAGCGTTGGATGTGTTGTAGTTTGTTCCTCTAAAGCTTCACTCGTACCTCCAGGAAGGATCTCTCCACCTGTTCAAACGGTGATTTCCAGAATCTCTCTCACCTGTGGCTTTTGCACAATCCAATCTCACAGATCAGTATTTGCAGTTGAGCCAGAGGGTCAGTATGAAATGGGTGAATCCTCAGGTGTCCGCTCTGTTGAAGGGGAAATCATACAATGGTAACCGCACATATATATCTATATATAAACTCACCACCTTGCTCAATTTTCCAAGGTTGTCTTCACATTGATAATATCTCACAAAGATATTAAAGCTTCTTTCTTGAGACCGCATTTTCATCAATCAAATGATCAATATATTCAATTTAATTTATTCAATTCAATTTATCCAGTTAAATTTATTCAATTAAATTCAATCAATTAGATTCAATCAATCAACAATTCAATCAATTATTCAATTTCAATTAATTCATCAATATTCATCAATAAATCAAATTAATCATTTTGGATGACTCCTTGCATAAGCCCTTTCCCCAATGATGTCAGGACAGGTCCATCCATTGACTGAGATCGAATCTCATCGGTCTTCACCTCTGGTTCATACCTCATGTCAATTGATGAATCACCGTTCTGTCCTCGGGTCATATCTGACATATTTCCCCATTTTGCCTGGTCTCCACAAATTTTCTTTGCAACCACTAAAGGCAACTCATCCTTCATTCGTGAGACAGCCAACATGGATGGCAGATATTAAAGTTCATTGGGAAAAATATCTCATCATTTTTCTTTTAATAGTACCCAAAATCTCTTGGCAATATAAATTTCGTAAAACTCCTGAAATAAGACTGTAAAATTCCTTCAATCATGCTAAATTTTGAAACTCCATTGCTTGTAATACCCAATTTATCCCATAGGGCTTGAAAGTTCTTTTCCAAGTTCGTGCAATCATTCTGCATTTGAACCCTATGATATCATTCATAATAATCATCATGATTTTATAGTCATGGTCCTATCATAATCATCTATTTAAAACGAACATTTCCTTTATCACCACAGCTATGTGGTATAATCAACAATAGAATAAAACTGTACATAGCAACAGGCTACCTCATGGCCACTTAGTATACCTATTGACAATAATTCATAACAATATCGAATAATCATTGAACAATTAAAAAATCGCTTCCACTGCTCCAGCCGCAGCATTCGTCATTTTGTCTGCTCATCCGCGTGACCAAAACGAAATAAAGGGAGCTCAACCATTACACAGCGCTTTTAATGGCGCATGCCATAGGAACTCAACGCAATTTCGACTCGGCCAGAAAAACGAGCAAATTTTGCAGGATGTTAACTGGAATTAGTCGTGAAAATATATCCAAAATACACAAAAATACCCACCCACAAAAATAAACAACAAAACCCAAACAAAACCAAGGTCGACCATATTACACAATTAAATTACACATTAAATTACTCATTAAATTACTCATTAAATTACTCATTAAATTAACTTACATAGTTTCAGCATTGTATTGATTGCTGAAATGTTCATGGGTTTGAACACACCTTAAAAGAGGTATGCTTTGCGGTGTTGCCCACCTACCACGTTTAATTAAATTACATCATTTCAGCATCGTATTGATTGCTGAAATGTTCATGGGTTTGAACACACCTTAAAAGAGGTATGCTTTGCGGTGTTGCCCACCTACCACGTTGAATTAAATTACATCATTTCAGCATCGTATTGATTGCTGAAATGTTCATGGGTTTGAACACACCTTAAAAGAGGTATGCTTTGCGGTGTTGCCCACCTACCACGTTTAATTAAATTACATCATTTCAATTAAAAAAAACATCGCTTCTACTGCTCCAGCCGCAGCATTCGTCACTTTGTCTGCTCATCCGCATGACCAAAACGAAATAAAGGGAGCTCAACCATTACACAGCGCTTTTAATGGTGCATGCCATAGGAACTCAACGCAATTCCGACTCGGCCAGCAAACGAGCAAATTTTGCAGGATGTTAACTGGAATTAGTCTGAAAATATATCCAAAATACACAAAAAATACACACCCACACAAATAAACAACATTTAGTCCATTCAACAGAACAAACATTTCCTTTATCATGACATGCATGTCTTCAAAATTATATGACCAAGAGAAAAAGTAAAACTAATTAAAACTGCGGGCAGTGATAATCCGGGGATCATACCGCTCCATCCTGATTGGACGGGTGCGTGCTAGAGTCGTTAATAACGACAGTCCAGATCCGATTGTTCAAAATTTCAACTCAATCGATCGAAAAAATGAACGCAGGGATGCATTTTAAAGGTGCAGTGGCACTAACTGAGTTGCCACGAATATGGCCACGAAATTGCCAATATGGCCATCACAAAATATTTTCCTTAATCAATTGGCTCATAGCATAACCAATCTGCAAGTATTTCATCCGAAGATGTATCTCTGAGGAATTTTAATTAAATAAGTCATTTATAAATCAACGAGTTAATTTATTAAATGATTAATCAATAAATCAAAATTTTCCTTGACAGCCACATCACTTGGTCAGTGTCATGTCCAAATATCAGCTTCCTTACTCAAAAGGTGCCTGAGTTAATGTAATGTAATTACTGTAATAAGATTACTGCAATTACTGTAATGATTACTGTAATTACTGTAATTACCGGAACTGTAATTACTGTAATTACCTCAGGTAATTACTGTAATGTAATTACTGTAATTTAATAAGAAATGTAATTAATTAAATAAGTACTTCATTAATCGCTAATAATTAAATAACTCGTGAATTCTTATCCGATTTACTTAACATTTGAGTGTCCCCAAAACGTTGGAGCAAAACGTTGCAACAACGAAAGTGAAACGTTGTAGCGACGTTGTGGAAACGTCAGCAAACCACAACATTTGAATGTTCCCAAAACGTTGGAGCAAAACGTTGCAACAACGAAAGTGAAACGTTGTAGCGACGTTGTGGAAACGTCAGCAAACCACAACATTTGAATGTTCCCAAAACGTTGGAGCAAAACGTTGCAACAACGAAAGTGAAACGTTGTAGCGACGTTGTGGAAACGTCTTACAACAACATTATTTGGAAGTCTTTTGCTGTCAAAACACAATTTCTCTGCTGTCAAAGGCCCAAAACCCGGCCTCTGTGACTTCTCAGCCAATTGTCACTTTCTCTTGACAAAAACAAACATCTTCTATATTTATCCCATTAAAATCCCATTAAAATCCCATATCTTGTCACCCTTTGCATTGTTGAAAGCAATTAATTCCATAACTCAATATTACCTCACATCGTTACATCCTTACATCCTTACATCCTTACACCCACTTTTGTCCACAAATCTTTTTAGAAGTGAAACAAAATTTGTCTGTACTTTGTCTCATAGAATCCACAGTACCAGCATCGCAACCTCCCATCTGTCTATACCTTGTCACAACTCCAATTCATTCTTCAAGGCACAACCCAGAGTGATTTGAGAACTATACCCAGAGTTCTATACAATACCCAGGTTCAGAGAGTAAACAATTATATACTTTTTCATTATTTTTCCATTTAACTTGTTCAAAGAACGTTCATTTCGCAAAATCGAACCAACCACCACCTTCGCCATTAATATCTATTGTAAGCGTGCCGAATCAATAAGTATCACTTTTCCTATGAGCCTCGACCAGAGGGTGGTTGTTACTCACAAACACTCGTCGCTAGCTGTTCCATTGTCTGTTGATTTTCATTCTGCTGCCGATTTCCATTGAGCCATCAGAGTGGAATTTGGAATTATTATTTCTCTGAGCTCATGAAAGTGGTGGCATTGGGTGGTTTGCCATTGCTTTTCCACAAAGGCACTTAATTATTGTCTTTCATTCAACCGTGAAGCATGTCTCAAAGGCTTAGTGATGGACCTGGACAAAATTTGATGCAATTTTCATCCAATCGCCATCTTTCATAATAATTCTGGACCGGTATGAGATGGGGTTGTCTGTCATGAATTTATTTGTTGATCGAACGAGTTTTAGGTGTTTTAGAAAATGGCGGGAAACCTTGTACCCACGGCTTTGGTCCTACACAATTTCGTTTAATTTATCTAAAAAACATTCTGTGGACCTGTCGTCTTAATCGCACACCTTGAGCGGACAGCTCAGGGGTACGTTTTCAAGTGCTAAACAAATGTACCGGCCTTACAAGACTTGGGAGCAAATGGTCGCATGGTGCACTCATGCCCCGTTTGCTCCCAGGTCACAGTAAGGCCCTTAATGACCAGCGTCGACCTGGCGCATTTTATTTAGACAGCGCAAAAATAAGTATTTACAGAAATCATTTAGAAAAACACGAATAATAGCTACAATCGTTTAAAACGTTCCATCCGTGACTTTGTCCGCTTATTCACTATTCCTGATTTGCCATCAAGGACCTCGATCATTCCCCGGCGTACTAACTTCCGCTTTTGTAAATGAGATTTCAACAGGATTACGACTCGAAGGAAAAAGAACGAGCAGACATTTTGTAGGACGTTACCTCGGACGATCGTTAAAATCGTTACATCTTAATCACACAAAAAATGGTTCTTTGGGTAGTAGCCACAGCACCCGGGAGTACCAGCTCAGCAATGGTTCTTTGTGATCCACTACCCAGCACCCTAGACCAACTCAAATGGATCTCTGTGTCGCGAGCACATCACCGGAGCCAAAAGGTCTCATCTATATCTTCCTTCTGAGGGCTCTCCTGCACCAATAGTGCGTGGAGAAGCCCAAACACCACTTTCTCCATATACATACAAAATAACTATACACAGGTTCGTATATCATAATGGTCAATCCACAAGAAGTCATGCTTACCTTAGCGATGTCCACTTGATCCACGTACGGTAGCCACCAAGTTGTCGGAGAATGTGTTAAGACTCAGGAGACTCCAATATGACCGAAACAGCTTTATAAAGTAAGGATTTATTATAATTACTAAGTCACTTGTTTCAATTCAATAAAGACTACAATAGCTAAACGGATTGTTAATTCAAGTCGTTGGTTCTTCTTCTTCGGCCGGTCCTCTCTCAGCGCTGTTCACAGGGTTCCGTTCCGTTCCGTAGGTCAGAGCTTCTGGTGACGAGTCTCGTTCGTTCCGTCGGGCAGGGGTTATCGTGGCAAGTGCTCTTTTGGCTCAAAGTCCCTTCTGTTTATATCGGCACACTTCAGTTAATCCTCTGTCCGCTGAAATCGTAATCCCTTCTCCGCTGACGTTACTGGTCGCCTCACTGGCACCAGCTAGCTCCCCTCCTGCTGCAAGTTCCATTTACCAAACAATAGGGGGGTGCTCCAGCCTGGGGCTGTGACCAGGTGGACAAGAGATTACCATGTTCGTGCACATTCTTGGCATTCATTTATGAAATCGTCTATCTGCTTCGTTACCAGTCCTAATTCAATGAGTTACCAGTCCCAATCAATAGGTTACACTGAGTTACACTTCCACAGCGGGCATGCCCGGACGCTCTGGGCGAGCCCTGGAAAGGCGATAGCGGGCATGCCCGGACGCTCTGGGCGAGCCCTGGAAAGGCGATAGCGGGCATGCCCGGACGCTCTGGGCGAGCCCTGGAAAGGCGATAGCGGGCATGCCCGGACGCTCTGGGCGAGCCCTGGAAAGGCGAGAGCGGGCATGCCCGGGAAAGACGAGACCGGGCGTGCCCGGGAGGTTCGGGTGTGCCCGGGAACAGTGAGTCCGGGCATGCCTGGGAGAGGCGTGTCTGGCCGTGTTCTGGCCGGTGCAAGGCGATTGTGTGCATCCAGCGGTAACCGCTACAATGTCATAATTCGACAAGTACAAAACTTAATCCGATCAAGATGAAACTTCTTGGGCGTCATGTAGGCATAAATTCGTGGTGAAAAAAAAATAATGATGATGTAAGCGGTCACGTGGTTTGGTCGCCATCTTGGAACAGCCAAAAACATTTGCACCTCTATATCTCTGAAAGCGCTGCATGGAAAAAATTGAGACATGGCTCATTGTAAAGAACGCGGAATAAAATATGTCAATGATGATGTCATACATGCCTCAATTATGACGTCATAATTCGACAAGGGCAAAACTTCATCCGATCACGATCAAATTTCTTGAGCATAATCGCTTAATAAATTATTGGAGAAAAAAAATAATGATGACGTCTTCGTTCATGTGGTTCGGCCGCCATATTTGTTTTAACACAAAAGCCTTAAAAACCACTGAAAATACATCCTGGCGATGGTTTGCAATCTCTGATTTGCTTTTCCTTGTTTATGTTTTAAGAAAGACGTTTTAACCCGCGATTATATTTTCAATGTATTTTATTTATCTAATGTGCATTTTTATTAGTCTGTCTCGTGCGCAGCAGGAGATGGGGGTTTTGTAATCACGTGTGTGTGTGTGTGTGTGTGTGTGTGTGTGTGTGTGTGTGTGTGTGTGTGTGTGTGTGTGTGTGTGTGTGTGTGTGTGTGTTTGTATATGTGTGCGTGTGTGTGTGTGTGTGTGTGTGTTTGTATATGTGTGTGTGTGTGTGTGTGTGTGTGTGTGTGTGTGTGTGTGTGTGTGTGTGTGTGTGTGTGTGTGTGTGTGTGTGTGTGTGTGTGTGTGTGTGTGTGTGTGTGTGTGTGTGTGTGTGTAGTTATGTGTATGTATGTATGTGTGTGTGCATGTCTCTCCCGTCCGTAACTTTTTAGCAAGTGGGTTTTGTCATCAAATTTTCACCAAAGCGTTGTTATGATAATAGGGAGAAGGCAAATTAACAATTTTGTCGAAAGGTTAAAAGATCAAAGGTCAGCGCCACCTAAAATCATCAGTTTCATCCATTTGACCTAAAATTTCAATATCATTTGAGTGTTGCCATCAAATTCTCACCCAAAGCTTTGTTATGATAATACGGAGAAGGCAAATTAACAATTTGGTCAAAAGGTCAAAGGTCAGCGTCGAATAAAATCGCCAATTTTCATCTGATTGACCTGAAATCTAAATAATTTACATAGTGGGTCACTGAATTGGTTTACCAATCAAAAAAGCTAGAAGGTGATTGTTTTCTTTAGATAAAAAGCTCAAAGGTCAAGGCTGCATAAAATCATCAAAAAAAATTTTTTTTAACTGTTGTTATTTTGAGCGTACGGAAGAAGAAGAAGACGTCTGCATACAAATGGTCTGGACGGGCTTTGCATTTTCAGATGTTTTCTCGTTCTTCATGGCGCCAAGATTGATAAGAAATTGTTTATTGAGCAACATCGAACAACTTTTTACAGGCACGGCTAATTGCTCTATTCTCCTACAAATGTTGGTGTTTTTTTAATGATGATATCATGAGATTGTATCAGCAGGTCGTACACATGATGATAAAGGATACTTTTTCCAGTATTTTTCAAGCGAGGCGTTTTCAACATGACTCATTCTTCACGTGGATCTCACTAAAAAGAGGAGTCACTTTATATTACGGCCGTTAGAGCGGGCCCTCGACGTTAGTTTGGAGTGTAATTGCTTTCCAGCGGAGCTGTGTCCGCCATGTCTCCATTCATCAGGCGGTGACGAAGCGCCGCGGATTGCCCGAGCAGCCCTCATGTTATGACACCGTCGCTCCGCGTCCTTGGGGATGTGATATTATCCTGGCTCGCGATAACTTATTGTGTTAACCTCACTCGCTTTCTCTCGGTAGCCCCACACCCCTCTCCAGAGCCCTCCTCCTCCCCCCTCCCCCCCCCCCCCCCTCTTGCATTCATTCTCCGAGCCGCCATTGTAATGCAAACCTATTGCTCCTTTGCTTGAGGTAGACTTGCCATTTATTTGTTTCGAGCTCTCCGGAGTTCCGAGAGGATGCCACTTGGAGGCAGCTGCGACATTATTCTTTAAGGGGACGCCGCTTCCAGCACCTTCGATCTGCCGAATCTGGAAGAGCAGATCGAGCTGGAAATTGAACATCCTCTCGAAGGCTCATCGAACGCGACTCCACTTCACATCAAGGCAGCTTCATCATGGAACCCTTCAGCATTAGTCACTTCACCAACCACAGCTCCTCCCCCAAGGAAAGTCGATTTCCTTGACGCATTATAATTATGCTTATCGCATCCCCCACAACCAAAGGACCGGAGTTGCTCCGTCTAGCTAGACCTCTAGGTAGTCCGCCAGCTGTGCCGCAATGCTATTTAGCTAATAAAGTTGTTTGAGAGTTTTAACTAATTTTATTGATCATGTAAAAACACGAAATTCATCTTCCCAGCAATTTTTGCAATAAGTGTGCAATAAATAACTAAGCAATGAGCAATACATCCACTCCCTGTGGCAATGTTAAATACCTTCAATTAATACAAAACAGCTTATCGTATAAAATAGTACAAACTGCAACATAAAAACATACATCATAAAAACAAAATTATTCACATATATATTCATTGGAAATACCAAGTGAATAATTCAAACACAGCAGATCTCTTAAAGCACACAGCAGATCTCTTAGTTCTGTCACTCAAGCTTTTGGGTCTCACTATCTGCCATGATCTTTCCTGGGAAAACCACATTTCAAATCTCGCCTCCAAAGCCAGTCGCCGACTGGGCATCCTCCGTCGTGCGAAGTCCTTCCTTGGCACACCTGAGCTCCTCACCACATACAAGGCTTTCATCCGCAGCTCAATGGAATACTGCTCTCCCCTCTGGGCTGGTGCTCCTGCCTCACACCTAGCTCGTCTTCACGCTGTTGAAACCAAAGCTTTCAGAATCATTGGAATCTCCCGCGATGAAGCTATCTCTGAGGGCCTTTCACTTACTCACCGCAGGCAGGTTGGTGGTCTTTCCGTCTTCTACCGACTCCTCTCCGGCCTTGCTCCCACAGCTCTATCTGGGCTCTGTCCCCCAAATATTCCTACAGGTCGCATAATATCTGCCTGCAACCCTCTTATGGTTAAACTGCCAAAATCAAGACTCTCTGCTCACCTTCACTCCTTCATTCCTCTTTTCTCCTGCCTCTGGAACAAACTCCCTCACTGTCTTCAATCCCACTCCTCCATCTGGGTCTTTAAAACAGCTGTTCAGCACCATCTCTTATCTTCCCCCATCCAAAACCTTGATCTTTTCTACCCCCGCTAATTTCACCCCAAATCCACCTTTTAGAAATACCAACTTCTTTCCTGTAAGTCCTTGGTGTCCTTGTGTTTTATACTTCTCCCACCCCCTCGCCCTTCCCACGCCTCCTCCCCCCCAAGCCCTCTCCCTCCCACACATCTCCCGATGTCCCTGCTCTCAAATGTTGTGTTTGTGTGCTTCCCCATTCTCTCCCCGTCTTGTCTACCGCTCCCTATTTTTATATATTTTGTTTGTCTGTTTGATTATTTTTTTGTGATAAATGTTAGCTCTTTCACGAGCCTCGATTCTGTATACAAAAAAAAAAAAAAAAAGCACCACCATCATTAGACTCATTTAGAGAAGGAGACATATTGGATTGTCTCTTGGCACAAAGCAAAGAAGAGTTTCTAAATCGACTGGTTCTTCGAATTATTCCTGATTGATGAAAAACTACACAAGAATGGAGAGGGTTATTTACATCCTCTATAATCGTCTGAAATTTCCTATCTTTAGAATCCTTACATAAAACTTCTAAATATTTAACATCCTTGCGAATCACATAATTAGCTGTCCTCTATATTCTATTTCATTACCTCTGCCACTGAAGGTTGACGGAGGTTATCTTTTCACCCCCTGTATGTCTGTCTGTCTGTGAGCAGGATATCTCAAAAAGTTGTAGATAGACTCGGCCAAAATTTCCTGGAAAGGTTGGGTGTGTGACCAGGTCGAATTGATTAGATTTTGGTGAATACCTAGGTCTGGATACAGATACGAGAATTTTCTTAAGTGTGCTTCAGTGAAATAAAAACAGATGTGATTGAGACAGATGCGATTGAGGGAGGACCTAAAAATGAGGGAAGACCCATTGAGCTATGGACATAGGGCTTGTATTAGCTTTGCTTAGTTATCATTTTTCAAGGAATGGGTTAGAATGACACAGGATGCTCTGTTTTCAGTAGATACTGTTTTCAGTAGATACTGATTTCAGTAGATACTGTTTTCAGTAGATACTGTTTTCAGTAGATACTGTTTTCAGTAGATACTGTTTTCAGTAGATACTTTCAGTAGATACAGTAGACACTGTGCTTCGGTGGAATGTTGGAGCCAGCTATGTGATGTGCTGACACTCGATCACACCCGACACCCAAATAGCGGTTCGAGCCCGAGTGATAACCACACAGGATGAGGGGTACTATCCGTGTGGCCAATAACCGACCCGGATTAAGTCGTTTGCATCATTGCCAACATTGAGAAAATAAAATGTGGTAGGATGAAAGGCACCCATGGTGCGAGGGAGCGAAGTGATGGAGGGGCGTAGGGTTCTGGGAGGCTTGGGAGTGTGTCGGGAATGGGGGTAGGGAAATTTTGTAATCCAACCTGAACGAGGATTGGTACTTTCAATGTGTAAAATGAATCGAGGTATCAATATGAACCGAGGATGTGCTGTTTCGTCTTTGCTGTTAAGAAATATGATTTATTTATTTATTTTTGAGCTTTTTTCAACCAGTTGAGCAATATCAGGCTTCCTTTTTCTTCTTTCTCTTTTGTGGTATTTTTACCATGGGCTAGTATCTGTATATCTATATAATATTCTCCGTAGGTGATTCTGTCTGTGAAACATCTGTCCAGGGGAGTGGCTACACCCGGTCTGTGGGGGGCTTTAAAAACAAATCACCACAATTTAGTTTCCTCGCATAGCTCTGATGCCTCTTTTGTTAGGCCCACAGTGTCTTGCTCCCTCTCACAGTTTTATTTCAACTATAATTCGATATCTCATTTCATTTTTCACAGTAGCTAACATGGTTTTAGACTCGGTTGCAAAAAAATGGAAGGAAATTCAATTAGAGTTACCGTTTATAGAACGAAATGCATTTTCGAAGGCCTGTAACATAAAGTCCATTGAGACTCTCACTGCTTTATCTCGACTCTAATTCACCATCTGATTTCATTTTTCACAGTCGCTAACATGGTTTTAAACTCGGTTGCAAAAAACGGGAAGGAGATTTGTTGAACGTTAACCCACAGGCAGGAAATAGCCGAGATCAGCACGGTTTATCATACACCGCCCAAATAACACAGACGAGAAATATTCGATGAAAGTCAACGTTTATAGAACAAAATGCATTTTAAATGAGAAGGCCTGTATAATGTAAACTAACTATGGAAAACAATATTTATTAATAACGTTTGGTTTTAATCTATTTTTACTTTGTAAAGCGAAAAGTTTTCGATACATTCAAGTTTAAAAATGAAGTCACCCGTGACTGATGTGCATTTTAAGACTGAATCAACAAGTCTTCGTTCATAAATTACTTTTTGAAGAAACAAAGGTACATTTTGATTACAACTCAAGCAAAGGAAACTGGGGGGAGGAGTGAGGAGACTGGGGGGAGAGACTGAGGGGGGGGAGGGGAGACTGGGGGAGGGGGAGAGGGGACTGGGGGAGTGGGAGAGGAGACTGGAGGAGGGAAATAGGAAACCGGGGGAGGGGAAGAGGAGTGAGGAGGAGTTGGAAAGGAATGAGGGGGGGGGGGGAGGAGTAAAGCGATTTTTATGGATATATATTTTACCACTGTGGATCAATAGCACTTTTTATGTTCATTTTCCCCATTTTAGGTACATTAGCATAAGTGTCATGGCTTTTGATGGGGGATGATTTGACATGGTGTTGAAGAGCTGTCTTTAACAGGGGCGAATGAGATTGAAGAGAATGTGGAAGTTGGTTCTACAGGCAGGAAAAAGAAGAAGGAATAAGTTGAGGTGAGCAGTGATCCTGGATTTAGGTCGTTTCACCAGAAGGGGGTTGACTTTGGACCTTGTGCACAATGCATAAACCTGGGGTGGACAAGGCACGGAAAGAGCAGAGGGTGCAAAACCAGAAAGGCGTTAGTAGAACACAAAGAGACCACCGACATATCTACGATGGCGAAGTGATAGGCCCATACACTCAGCTTCATCGTGGGAGGTTCCAATAATATGGAAGTCTTTGTTGTCCACGGCGTTGTGCTGAGCTATGTGTGAGGCAGTGACACCATCTGAGAGGGCTGAGCACTAGTCCATGAAGCTGTGGATGAAGGCCTTGTAGGTGGATAGGAGTTCAGGTGTGCCAAGGAAGGACTTTGTATGATGAATAATGCTCAGTCGGTGCCTGGATTGCAAAGCCAACTTAGAAATGTGATTTTCCCAAGAAAGAACATGGCTGGATAGTGAGACCAAGTAGTTTGAGTGACTGAATTTCATCAAGAGGATTATGAAGAAAGTATATGTGAGTGTTTGCCATGCAGCCCTTTCAGAGAGAGAGAGAGAGAGAGAGAGAGAGAGAGAGAGAGAGTGTGTGTGTGAGATTTGTCAGGATTGAAGGACATATTCCAAGTGTTTATCCATGTTATGATTTTGTCGAGGTCTGAAGAGAGGAAGAAGCTTCTGCCTGCCTGTCTGAAGGATGACGGATGTCACAGCAGAGGGTGGAGTTGTCAGAAAATATCCTGGATTTCTTAAAGGACAAATATCCTCGATGTAGCAGTTCAAATAGCAGAGCTGAACAAGGCAGGCCAGTATGAAACTGAGAGCATAGCCCTGTGATGCATTCCTTATAAAAGAGCAGAGCTCCAGCACCAACAGATGTCCAAGTGAAATACAGAGAAGGGTTTTTTGTTGAGAAGAGAGAGGGGGGTGGAGGAGCTGCTACACAAATCGCATGCAGACAGATACATGAGAGAACACCAGACATAACTTTCACACAAACACAGCCGCTGAGATTGGTAGAAGTGCTGTTACTGCCCAAAGCACTCTGGGTATCAGCGACATCATGTTTATGACATTTCTTTTATCTCCACACTCAGTTGGGGCAATCAGGTAGGAACCTTCTCCCCATGGCTCTCAAACTCAACCACGGATTGTTTGCGTAACTAAATTGTCTCCCTTTCACCCATCACAACTCCTCTTGCCCTCAAGTGATGCACCATGACCACTCAGATGGCGCCTTCCTACTGCTAGCCCAATTAGGTGTCGGCCCACGGTGCCAGCCAATTGCAATTGCAGAGAAATTGCAGAGCCAGGGGTTCCGGTGAATAACACGCCCCATTGTTGCAGCAGTGGGAGGGTTCACCTGGACACCCACCCAAGGTGAAAACATTGACAGCACCGGTGGTGATGTCACATCCTCTGGCCTGCGCTCTGATTCTTAAGGGACGCGGGAGAAAGGAGTGAACTTTATTGTGTCCCGTGCTTGGCAAACTCTTACTATTTGCCCTCTCTTGGTCCCTTCACCTTTATTTGTCTGGCACTTGCTGGTTCAGACAGGAAGGACACATCTCGTGATGTCCTTATTCTATATATCACTACCGCAAACAACACCGCCTTTCAACAGTTTATTTAAGTAGTATTTTAGTCGGGTCAGTCTCTTTCTTGGCTGCCACTGGTAACAAGCATCCCAGTGCTACCTGCCGCATGGTCGGGTGTTCGGCGACTAAACCGACTACCCCACTGGCTTGCCAGTCGGAAGGGTGACTGTAACACCCTGTAGGACTAAAAACAATACCTGTTAAAGGGCAGATGAACTCCCTTTAATTTTTTTTAGGTAGTAGGTTGTCGACAGCAACCGGTCGGGGTAGTACTACCGTTCTGACCTAGGAGCGTTAAAGTGGTGCCCGGAACCATCTTGCACTCTCCGTGTTAGGATTACTGGTCTTACTTTCTGTCTCACTCACACTCTAGCTACCGGGCTAGCTTTAATGTATCATTCTCGCAAACAATCATCATACACTTTTCTTACTCATTTTCACTCCTCACATTTACATCCTCTCTCATTTATTTATCTTTTTTTTTCTTTCCTTTTTTTGTATACAGAATCGAGGCTCGTGTAAGAGCTAACACATTGAACATGAAAACATGCACAGACACATAAAACATGCAATGAAGGGAGCGGGAGACAAGAGGGGGAGACAGAGGGAAACACACAAGCACAACAACAGAAGAGAACAGGGACGTCGGAAGATCTATGGAAGGGGGAGGGCTGGGGGAGGAGGGAGGGGTACACAGTATAAAGCAAATAAACACTTCTAGGAATTTCAGGAAAGAAGTTGGGAATTGAAAGAGGTGGGTTTGGGGTGTTTTAACGGGGGTAGAAAAGGTCAAGGTTTTCGATGGGGTCTAATTTAATTATCGCTTCCCCTGATTCATTTTCGCTAAAATAAATAATATTTACAGTATTTTTACTACTTCCTATTTCTACCACTTGTTACATATTTATATATTTACACCCAAATGTATCAATTAATCTTTGCAGGAACGGAGTGTTTCATATTTATCCAGGTATTTGCATTTTCCTTTGTCGAGGAACTAGCCTTGCCTTCCCCACATAATTTACTCCAGTTGCTTTTTAAGAATATTTTATGTTTCCATCAATCAAACTATCCACTTTCATGTCACTGATGATGCGTCTATCCGACGACATCAAGTAAGGCAATTATATGTATGTATGTATGTATGTATGTATGGTTACATGTGTAGGGGTGGGGGAAATGAGCAGGCATCACTTTAGAACAGTTATAAATATATAGCTTAATAGGCCCTCTGCTCCTTGTTCGAATCATTTAGGCATTTCGAGGTATTTAGTAGGGAAATGTTAGCTAAATAATTGTCATGTTTAAATGTGCATCATACAAAGGGTGAAGCGTTGTTCAATAAATAGACAGAGTCTAATATGAAGGACCTGTATGTAAAACCTTCTGTATACACCAGGTGAGGCGCCATGGTTTTTGTTTGGCCTCAGTGCGAGTGGCAGGGTTTTTGGTTCGGCGTGAAGAGGTGGTTTGTTTTGCTGACAGGCAGAAAAGTGTTCATAGTTACTTCATCGCTTGTTTGTAGATGCTCATCCTGCTCATGTTCCTGCTTGTTTCCCCGGCTCGTGTAAACGCCGTTAAAATCAGAACCAAGGATCTTGCGTGCTTCCTCAAGTTCCTGTGCATGCGAAGCTGCCATTAATTGATCACAGTTCAAGGAAGTAAAAGCCAGTTCGTCCATTCACCCAGTGTCGGTATATAATCGAGTGCTAGACACGACAGTCTGCATGTCTGTATGTATCTATGTATGTCTGAAAATAATAGAACAGGGCTGGCCCCATCTCCACCAACTTTTGCCTCTGTGCTGGTAGTACCCAGGGTCAGGTCATGGGCACAAACAAAAACAATCCTCCCACTCCACTGTGAGGAGGTAAGGAGGAGACGACTTACGATTTTTTCACTCGATCTCCACCACATGCAACCAGTGTATTTCTTGCAACCAGCATATCTTGCAACCAGTGTATTTCTTGCAACCAGCATATCTTGCAACCAGTGTATTTCTTGCAACCAGTGTATTTCTTGCAACCAGGGTATTTCTTGCAACCAGGGTATTTCTTGCAACCAGGCAACCAGGGTATTTCTTGCACCCAGGGTATTTCTTGCAACCAGGCAACCAGGGTATTTCTTGCAACCAGGGTATTTCTTGCAACCAGGCAACCAGGGTATTTCTTGCAACCAGGCAACCAGGGTATTTCTTGCAACCAGGGTATTTCTTGCAACCAGGCAACCAGGGTATTTCTTGCAACCAGGCAACCAGGGTATTTCTTGCACCCAGGGTATTTCTTGCAACCAGGCAACCAGGGTATTTCTTGCAACCAGGCAACCAGGGTATTTCTTGCAACCAGGCAACCAGGGTATTTCTTGCAACCAGGCAACCAGGGTATTTCTTGCAACCAGGCAACCAGGGTATTTCTTGCAACCAGGGTATTTCTTGCAACCAGGCAACCAGGGTATTTCTTGCAACCAGGGTATTTCTTGCAACCAGGGTAATTCTTGCAACCAGGGTATTTCTTGCAACCAGGCAACTAGGGTATTTCTTGCAACCAGGCAACCAGGGTATTTCTTGCAACCAGGGTATTTCTTGCAACCAGGGTATTTCTTGCAACCAGGCAACCAGGGTATTTCTTGCAACCAGGGTATTTCTTGCAACAAGGGTATTTCTTGCAACCAGGCAACCAGGTATTTCTTGCAACCAGGGTATTTCTTGCAACCAGTGTATTTCTTGCAACGAGGATACTTCTTGCAACCAGGGTATTTCTTGCAACCAGGGTATTTCTTGCAACCAGGGTATTTCTTGCAACCAGGGTATTTCTTGCAACCAGGGTATTTCTTGCAACCAGGCAACCAGGGTATTTCTTGCAACCAGGGTATTTCTTGCAACCAGGCAACCAGGGTATTTCTTGCAACCAGGGTATTTCTTGCAACCAGGGTATTTCTTGCAACCAGGCAACCAGGGTATTTCTTGCAACCAGGCAACCAGGGTATTTCTTGCAACCAGGGTATTTCTTGCAACCAGGCAACCAGGGTATTTCTTGCAACCAGGATATTTCTTGCAACCAGGCAACCAGGGTATTTCTTGAAACCAGGGTATTTCTTGCAACCAGGCAACCAGGGTATTTCTTGAAACCAGGGTATTTCTTGCAACCAAGGTATTTCTTGCAACCAGGGTATTTCTTGCAACCAGGGTATTTCCTGCAACCAGGCAACCAGGGTATTTCTTGCAACCAGGGTATTTCCTGCAACCAGGCAACCAGGGTATTTCTTGCAACCAGGGTATTTCTTGCAACCAGGCAACCAGGTTATTTCTTGCAACCAGGCAACCAGGGTATTTCTTGCAACCAGGCAACCAGGGTATTTCTTGCAACCAGGGTATTTCTTGCATCCAGGCAACCGGGGTATTTCTTGCAACCAGGGTATTTCTTGCAACCAGGCAACCAGGGTATTTCTTGCAACCAGGGTATTTCTTGCAACCAGGGTATTTCTTGCAACCAGGCAACCAGGGTATTTCTTGCAACCAGGGTATTTCTTGCAACCAGGCAACCAGGGTATTTCTTGCAACCAGGCAACCAGGGTATTTCTTGCACCCAGGCAACCAGGGTATTTCTTGCAACCAGGGTATTTCTTGCAACCAGGTAACCAGGGTATTTCTTGCAACCAGGTAACCAGGGTATTTCTTGCAACCCCAGGGTATTTCTTGCAACCCCAGGGTATTTCTTGCAACCAGGGTATTTCTTGCAACCAGGCAACCAGGGTATTTCTTGCAACCAGAGTATTTCTTGCAACCAGGGTATTTCTTGCAACCAGGGTATTTCTTGCAACCAGAGTATTTCTTGCAACCAGGGTATTTCTTGCAACCAGGGTATTTCTTGCAACCAGGCAACCAGGGTATTTCTTGCAACCAGGCAACCAGGGTATTTCTTGCACCCAGGCAACCAGGGTATTTCTTGCAACCAGGGTATTTCTTGCAACCAGGGTATTTCTTGCAACCAGGGTATTTCTTGCAACCAGGTAACCAGGGTATTTCTTGCAACCAGGTAACCAGGGTATTTCTTGCAACCCCAGGGTATTTCTTACAACCAGGGTATTTCTTGCAACCAGGCAACCTAGTCTAGTCAAATTTCTGGGAAACGTGAATTCATGAGGCATTTTTGAGTAAAAGCAAGCAAACCACTTTTTCTGGGGTAGTTTTTCGTGCTGAATACGAATCTGTTGTTTGCCAAGCCCAAAAATGCGTAATTAGGTCACTAATCAAGGTCAAAGGTCAATGAGTGCAAAATTCAAAATTTTTGAAAAAATGTTTTATTTTACATCACCTATCTGTACATTTCAATTATTTTACAGTATTTTGTCTGGTAAGGTTACTACAGCTTTTCACAATTATGAAAGTAAAGGGAATTGTGAAGGGAAAAAAATCAGATTTTTGTGAATATATCCGTAATGAAGCATCTTTTCGTTTTTTGACATACTGTTTTAATTCACTTGAATTGTTGCCTTAAATACCATCAGTGAAGTGGTTTACCTGAGTCCTATATAATAGCAAGATTGTTTTCTACACTAAATGTCAATATTTGACTAATTAGCCACTTAATTAAGGCTAACGGTCACAAGGCGCAAAGTGCACTTACATGGCACAAGGCGCAAAATGCACTTCATGGCAAACATGTTTGGAGTGCAGGCAGTTGATCATTATCACATGTATTCTTAATTAATCCTGAATCAATTGCAGTCTGTCAGACTGATTGGCTGGAAGGAGGAGCCATCCAGGGGAATGCCAATTAGCTTAACTGTGTAAGCTCTGACCCCCCCCCCCCCCCTACTTTGGCCTGTTTCGACATGGTGTTTCACTGGCATTGCACTTGCAGGCCTCAGTGCAGAACTGTTTCCCCCACTTCCGACAAGAGCAACTATCAGAACTGCAACCTTTCTTGCAACCACACTGAGTAAGTTCTCGGCATCCCTTTGGAATTGACGGTAAAGTTGTAAGAACCGGTGACAACTTGTCATCAACGAGTTTCCATCCACAATCAGTCGGCGGTGGCAGATCTGTCATTGGATTACTGGCCTCTCTCCAAATGAAACTTTGGTAGTTTGCACGCTCTATGTGGAACTTTGCTGCATCACTAGATGGAGGTAGGGTCTCCGTTGCATGGCATTTGTTGAACAGTTTAATGCGGGCTTGATTACAGTTCTCAGATGGTTCCTTGTAGATATGGCAAATGAACTTTTCAGCATTTTCTGTGACCTTCTTTGATGGTGTCGGAAACTGCTGTTGTTGGATCTTTTCAACTGCTGTTGGTATATCCAACGTTGACGTATTGGATGGTTTGATGTCTCCAAGACCGCTTTCAGCAGATGGCCCCCTCTGCCAGGCAGCTAACTGAGTAGCGTGAAATGTATTTTTGCCATCTAGGGTAGAGTCATTGATGTCAATATTGTCGCCAGAAAAATGCACAAATCGTCCCGAAACCAGGTTGCTGGTAACAACTGCCCCAGTTTCTTGATCAAGCGCTTTCAGAGTGTTTTCAGCCATGGCAGTGTCATACCTAAGAACCCGGTTATAGCTGATTATGTGCCCAGCATTATGGAATAGCTCAACTAATTTCTTTGATCGAGTTGACTGGTGCAGCGTCATACCCATTCCAACGTGTTTAGGCGGTGCCTTCTTGTCTCCACATACACCATAGACCATGTCTTGTCCAATGCTAAGGACCCTTGTCTTCTTCACCCAACCAGTTTCAGACATCTCACTTTCGTCAAACTCAGCATCGACACTACTTTGGCCTCCAAGCAAGATATTCACAAACATTCACAAACAAGATATTCACGACACTACTTGTTTGCCGCTGTGGTCTTGATTAGCGGCTGCAGTCGTTTGCCGCTGCGTTTGCCGCTGCGTTTGCCGCTGCGTTTGCTGCTTTGCCTCCTCGACCTTGGCCTCGTACTCGTCCCTTCGCTCCTGCCTGGCATGGCTCTGAAGTACTCCGCCGCAAGGCTTCTTCTGCTCAATACCCGCTCCACCCCATCATGCATCTCTGCCATCAAATCAAATGGACTCCTCCGACGACCCAGGTACATTCACCGTGGCTCCGGTCGCAAGTTTGTTTATTCGCAATCAGGTCACTCCATCCCCGTCCTCTGGTCGGCTCAGCGCACTCTCACTCTTCGTCCCAGCGCACCTGGTCACAGCAACCCACACGATCGCACCTCTTGCCTACGAACCCTGGCTAAATCACCTGAATTCATCCCTGCTGTTCAAAACAACATCAAGCTCACCCTGTTCAACACCCGGTCCCTCAACAATAAATGCCTCATCCTGAACGAATACATCCTGGATAACAAACTGGACTTTCTCTGTCTCACCGAAACCTGGCAACAACCTCTGGACTACTACACACTCAACCTCACCACACCCAGTGGATATTCCTACGTCAATAAACCACGCTCGGAGGGCCGAGGTGGTGGAATTGCCGTTATCCACCGTCAAGACATCAAGACCAACCTCATCTCCATCTCATCTGCTCCATCATTTGAACACCTGGCTTTAAAACTCTCTGGTCACACGCAGTCAGTCATGGCTGTCGTCTACCGCCCTCCCAAACCACACCCATCATTCCTGTCTGACTTCTCCTACTTTCTGACCCAGCTATGTTCCCTCTCCCCCTCAATCCTCCTCCTTGGTGATTTCAATATCCACATGGACTCCACTGACTCCACAATAACCACTGACTTCACTGATTTACTCACCTGCTTTAACCTCACTCAACATGTCGACTTTCCTACCCATATCCGTGGTCACATTTTGGACCTTGTCTGCTCCACTGGATTAAATTTGCACCATCTCTATGGCTCCGACCTCACCCTCTCTGACCACTTAGCCATCACTCTGACCATCAACATCCCCGCCCCAACACCAAGGCATTATCGCACAATCAACTTCCGTAAGCTAAACGCTCTTTCACCTACCTCATTCTCATCCACCCTCTCTGAAAAAATGTCCACTTCTCCCTTCATTGACCTCCACACCCCTTCCGACCTCACTGACTACTACAACCACACTCTCTCCTCCTGCCTTGACCAGCTTGCGCCTGTAAAAACCAAAACAGTTTCTTTCACCCATTCTGCTCCCTGGTTTACCCCTGAACTCCACCTGATGAAAACTCGTGCTCGCCAACTTGAAAGACTCCGCAATAAAACGGGTCTCACAGTTCACTCCCAAGCCTACAAGGACCACATACAACACTACAAAGATGCCCTCTCCCGCGCCCGCTCTGCCTACTACTCTCAAATTATCCACTCTGGCTCCGGAAACCCAAAAGCACTCTTCTCGACAATAAACAAACTCCTCCGCCCCCTGAACACCACCACCCAGTCATTCACAGTAGACAACTGCATCTCCTTCCTCTCTTTCTTCCAACGCAAAATTGACAACATCTACAACAGCTTGACCACCGCCGCACCCGCTCCCCCTCCAACCACCTGCCCCCCCATTGTCCTGCCATCCCCTGTCTCGGTTCTCCCCAATCTCTCCTACTGACCTCTCTGAACTCCTCATAGGAATGAAAACTGCCACCTGCACTCTTGACCCCATCCCCTCCAGCTTTGTCAAAGCCTCCCTCCCTGCTCTCTCTCCACTTATCATTGCAACAATAAACTCCTCCCTGTCTACAGGCATCGTCCCACCTTCCCTCAAAATTGCTGCTGTTACCCCCATTCTAAAAAAACCTGGTCTAAACCCTGACACCCTAAACAACTTCAGACCCATCTCCAACCTACCCTTTCTGTCAAAAGTTTTGGAACGCGCTGTAGCCACTCAACTCAAACATCATCTCTCTGCCAATAACTTGTATGAAACATTCCAATCCGGATTCCGCTCCAACCACAGTACTGAAACTGCTCTCCTCAAAATCACCAACGACCTTCTCCTCTCCTCTGACGCTGGCAACCTCAACATTCTCGTCCTCCTCGACCTCAGCGCTGCCTTTGACACCATCGATCACATTATCCTCCTCACCCGACTTGAATCCACCTTTAACGTCACCGGCACTGCCCTCTCTTGGATTAAATCATACCTCTCTGACAGATGCCAGTTCATCTCCATCAATAACTGCAAATCCCCCACTGCTCCCCTCCCCCAAGGTGTCCCCCAAGGTTCAGTTCTTGGCCCCCTCCTCTTCATCCTTTACCTGTCCCCGCTCGGTCACTTAATCCGCCGTCATGGTCTCCAATTCCACTGCTTCGCTGATGACATCCAGCTTTTCATCTCCACCAAGTCCGTCTCCACCGACACCCACTCTATCCTGACAAACTGCATCACTGAAATAAAATCCTGGCTTCAAATCAACTTCCTCAAGCTTAACTGTGATAAATCTGAAATAATCATCATTGGCCCAAAAACGCTCACAAAATCCACCCATAACTTTGCCCTCAACATCGACGGTATCCCAGTATCCACCTCCCCTCACATCCGGAATCTTGGCGTCATCTTTGACCAAACCCTTTCCTTCGACAAATACACTAAACAGATCACAAAGTCAGCCTTCTTTCACCTGAAAAACATTGCCCGTCTCCGCTCATCCCTCTCCTCCACGGCTGCAGAAACCCTCATCCACGCCTTCATCACCTCCCGTCTGGACTACTGCAATAGCCTCCTCTATGGTTCACCCTCAAAAATCACCAATAAACTCCAATACATTCAGAACTCCGCTGCCCGTCTACTCACTCATTCCCGGACCCGTGACCACATCACCCCCGTCCTTTACAAGCTTCACTGGCTCCCCATCCCCCAGAGAATCCAGTACAAAATCCTCCTCTTGACATACAAAGCCCTCCATAACCTGGCCCCATCCTACCTGGCTGACCTCCTCTCCAGACACACTCCCACCCGCAACCTCCGCTCTGCTGGTACCAACCTCCTGACCCCCTCCATCCGGACCAAATTCAGATCCTGGGGGGACAGGGCCTTCTCCATCGCTGCTCCCACCCTCTGGAACTCACTACCTCACACCATCAGAGACTCCTCCTCACTCACCACATTCAAAACATCACTAAAGACCCACCTGTTCAACGCTGCATTCAACATTCAACCCACAGCATTTAACCCCTGACTATCTCTTCTCCTTCTCCCTCCTTTTGCTTTAAATATTTCCCTATTGATTCTTGTCTTGTCTTTTTGATTCTTGTCTTATATATATGCCGTATATCGCTGCTGTTTGTTTTCTTGATTCTTGTCTTTTTGCAATTGTTGTTTTCATGTATTGTTATGCATTATGTTTTCCACTCTGTCAAAGCGCCTTTGGGCTTCTGGAAAAGCGCTATACAAAATAAATGAATTATTATTATTATTATTATTATTATGAGTACAGATGGTGGTACACTTGCCAACTCTGCTTTTTCGCTTACATCGCAACCTTCGAATGCAGGATGTGACATGATATCACTGCGGAGTTGCAGAGCAACGTGCACTAAAGACAGAAAATGATCATCCTGTTGTCTAAATATGGGAATATAGTCTGCACTGTTCTGACCGCACACCATTTCTGAAAGAGGTATGTGACTGAAATGTCGTGGAAGAAGCAAAGTTTGTTTCTCTGAAGGCGCCAAATTTCTTAGCACAAGAAATTCATAAATGTCCCCAATGCAATTCGACAAAGTTTCTTTAAAAGTCCCCAGTCTACTAAGATACGATGTAGGAATTGTGCCGTCGCACTCACTGGCTAACTCTTTGTACCTCTCGAACACTGCAGATAGTTCAAATACGTGCCCTTTCTCAGCAGAGTGACGCAGCTCTTGACACAACCATGATATCGCCATGTCTGCTGATTTGCTTTCAGTTTCCGCCCTTTTGACATCCCTAAAGAATTTACTAAGACAGTTAACATGGTAACATGCCTCAGCTGAGATTAAATCATTCTCATTTGCAGTACGGACTAAGATGTTATGTACAAATTTAGCTTTTTCCGTAATTTCATTACTCATTTTGAAGGTTGTGACACGACTTGTCTTCTGCTTCTTGTCAAAGTTCTGGCAGAACATACACAATGTCCAGTTCATCTTAGTAGTACTACTGCGTAAAAACGGACATGCTTCAGCCGAAACACTCTTTCTTTCAGGATCTTTTTCGTTTTTCGATTGTTCCTTGGCTAGCTTAGCATTTATTTTCCCCTTGTGTGTGTATGCAGAGTAACATAGCTTATGCCATTTAAGTTTGGGGAGACTTTCTGGAGGCTCTGCAAAGAGAGTCGAAAGCCTGTCCACGGCTGATCGAAATTCATAGTGTCTAAGTTTGCATCGGAGCTCGGTCGCCTCTCTGATGGCAGCAATACCCTGGTTTGTCTGGTTGAAAATCGTATCTTTGACCTGGCTAGTTCCCTGACAAATGATACAAAGTTCAAACGACACATCCTCACGCTGTCGCTTGAGGCTGGCAATAGGTTCCATGGTTGGCCTGAGGGGAGAAACAGAAACCAAACTAAGCACCAGGCACGCATGTTCTGACCATGAAAACTACAACGTTGTATGATATACTGCAACAGCCCTTAAATGATCGAATAAGCGCAGGCAGTGTTGGCCCGGGTTTTAATCTTATTCTCAAAGACACAAAGTAAAGCTTCTTCAAGACAAAACATCTAACCGATATCACTAATTCATTAGTGGTAGATGCATTAGGCACTCATCGTCAATGCCCATGCCCTGCCTGTCTTTTTACTACTGTTAGGTAAATGTACATGTATGTAGGCCTGCCTATGATGTGAGATGTCAAGCATACATTACACATTTGTATGTACATGTATCTCACCAAAGAAGAATGCATTCCTTTACTTTCATTTGATTTTATATTTCATTTTTTAACAATCTTAAAAAGACCCTTACCTGTACTCCTGAAATGTTTAATGCCTGATGCCTAGGGTACGAACTAGATGGCTTATGCTAGGCTATTAGATTCATTCTTCATCATTAAGGGTCTATTGAAGAACACCCTGCTCTGTCTGAATGGAAATGATTTGACAAACATGGCAAATGCATTGGGGTCAGAAAGATGAAGCCACTTTCACTGTTGAGTGAAAGGGATGGTTTCAAGTGCAAGTAACTGTTACGTCATTGCAAGACTTTCGCACTCATTGACCTTTGACCTATGTTGTTTACCGGTGACATTTAGATTCTGTCTTTATAAAATCTATCTCTAGACCATCAATAGGAGCATAAAAACTCTGCCCCATTGTGCATTTAGAGGTTAAACTGCAAGCAAATTACGCAAAAACTAATTGTCGCCCCTTACAGAGATAAAGGCAAATGAGCATAGATGTGTCCTCACGTTTTCCTTTAAAAATAAGATTTTGAAAAGCTTTAGCAACCTTACTAGACAAAATATTGTAAAATAATTGAAATGTACAGATAGGGGATGTAAAATAAAGCATTTTTTCAAAAAAATTGAATTTTGCACTCATTGACCTTTGACCTTGATTAGTGACCTAATTACGCATGTTTGGGCTTGGCAAACAACAGATTCGTATTCAGCACGAAAAACTACCCCAGAAAAAGTGGTTTGTTTGCTTTTACTCAAAAATGCCTCAATCATTCTATAAAGGCACATTTTCAGATTTTTTGACTAGGCTAACCAGAGTATTTCTTGCAACCAGGGTATTTCTTGCAACCAGAGTATTTCTTGCAACCAGGGTATTTCTTGCAACCAGGGTATTTCTTGCAACCAGGTTATTTCTTGCAACCAGGCAACCAGGTTATTTCTTGCAACCAGGCAACCAGGGTATTTCTTGCAACCAGGTAACGAGGGTATTTCTTGCAACCAGGGTATTTCTTGCAACCAGGGTATTTCTTGCAACCAGGTTATTTCTTGCAACCAGGCAACCAGGTTATTTCTTGCAACCAGGCAACCAGGGTATTTCTTGCAACCAGGCAACCAGGTTATTTCTTGCAACCAGGCAATCAGGGTATTTCTTGCTTTTTAAAAAAAATTGAAAATAAGGAGGAAAAAAAAAGAAAAAAAGAACGAGGTCGGAGAATGTGAAACTGATCGTGGAAATTCTGGTTGAGCCACAACTTTACGGATTGTTTTTGCAATCCATGGAGCGATTTTTCCTTTCACTCTCAGCATTTCACTTTATACACAACATACTTCAAGGTTTCACTTCATCAATAGAGCTCTATCTCTCTTTTATTATCAGATACCACTGCCACTTTTGAATTTATTGCTAATATCGATATGTACATTTCAGCAAAGGTCCAAGCAAAACTATTGTTCATGTTATTATTTTGTCTCCCACGATGATGCCTATATCTTGTATTTTAAAAAAATGTAAAAATATACTGAATATAATTTGTGATTGGCTTATCCAAGTTAAACCAATAAGGATGGCTGCACTGCTGTAAATACAAAAGTGATTCTACAGGAATTGGAGGAAATTAAACATGATCTTGATATGTACTCAAGTATTCCTCCCATCAAGATGACGTTCCCTGCAAAATGTCAGGGAAGATTTAAAAAATGCTTTCCTTCGATTCCATCTTGACACTCAACACAATTATGGTGGAAGGATGTTGTTGCCAAGGAAACTAAGTAAGGGTATAATTTCAACAAGATTGCCATCGTGACGTAGTGTAAAGCACAGATTCTTAAACCACCGGTCCGCAGAGTAATGTCAGACATTTTTTTAAATGCCACTCACCTGTTAGCGACGCCGACAAATCTATATATTGATGGAACAAGTGTATATATGTATCATCTACTCCAGTGGTGGATTCAAGATTTTTTGAAAGGAGGGGTCCAGAAATGAAGGGGACAGGTTGCATACTCACCTAGATGCTGCGAGCACGAAGCTATCAAGGGGTGGGGTCTGGGCCTCACTCAGGACCTAGAAGCTTTGGGATTTTTGGTGCTCTCAGGTGCACTCTGAGCATCTGCTGAACAAATGTGGCTGAATGTTGGGAGGGGGGGGGGGGGGGAACCTTTGCTTCGATTATAAAATGTAATTTTATTGTCTTTTCATGATTCATTTTGGCGTGACTGAGATGGAACCTGGAGCTTTGTCAACTTAAAATGACACCTTACTCAACAATCCTTTTGTAATTTACTCCGAAACAAAACATGTTTATTGTAGTAATTCAGTCGTAGTATCGGAAATCGATCAGGAACTCCGAGGATGGATTGATCATGAATATTCATGAGTAGTAGGTATAACTTGTGTGGCAATTGGAAACGGTTTCCCTTCATACTGTGCATGTTCGTGAATATACGGAGTGCGGATCTAGTTACACCTCTCATTTATATATGATTGGGGTTGGGGTTGGGGTTGCTTCCCAAGCCTAAGGTTTGATCTCCTCTTAGGCGCCATGACGGCACATGGCGTGGCAGTGCAAGGGGCAGGATTTTTTTTATTTATTATTATCAGCAATGGGTTCGACGAGTTTTCAAGTCTTTCTATTAAGCACTCTATGTGTTTGCGATGGTAGGTGGTATCAGAGACAGCTAAGCTATGCAATTTCCAAAGGCAACTAAACTCGGCAATTATAAAAAATTTATATTGCTTTAAAAAGTTATCAGACCAGTATGACGTGCTGAAGTTGCGACAGTATACACCATTAATAATGTGGTTCCCAATTGGCGGGCCGTGGTCATTTATCGCTGACCTTTGCCAGTCCCTGTTGAGTAAAAGGTCAAGAACCACTGGTGTAAAGGATTGAAGGAGCTGCGCTCCAACGCGTGTCGAAAGAATTGACGCGACCAAAGACGGAATTCGTCCGAGTTGCTTTATTGAAACAAAACAGCTCAGGTATTCTGACAAGCCCGTTTATCGGGCAGCAATATATATACACATTTATGCCGGGGCGTTTGCCCGTGAAAACCGAGACCGGGCATGCCCGGGTGTCAAGGGCGAGTCCTGGAAAGGCGAGTCTGGACATGCCCGGGCATCCTGGACGCGGCCTGGCAAGTCGAGGCTGGGCATGCCCGAGCGCTCTGGGCGAGCCCTGGAAAGGCGAGAGCGGGCATGCCCGGACGCTCTGGGCGAGCCCTGGAAAGGCGAGTCTGGACATGCCCGGGCGTCCTGGACGCGGCCTGGCAAGTCGAGGCTGGGCGTGCCCGGGCGCTCTGGGCGAGCCCTGGAAAGGCGAGAGCGGGCATGCCCGGGGAAGACGAGACCGGGCGTGCCCGGGAGGTTCGGGTGTGCCTGGGAACAGCGAGTCCGGGCATGCCCAGGAGAGGCGCGTCTGGGCCCGTCCGGACGAGCCCGGCATGGCGATCGCGCCCTGGCCGCGTCCTGGCAGGTGCAAGGCGATTGTGTACATTCAGCGGGAACCGCTACACACGCCCCTCCAGAATCGACCTGCACCGGCAGGGTCAATTTAAGGGGGGTCCGGATGACCCGGCTGAAGCGACCCCTGGAGGGTCGTGGGGGGGGGGTCCGATCTGGTGGTGGGTGGTCGAGGGGGGGGAACTGTGGACGGGGGGCGGCCTCACCGCGGAGGAAGGGCCAACCGTGGTGGTCGGTCGACGTCCACGTGCGCCGGTTTGAGGCGGTCCACAGAGATCCGGTCCGACCGGCCGCCGACGTCAACGACGGACTTGTCGCCCCGTCGCAGGACCTGGAAGGGCCCGTCGTACGGCGGCCGGAGTGTCCCCTGGTGCGCGTCATGACGCACAAAGACGTACTCCGCTGTGCGAAGCGCCGGAGGGACGTAGGACTGGGGGCCACCGTGGCGGGATGTTGGCACGGGGGAAAATCGTCGGGCGGCCTCCTGGAGGTCCGAGCGCTGGTGTGCGGCGGACCAGGGACTGGTAGCGTCGGGCACGAACTCGCCCAGGACGCGGAGCGGCTGGCCGTAGACGAGCTCGGCGGCGGACGCCCGGAGGTCCTCCTTGGGGGCCGTGCGGAGGCCCAAAAGGACCCACGGCAGCCGGTTTGTCCAACCGTCGTCCTGAAGGCCGGCCATGAGTGCGGCCTTCATGGAGCGGTGAAACCGCTCGCACAACCCGTTGGCTTGGGGGTGGTAGGCCGTGGTGCGGTGCAGCATGACACCCAACGAGCGGCCGACCGTGCCCCAAAGTTCGGACGTGAACTGTGGGCCGCGGTCGGACGAGATGTCCGCCGGTGCGCTGAAGCGCGTGACCCAGGTGGCGATGAACGCCTGCGCCATGTCGGCGGTGGTGGTGGAGGTGAGGAGCACGGCCTCCGGCCACCTGGTGGTCCTGTCCACCATGGTGAGCAGGTGGGTGAACCCCCGCGATGGGGGCAGGAGACCCACCAGGTCCACGTGGACGTGGTCGAAACGCCGTGCAGGCACGGTGAAAGGTGCTAGCGGAGCCTGGGTGTGGCGTTGGACCTTGGCCCGCTGGCAGGCCGTGCAGGCGTTGGCCCAGTCGCGGACGTTCCGTCGAAGGCCGTGCCAGACGAAACGCGCCGACACCAGCTTCTGAGAAGCTTTCCGGCCCGGGTGAGAAAGGCTGTGGATGGAGGCGAAGATGCGGCGCTGCCAGGAAACGGGCACGATGGGGCGAGGCTGGCCCTGGGAGACGTCGCAGAGCAGGACGGTGCCCGCGAAGGGGATGTCGGCCAGGCGGAGGCCCGTGTCCGCCGCCCGGAGGGCCTGCACCGAGGTGTCGGTGGTCTGGTCGGCTGCCATGAGCGCGAAGTCCACGCCGAGGTGGGCCGCGTTCGCGCTGGCCCAAGAAAGACAGTCGGCCACGGCGTTGTCTTTGCCGGCGACGTGCCGGATGTCCGTGGTGAATTCTGACACAGCAGAGAGGTGGCGCTGCTGGCGGGCCGACCACGGCTCCATGACTTTGGCCATTGGGTAGACCAACGGCCTGTGGTCGACGAAAGCCATGAACGGGCGGCCCTCCAGGAGGTGTCGGAAATGGCGAACGGCCAGGAATAGACTGAGCAGCTCGCGGTCGAACGTGCTGTATTTTAACTCGTTCGGCCGGAGTTGCCGGCTGAAAAAAGCGAGTGGCTGCCAAACCCCGTCCACCCATTGTTCATGGACGGCGCCCACCGCGTAGTTGGAGGCGTCCGTAGTGAGGGCGATGGGCGCGTTGAGCACCGGGTGAGCCAGCAGCGTTGCGTCGGCGAGGGCCCGTTTTGCGCTCGCGAAGGCCGCGTCCATGGCCGCGAACCAAACGATGTCATGCTTGGCCGGCTTGCCCCGGAGGGCCTCGTAAAGGGGCCGCATGAGCTGAGCAGCGCGGGGCACGAATCGGTGATAAAGATTGAACATGCCGAGGAACTCTTGTAGGGCTTTGATGGAGCGGGGACGCGGGAACGTGGTGATGGCCCGCAGGGCGAACTGGGAGTCCGCCTGGGCGAACCAAACAGCCGCGTGAGCCTCCCAGAAGGTAGGCAGTTTAAGAGTCACTGCCGTGTCCATGTCGGTAGGTCACCAGTGAAGGAGCTGCGCTCCAACGCGAGTCGAAAGAATTGACGCGACCAAAGACGGAATTCGTCCGAGTTGCTTTATTGAAACAAAACAGCTCAGGTATTCTGACAAGCCTGTTTATCGGGCAGCAATATATATACACATTTATGCCGGGGCGTTTGCCCGGGAAAACCGAGACCGGGCATGCCCGGGTGTCAAGGGCGAGTCCTGGAAAGGCGAGTCTGGACATGCCCGGGCGTCCTGGACGCGGCCTGGCAAGTCGAGGCTGGGCGTGCCCGAGCGCTCTGGGCGAGCCCTGGAAAGGCGAGCGCGGGCATGCCCGGACGCTCTGGGCGAGCCCTGGAAAGGCGAGTCTGGACATGCCCGGGCGTCCTGGACGTGGCCTGGCAAGTCGAGGCTGGGCGTGCCCGGGCGCTCTGGGCGAGCCCTGGAAAGGCGAGAGCGGGCATGCCCGGGAAAGACGAGACCGGGCGTGCCCGAGAGGTTCGGGCGTGCCCGGGAACAGCGAGTCCGGGCATGCCCAGGAGAGGCGCGTCTGGGCCCGTCCGGACGAGCCCGGCATGGCGATCGCGCCCTGGCCGCGTCCTGGCAGGTGCAAGGCGATTGTGTACATTCAGCGGGAACCGCTACAGGATAACAATATAACCTGATTATCTTTGAAATTTACTTTGTGATGGTGGAATCGTGCCCAAATGTTGCATTTTTCGCCCTGACAAAAATCAGGATCAGCTCTCGACACCTCAAGATTGGCATGTGCAACCTTCATGCTTTGTACCCACATACAAACCCTCATGCTGTGATAAAGCACATACAGTGGTTTATTTAGTTCTGGAGCTTGAAGCAACCAAACCCGACATCATGGGATGTGAGACGTGGATAAAGCCAGGTATAGGCAAGGCAAAATCTTTCCCCCAGGATATAATCTATAGAAAGGACAGGGAAGATGGCTACGGCGGTGTCTTACAAGGTCTTACTACCAGTCTTAACAGTCAACAGATACCAATACTGAATCTGAGTTCATAGCAGTTAAAGTGATGAATGGTAACTACATTATTGTCCCCCGTCGCACAGCGTAGCGAAAGGGGGACTATGGCTTTCCCCTCCGTGCGTGTGTGCGTGCGGGCGTGCGTGTTTGCGTGCGTGCGTGCGTGCGTAAGCGAAGGACCGCATTCGAATTTGGTGTGTGGGTGCAACCCACGTCAAAATCCAAGATGGCCGCCGCCATGTATGTCTGATGCCATGTATGTCTTAACCTTGTGAGATGAATATCTTGAAAAATAAGCGAAGTACCAACTTCTAATTTTGTGTGTGGGTGTATCTCGGCATAAGGAAGAACGCTATTGAAAATTGGGTCGCCCATGTATGTCTGAACCTTTTGAGATGAATATCTTGAAAAATAAGCGAAATACCAACTTCTAATTTGGTGTGTGGGTGTATCTCGGCATAAGGAAGAACGCTATTGTAAATTGGGTCGCCACGTCAAAATTCAAGATGGCCACCACCATATATATATATGTCTGAAACTTGGGAGCGTAATATCTTGAAAAATAAGCAAAGTACCAACTTCTAATCTGGTGTTTGGGTGTATCTAGGCACAAGGAAGAACGCTATTGAAAATTGGGTCACCACGTCAAAATCCAAGATGGCCGCCGCCATGTATGTCCCCCCGTCGGGGAAGTGATGTGAGTTGACAAAGTGGAAGACGCAGAAAACATGCTATGATATGATATTTCGCTCACAAGGTTCAGACATACATGGAGGCGGCCATCTTGGATTTTGACGTGCCGACCCAATTTTCAATAGCGTTCTTCCTTAAGGTGGGTTTTCACAGGACACGTGAACGGTTCGCGAAGGATGCGAATGTCGAAAAAATGGCAAAGTCCAACATTCGTATTTTAGGCTCCAAAAGTTCGCCAAACATGCGCGGGGGTTCGGAAGCGTCGTCAATTGTTCGCAGGAGTCGTTTTTTGTTTGGAAGGAATTTCAAACTTTTTATGGTTTGAGGGTATGACCAGGGGCATCATGATACTAATCTGAAGCGCTTCCTCGATGTCGCGCAGAGGTATCGCCAAACCATGAATGAGGCTAAGTGTCGTTACTCTCTACGCAGGATAGATCTTCTGGGGTACACCGTGACCCATGGCTCTGTTGCTCCAGATAAGGAGCGTCTGCGACCTTTGCTCGATATGGCTCCGCCTAGCGATCGAGCTTCGCTGAAGCGTGCTCTCGGGCTGTTCGCGCATTATTCTAAGTGGGTGCAAAATTTCTCCGTGAAGCTCCGCCCCCTTGTGGCCTGCGACACGTTCCCCATGAGCCCAGCCGCCTTGGCAGCCTTTGGGGGCCTTAAGGCCGACATCGCTGGCGCCGCTGTGGCGACGATCGACGAGAGCGAATCTTTCGTCTTAGAAAGTGATGCCTTGGATCATGCGATAGCGGCGACACTCTCCCGGGGGGGGGGGGGGGTGCCCTGTGGCTTTCTTTTCACGGACTCTCACCTCCGCTGAGCGGAGGCATTCATCTGTCGAAAAAAAGCGTACGCGATCGTAGAGTCGATTCGGCGATGGCGACCATACTTACTCGGGCGATGCTTCCAAATCATCACGGACCAACAAAGCGTAGCGTTCATGTACGACACCTTACATGCTCAGCGCATTAAGAATGAGAAAATCACACACTGGTGTATCGAACTCGCCGACTTCTGCTACACCATCAAATATCGCCCGGGGATGGATAACCTGGTCGCCGACGCCTTATCGAGGCCGGCTATGTGCGCGGGTATCATAACTCTGGAGGGTCTGTGCACTTTGCACGGCACTATGTGTCATCCTGGGGTGACGCCTTTCGCTCATTTTGTGCGTAGTGGTAATCTGCCGTACTCGATTGAGGACATCCGCCGAATCTGCCGCGACTGCGCTATATGTGCGGAACTCAAGCCGCGTTTTTACAACCCTCCCATGGGGACGCTGGTTCGGGCTACTAGACCGTGGGAGAGATTGGCAATGGATTTCAAAGGGCAGCTGCCGGTGTCGAGTAACTCGTTATCTGCTCACTATCGTTGATGAGTACTCGCGATTCCCTTTTGCTTACACGTGCGTGGATGTGACGGCTGCCACGGTCATACGGTGCCTGCAAAATTTGTTTTCTATGTTTGGGTATCCGGCCTACGTGCATACCGATCGGGGTGCGGTGTTCCTGTCTCAGGAAGTGAGAGGTTACCTGCTCCAAAATAATGTCGCTTCAAGTTACACCACACCGTACAGACCCCAGGCGAATGGGCAGGTCGAACGCTTCAATGGGATTATATGGAGGGCCGTCATGCTAAGCCTCAGGACCCTCGGCCGTGGCCTCGATAAATGGGCTTGGTCGCTACCTGCGGCGCTGAACTCGATCAGGGCTCTACTATGTACGGCCACCAACCAGACTCCTCACGAAAGACTGTTCCACTACCCTAGAAGCTTGGGTAGTATCCGATCTTTACCCAGTTGGCTCGCTGAGCCGGGGCCGGCCTATCTCAAAAGTGCGGTTCATACAAGCAAGTACGACCCCTTAGTGGATAAGGTGCAGGTACTCCAGGCTAATCCCGAGCATGCTCGTGTGATGAAGGCAGATGGACGCGAGTCCAGTCTCCATACGCCATCTCGCCCCATGTGGGGTCATCGACCCTTATAGGCTATAGGGATATCGACGAACCGATCTACGAGTCTATGGACTCTCCCGAAGCTTCCTCTATGGAACATCTGCCGTCCCTTCCTTCGTCAAATACTCCCCCGCTTGAAGGCTCTGTGGTGCCCCCTCCGACACCTACCTCCAGCGGCTACTCCGAAGCAGGGGACTCCGGGCTTGGGGATGCCGTACCTGGTAGTTTCCGGACACGTGCCGGCCGGGTAATTCGCCACCCTGACCGCTACGGATGGACCGACTGACATGGAATGACATCCCCGATCAATTAATGCTGACGCACGCTTGATTCCTGCCTAGCAGCAGTGTAGTTCTAACGGCGGGGAGAATGTAGTGAAAATGTATTAAAGTTGAACCCAGGAGTGATGCCCACTTAAACCGCTGAGGGGCGTCTATAAGACCTCGGACGTCCGCGATGCTGAGCCACTCCTGTGACATTTTACTATGACATGGAGTCTTGTATGGTACGTACCCGCACATATTCTAGGCTTGCTTGCATTGACTAATATTATCGATCATTCCGATATGATGCCAAGATCCTGATATCTATTGCATGATTGTATTTTACAGGATGATGCCAAAGATCTGATTGAGATTAAACCTACCTATGGGACAAAGTTGTGGACTTGGTTTATTTTCACAACAAACATATTGGATGTTAATATCACAAATCGCCCATCCCTGGTCAAACAAATTGTCAGCAAGCCTGTCCATAGTGACTTGAACACTAAGCATCTTGCATTGTAACTTCATCTCTTATTCTGTCCTGGCACAATAAAAGCACGTCATTAGACAATTATATGCACATCATGCGTTCTCAACCGGATGTTCTATTCATTGTGGCTAATTAACACAAAACAATGAAAATGATGCTGTGATTTACAGTTATTAAGGTTGTTGAAAATGCCACTCACCTCAAAAACTCCAGTTGATGAATTTTCACTATTTTGAGGATTTTACTGCTCAGGGTTTAACATTGCTTTTGATTTTATTTTATTTATTTATTAAATTTTTTTATTTATATTTATTTATTTATTATTTTTAACATTTTTTTAAAAAAAATTTTATTCATTTATTTTTATTTTTGCATTTTGATTGCTCAGGTTTTTTTTACTGCTCATGGCTCAGGTTTGCAGGTGAAATCACTAAATGACTCAGTGGACATCCCATGAGCCATGTGGTCTTGTATGAGCTATCTGCATGACTAAGCAAATCATAAAGATAGATTTCATCACTTGCTATTTTTCAGGCAAATTTTGATTGCAGAGCATACATATTAGGCTTTACAATAAATGGTGTGATGGAGAGTATGAATGTAATGCAGAGTATGAAAGCATTATGAAATACCACTTTACAAGTGATGGATCAATGTATTGTCAGAATCAGCATTTAGGTTTATGTAATGCTAGCACAAGTACCCGGCGTTGCCGGGCGGGGGGGGGGGGGGGGAGGAGGGGAGGGGAGAGGGGGGAAGGGAGGGGGAGAAGGGGGGGAAGGGCAAAAGAGGGGGGGGAATGGAGGGAGGGAGGAATAGAGGAGAAGGGTGGGAGGGGGAAAAGGGGAGGGGAGGGGGGAAGGCAGGAGAGAAGGGGGTTCATATATACACAAAGAATTAAGTTAAGCACCCCCCCCGTTTTTTTACAACCTCGCACATTACAAGTTTGTTGTCGTCAAAACAGTGTAATATACCCATGATATTGCTATATTTTCTGGAGAAGTGATATTATGGTCACATAAAAACATAACAATCATGCCGTTTTCAATATTTTATTCTGAATAATTTAAGGTGAAATTTTTTGGGAATTTTAGGCATATTTTCACCTCAATTTAAGTATGGAGCTATAGGTCCATCACGGACAGTGTGGATGATGTTTATGTTTTCTAACGTACAGTCATTGTTCTGAGAAGACCTCTAGCGATCTTTGCGTCAATAACGTGTGTAGGACCCACGTGATCGGATCACTGACTCAACCAATCACTTTTTTTCACTTTGATCACTCAATTTCATCAATGGATAATTGCTAATGTCATACCAATCATTATTTGATCTCACATACCTTAGAATATATGCCAATGTATACATATACACAAAGAATATATATTAGGGGGTGCTTACCTTAATTCGTTGTGTAGGGGTGCTTAACTTAATTCTTTGTGTATATATGCTGGTGGGTGAATGTGGCGTTCATTATGCCTAAGTCACACATAGGCGGATATTTTGGCGACTACTGGCGACTGCCGGCGATCATGATTTTTCGGCGACTACTGGCGATTTCGGGCGGTCAAATATGGTCAGGTGGCAGTATGGCGACTGCAGGCGGCCACATTGCGACGACGCCCCGAGTGGGATGGCGACTGTTGAAGATCGACGACGACTGCATTGCGGATGCACGGCGGCAGCGTGGCGACAGTCTGGCGGCTAGATTACAACCGATGGCGGATCGCGGCGACTGCATTGGGGCCGGGTGGCGGTTTACTCCGACGTCCGCAAGACTGCAATAAGACCGCCGGCGATTGGAGACGATTCACACAACTTTTTAAATCTTTATTTCTCTATTTTACATTTCACTTTATTCATTTCAATGATGTATGACATGAAGCATAAAGATGTTTGATGTACAATAAGAAAGTTAATAAAGATGTATCATTGTAATGTAATAATCAAACTTTTCTGCAGGGAGAGAGAATGGAAATAAAGTCCAACAAATTATTTCCACTGGTCCCAAGTCCCATAAATACAGTTTCCAAAGGACCAAAGTCCCAAAAATAAAGTTCCCAAAAGTCCCAAGTCCAAACAATAAAGCCATATCCTTGTCGGCACCACAGGACCTCACTCCACGGAGACCCTCACACCATCCTGTCTTGCCATGGAATCGTGGTATGTCGTAATGCAGTCGCCAGGCAGTCGTATCTCTGTCGCCAATGGCCGTAACTCGGCCGCCACTAGTCCTGCTGCTGTCGTCGTCAGTCTCCCATAGCCGCAGGGGAGACGTGGCAGTTCTTCTGTAGTCGATATGCAGCCGCAACAGTGTCGGCCCGTAGTCGGGAAGATGCCGCAGGAAGGCCGTATGGCATTCGCATCTCTGCCGTGCTAGCTGGTGGGGCGATTGCGGAAGACTATGAGCGACTGGGTTGCGGCCGCTTTACGGTCTTATTACGGATACCGACGACAGCATGGCGGTTCCATCACGACAGCATGGCGGATTTTTTTCGAGTGCGACTGAGCGCGCCGTTTTTAAACTTAAATATATATATTTGGCCCCTTTGCGGCTCTTGCCGACTGCAGCCGACCTGGGGAGGATAACCACGACTACAGGCGACCGTCCATTACGGTTTCATTACGATTGTCGGCGGGTGGTGGCGATTTTTCCAGTCGCCAGTAGTCGCCGACAAATCTGCCTATGTGTGACGTAGGCATTACATTTCTGAGTTAAGTGTGATGCTGATAAAAAAGAAGAAGAAGCTGTACTACCAACTTCGTACACTTCCGGAATTGTTTGATTTATTTGTATTCAAATGTCTGGTGATTGTTTTGTATTTACTTATGCGAATGTGTACTTGTATATAACTGTCATAGATTTTAAAATGGTAAGGCACTATTGAGCGATTATTATTTTTTAACTCCAAAAAACCGATCTTTTTTTTTCATAATTTTTTTTATTATTATTATTGCCTAAAATACTCCCATGCACTCACCGATGAACCTCTGAAAGTTTGACGAAGATCCGTTCAGCCATCTCTGAGAAAAATGGCGACACACAGACAGACATACACACACACACACACACACACACATCTCGTTTTTTCATTTCTGTTCCTCACAATTCTATCTCGCTATTTTATTCACACACACACACACACACACACACACACACACACACACACACACACACACACACACACACATAATTAATTGTACAGTATCGGTTGTTCCTAAACTTAAATATAAATAATTTAAAGGATTGTTGTAAATGATGTTAATTTCACAACATCCCAGATTCAACTTTATTTAAATTGTAAACCTCAAACATAGTTTCTCCACCTAAAGCAAGAACGTTAACCCGTAAGCAACTGACTCGTTTCCCGACTGCATGGATCATCAGCTGGGCACCGTTCTTCCTCGAGGTTTCAATCCTTTCAGCCCAGGACCTCTCCAAACGGCGGATCCACAACCTCGATCATGGATCCACATCAATAGATGGTACATCAGTAGATCCACAACCTCAGTTGCGTCCAGGCAGTCAGTCAACCCATCAATGCACCAACATATTGCATCGCACATTTGCTACAGGTCAATAGGTAAACTATATTTGAGGTTTTACATGTAATTAATTCTTGAAGGAGCTGTGGCTCCCACGTCGATCGAAAGAATGGACGCGACAAAAAGCTTGAATTCATCTGAGCTGCTTTATTAGAATCAAACACTCAGGCACTCTGGGAAAAACGTTTTACGGTCGGCAATATATATCTATTCCGCCAGGGGGTTTGCCCAGGCCTGGCGCCAGGGGGCGTGGCCCCGCGGGCCGGCTGCGGCCTGGCAAGCCGAGGGCGAGCCTGCCCGGGCGTCCCGACCGAGGCCTGGCAAGTCGAGCGCGGGCCTGCCCGGGCGTCCTGGACGAGCCCGGCCTGGTGATCGCTCCGCGTCCTTGATAGGTGCAAGGCGATTGTGTAACCCCAGCGGCAGCCGCTACACACGTCCCCCCAGAATCGACTTGCACCGACAGGGTCAACTTGAGGGGGGTCCTGATGACCCGGCCGAAGCGACCCCTGGTGGGTCGTGGGAGGGGGTCCGGTGAGGTGGTGGGCGGTCGAGTGGGGGGCACCGTGGACGGGGGGCGGCCTCGCCGCGGCGGGAGGGCCACCCGTGGTGGGTGGTCGACGTCCACGTGCGCCGGCTTGAGGCGGTCCACTGCAATCCGGTCCGACCTGCCGCCGATGTCGATGACGAACGACTTGTCGTCCCGTCGCAGCACCCGGAAGGGCCCGTCGTACGGCGGCTGGAGTGGCCGCCGATGTGCGTCGTGACGCACAAAAACATACTCCGCGGTGCGGAGTGCTGGGGGGACGTAGGACTGGGGGTCACCGTGGTGGGATGTCGGCACGGGGGCAAACCGTCGGGCGGCCTCCTGGAGGTCCGAGCGCTGGCGAGCTGCGGACCAGGGGCTGGTAGCGTCGGGCACGAATTCGCCCGGGACGCGTAGCACCTGGCCATAGACCAGCTCGGCGGTGGATGCCTGGAGGTCCTCCTTGGGGGCCGTGCGAAGGCCCAAAAGGACCCACGGCAGCCGGTCGGCCCAACCGCCGTCTTGAAGGCCGGCCATGAGCGCGGCCTTCATGGAGCGGTGGAATCGCTCGCACAACCCGTTTGCTTGGGGGTGGTAGGCCGTAGTACGGTGGAGCTTGACCCCCAGGTTGCGGGCGACCGCGCCCCACAGCTCGGAGGTGAACTGTGGTCCGCGGTCTGACGAGATGTCCGCCGGTGCGCCGAAGCGGGCGACCCAGGTGGCGATGAAGGCCTGCGCCACGTCGGCGGTGGTGGTGGAGACGAGGGGAACGGCCTCCGGCCACCTGGTGGTCCTGTCCACCATGGTGAGCAGGTGTGTGAACCCTCGTGATGGGGGAAGGGGGCCCACCAGATCCACGTTGACGTGGTCGAAACGTCGTTCGGGCACGGTGAAAGGTGCCAGCGGGGCCTGGGTGTGTCGGTGGACCTTGGCCCGTTGGCAGGCGGTGCAGGCGCTGGTCCAATCGCGGACGTCCCGACGAAGGCCGTGCCAGACGAAACGCGCCGACACCAGCTTCTGGGAAGCTTTCCGGCCCGGGTGGGAAAGGCCGTGGAGGGAGGCGAAGATGCGGCGTTGCCAGGTGACGGGCACGATGGGGCGAGGCCGGCCTTGGGAGACGTCGCAGAGCAGGACAGTGTCCGCGCAGGGGATGTCGGCCAGGCGGAGGCCCGTGTCCGCCGCCCGGAGGGCTTGCACCGTGGTGTCGGTGGTTTGGTCCGCCGCCATGAGCGCAAAATCCACGCCCAGGTGGACCGCGTTCGCGCTGGCCCGGGAAAGACAGTCGGCCACGGCGTTGTTTTTGCCGGCGACGTGCCGGATGTCCGTGGTAAACTCCGACACGGCGGAGAGGTGGCGCTGTTGGCGGGCCGACCATGGCTCCGTGACCTTGGCCATGGCGTAAACCAACGGCTTGTGGTCGACGAACGCCGTGAAAGGTCGGCCCTCCAGGAGGTGGCGGAAATGGCGGACGGCCAGGTGTAGACCGAGGAGCTCCCGGTCAAACGTGCTGTATTTGAGCTCGTTCGGCCGGAGCTGCCGGCTGAAAAAAGCGAGTGGCTGCCAAACCCCGTTCACCCATTGCTCATGTACGGCGCCCACCGCGTAGTCGGAGGCATCCGTGGTGAGGGCGATGGGAGCGTTGAGCACCGGGTGAGCGAGCAGTGTTGCGTCGGCGAGGGCCCGCTTTGAGCTTTGGAAGGCCGCATCCATTGCTGCGGACCAGGCGATGTCGTGCTTGGCCGGCTTGCCCCGGAGGGCTTCGTAGAGGGGCCGCATGAGTTGAGCAGCGCGGGGCACGAAGCGGTGATAAAAATTCACCATTCCCAGGAATTCCTGCAGGGCCTTTATGGTGCGGGGACGCGGGAAAGTGGTGATGGCCTCGACCTTGGTTGGCAGCGGCACAGCCCCGTTCTTGGTGATGTGGTGGCCCAAAAAATCAACGGCCGTCGTGCCGAAGTGGCATTTGGCCGGGTTGACGATGAGGCCGTGCTCGCTGAGGCGCCCGAACAGTGTTCGGAGGTGGAGGAGGTGCTCGGCCCGGGACGTGCTGGCGACGAGGATGTCGTCCAGGTAAACGAAAAGGAACGGCAGGTCACGCAGCACGCCGTCCATCAAGCGCTGGAACGCCTGAGCCGCGTTCTTGAGACCAAACGGCATCCGCAAGAACTCGAATAAGCCGAACGGCGTGATGACTGCCGTTTTAGGGACGTCGGCCGCCCTGACAGGTACCTGGTGATATCCCCGTATGAGATCAATTTTTGAAAAAATGACCCGTCCCGCCAGACGGGCGGAGAAGTCTTGGATATGCGGGATCGGGTACCTGTCGGGTGTTGTAGCGTCATTAAGACGGCGGTAGTCGCCACACGGGCGCCATCCACCCCCCGGCTTTGGCACGATGTGCAGTGGCGAGGCCCACGCGCTATCGGAGCGCCGCACGATGCCGAGGTGCTCCAACGCGTCGAATTCGGCCTTCGCAACGGCAAGCTTGGCTGGGTCGAGGCGGCGGGCCCTGGCGTAGACCGGCGGGCCCGTGGTTGGTATGTGGTGCTCGATCCCATGCCGTACTGCGACGGCCGAAAACGTCGGCCGCGTGAGGGCCGGGAACTCCGCGAGCAGGCGAGCAAACTCGTTCGCCGCCGGGACGGTGCATGCCAGCTCGGTCGGCGCGGAGCTGCTCAATGTGCATACCAGGGAGCTGAAGGTTTCAGCGTTGATTAAACGACGCCGTTGGACGTCCACCAGCAGTCCGTGTGCGCAGAGGAAGTCGGCGCCGAGCAGAGCCATGGGCACGTTGGCGGTTACAAACGTCCAAGCGAAGCGTTGGCCGCCGAAGCAGAGGGTGACGTTGCGCGGGCCGAAGGTGCGGATAGTCGATCCGTTGGCCGCAACCAAGGAGGGGCCGCAAACCGCGGATTGCCTGTCCTGGTCAGAGGCGGGCATGACGCTCACTTGGGCGCCGGTGTCGCACAGGAAGCGCCGTCCGGACGCTTTATCCGTGATGAACAGTAAGTTGCCCGTGTGACTGTGGCCGGCGTTCATGGCAGGTAATGAACGCCGGCCTGGCCGTTTCCCGACCCGCCGAAGGTGCACGGGGGTCGGCATGTCCGGGCCTTCTGTCCGAACCTGGCATGATAGGAACACCACGCTTGGTCGGGTGGAGGCTTCGGACGTCGTGCTGAACGTGGTCGGCTCGGTATAGCGGCCGCCAATTGCGTCGGCAGTTCGGCCGTCGAACGCGCCGGGTGCTCGGGCGCCATGGATGGTGCATCAGGCGGCGGCGGGTCCCATGTCGCCGCTGCGATGCGCTGTCCCGCGGCGGAGATTTTGTCGGCTTCTCTGGCAAGGGCCCGGGGATCTGTGATCGTCGTGCTTGCCAGGGCGAGGCGTACCGGGTTAGGCAGCTGACGGAGGAACAGCTCCCGGAACAGGAATGCCGGAGAGTGCTCGCCGAGCAGCGAAAGCATGTAGTCCATTCGCTCGGAAGGGCGCGTGTCGCCGAGCTCCGGCAAATCGAGCAGGCGCCGTGCGCGTTCCGCCGCTGGGAGGGCGAAAGCATCGAGGAGAAGCTTCTTAATCGCGCCGTATTTGTCCGCGGCTGGCGGTCTCTCGAGGAGGCTCAGGGCGCGGGCTGCGGTGGCTGAACCGAGCGCAGCGACCACGTGGTGGAAGCGGGTGTCGTCCGCCGTGATGCCTCGCAGGGCGAACAGGGACTCCGCTTGTGCGAACCAAACCGCCGCGTGAGCCTCCCAGAAGGTAGGCAGTTTAAGGGCGACTGCCGAGTCCATGTCGATAGGTCACCAATGAAGGAGCTGTGGCTCCCACGTCGATCGAAAGAATGGACGCGACAAAAAGCTTGAATTCATCTGAGCTGCTTTATTAGAATCAAACACTCAGGCACTCTGGGAAAAACGTTTTACGGTCGGCAATATATATCTATTCCGCCAGGGGGTTTGCCCAGGCCTGGCGCCAGGGGGCGTGGCCCCGCGGGCCGGCTGCGGCCTGGCAAGCCGAGGGCGAGCCTGCCCGGGCGTCCCGACCGAGGCCTGGCAAGTCGAGCGCGGGCCTGCCCGGGCGTCCTGGACGAGCCCGGCCTGGTGATCGCTCCGCGTCCTTGATAGGTGCAAGGCGATTGTGTAACCCCAGCGGCAGCCGCTACATTCTTAGTTTCTTTTAACTTGCAACATCTCCGTCACTGTACAATTAATTATATTGTTTGTGGTTTTCATGCTTTGAAATGTAGTTGAACAAACATAAAATATCATATAAATGTAGTTTAACAAACATTAAAATCACATCAACAAAGAATAAACATATAAATATATGAGAAACAGTACAGTGGATTTTCCACCAAAACAAAACAAACAAAAAAAAACACACACACACACACACACACACACACACACACACACACACACACACACACACACACACACACACACACACACACACACACACACACACCACACACACACACACACACACACACACAGACCAACAGCTCTCTTATATAGTAGACTAGCAGAAGTACCCGGCATTGCCGGGCCGGGAGGGGAGGGGGGAGGGGAGGGGAGGGGAGAAGAGGGGGGGAGGGGAGAAGAGGGAGAGGTGGAGGGGAGGGGGAGAGGTGGAGAAGAGGGGGAAGGGGAGAGGGGAGAAGAGGGGGGATGGGGAGGGGGAGGGTGAGGGATGGGAGGGGGGAGGAGCGAGGGGATGGGGGAGGGGGGAGGGTGAGGGATGGGAGGGTGAGGGGGTGGGAGAGGGGAGGGGGAGGGGAGGGGTGAGGGGAAGGGGGGAGGGGGAGGGGGAGGGGAAATGGGAGGGGAGAGGGGGAGGGGGAAAAGGGAGGGGGAGGGGGGAGGGGGAAAAGGGAGGGGGAGGGGAGAAGGGGGAGGGGTAGGGTGGAGGGGGAGGACGGAGGGGGAAGGGAGGGGGAGGACGGATGGGGGAGGGGGAAGGGGGAGGGAAGGGGAGGGCCAGTCAACAATGACGTTGCAGTTCTCATGGTCGGAGAGCAGCACAACAATCGCGACATCGTCCTGCATCTTCGCAAGAGCACGAAGCGGATTTTGGAGACTCACCGATCCTGTGACCCACGTCCTCCAGTACCGGCATTGCCGGGCGGGGGAAGGGAGACCCGCACATTCCCAACCCGTACATTCGCCCTCTCGACTCAAGCTCGTATTCGATTCGTATTCGAAATCGAAAGAGGAAATCCTTCGTATTCGAATTCGTAAACACGAAATATGAATTAAAATTTAATTCATATCGCACAAAATCGACACAAAACACGATCGCATAAAGGTGAAAAAACGCAACTGCTTTTCGCCCTGAATTACGTGCAAACGTGTGACGTGTGACGGGATGGAACATCACGTGATCGCTCTGAGCGAATCAGCGAGCTGCTCACACTGGCTGAGATTAGCGGGTACTTCGCTGAAATGCGCTGAGGTAAATATGAATAAAAAATATGGATCTCGTCAAATATGGTCTCGGCCATGTTCGTCCCAGGCTCAATGGCCATGTCTATGCCAAATATCAAGCACGTGAGCCTCTCCGTTTTGGAGTCTATCGGTAACACTACACACACACACACACACACACACACACACACACACACACACACACACACACACACACACACACACACACACACACACACACACACACACACACACACACACACACACACACACAAACTGTGTTTTATATAGTAGATGTAGTTTTTCTCCATTTTAGAAAAAAAAAAAAGATAATAAGTGAAATCAAACTGCCACTCAGGCTGCAGTGATTATTTATAAGTAGAAAATATTAGCAAACCAACTTAGAGAGAGAAAAAAACAGAGGAAGAAAATCCTTACTAAGTTCCATGTTTCCCTCTGGCTTGGGCTGATCTGTGTTTAAGTGTTAAAGCGTCCTGGTCCTGCTAAAGCTGTTTTCCCATTATGAAATATAATATCTTATCTATAATACGTTATGAAATACCATGAGGAAATATCACAACATCTCCTTATGTATGACTCATTTCAGGAAAAGCTATGTGATAAGGCCAGGCCTTTGAATAGAAGTGACACAGGCCAGAATGAACATTCCTTTGTGTTCTCATTCCTACCAACATGCTTATACACTTGAACTTGCCTTCATTTGACCCCATTGGTCCAAAACGGGGGTTTATGGATTGGATCTCGATTGTCTGTCTGTCCGTCCACAGCCATATCTCGGAGATGTACGGACCGGTTTTGTTCAAACTTGGCAAAAAGACAGTACATGACGGTATACATATGCACATCATTTTGTTTCGCGATTTGATCAAATATGGTCGACTGGCGGCCATTTTAGTTGTAAAATTCTGATGTTGAACACGTCCTCAACCATTTGTCGGGTATGCATTTACCAATCTTATTCAAACCTGGCAAACAGATAATGAATGATAGCTTACATATACACGTCATTTTCTTTTGGAGTTCAGATCCAATAAGGCCGACTGGTGGCCATTTTGTTACTTAAACGTGTCCCCAACCATTTATTGAACATCCATGATCCGATTTTGTTCAGACTTGGCACAAGCACAGTACTTGATGGCATACATGTACACATCACTTTATTTTGCAATCTGATCAAAGATGGCCGACTGGTAGACTGGCAGCCATTTTAATTATAAAAATACCTGATATTGAACATGTTCTCAAGCATTTCTTAGACATGCATTTAGAGATCTTGTTCAAACTTCCACGAACTTACTTGTTCTTTTGGAACTGTTTCCAGCGGCCTGTTCTCCTGAAAAACCCACAATGTGTTTTAAAATCTTAGATAAGCAGAGAGAAACACAGACCAGCTTTGTGGTCAGAACAGCAAATGCAAGAGAAAAAGATCACAGAGCATGACATATGCATTCTCAGCCTGTTCAGCAAACTAATGGGAAAAGGTTTGATAAAGCAACCATCAGCTCCCACACAGATAATAAATAACAGATTACATAAGCATGTCATCAGATCCAAGATGGCTGACTGGTGGCCATTTTCTTACTTAAACGTGTCCCCAACCATATCTAGGACATGTATAGACAATACATGAGAGTATACATATGCAGAAGATTTTGTTTTTGTAATCCGACCAAAGATGGCTGACTGGTGGGGCCTTTAACTCCGTACAGCAAAATTACTAAAACCACGGAGGATAGGACATTTTATGTTCTTTCCTCCTTGTTCAAAGTGGACCTCTCTGCAAAGGTATATTGAAGAATTAAAGGATTTGAGGCGTGCGCATTGATGGCAAGGACTTTTAGGCCAGCATGAAAAATAATTATTTATTGTCAATATACTTCAGACTCTCATTAAGGTCATCAAATTTAATTAGTTGCACAGAGTTCCTCTTTCTCAACAGCTTTGTCTTCCTGGCCTTGTCCACATCAGGGCAGGTGCTTGTTTGGTGTTCAAGCAGAATGACGAACCTCTCAATGGTATGCGTACTTTCTGCTGGGATGTTACAATTGGCACATGCCAATCTTTGAAGTGCATCAGTAAGGTCTGACAGAGCATTCCTGGTATAGCTGTGTTACGGATTTATGTGAATTTATGTGAATTACTATTCAGGTCATTGCTTATTAATGTTTATTCGATTAAAGGTTGTTGTGATTAAAGGGTCAGGAGCCCTTCTGGGGAAAAGGAGACCGGAAACGGAAGAAGGAAACACACGAGGTCCGGGAGAAGCGGCGATCTTCTTCTTCCTCGCCCAGCTCCGACGCGAGCGGCATCGATATTGATTAGCGTTGAGAACGCTGAGTTTGAAACGCCCGTCTGGCGAGAGGAGTTACCTGCGCGGGGTGATTGCCTGTTACGTGTCAGGTTGCCGGGGCTTCCTGGAAGGAACCAAGCGTCTGGCACTGTTCGCCCCGACGCCTCCGAGGGCGTGTACGGGTCGCACCTTGGGCCTCGCGTGCTTTGCGAGCCGCGCTTGGCTTTGCCCGCTTTGCTTTGCAAGGAGGTGTGCGCTGCAGCAGTTGTTCCCGGTACGTGACGTGCACGTTTGGAGCACGTCAGCCAGGGGTCCGTTCAACCGCCCGTGTGCGGAGAAGTCGACCTTCACCTTGGTCTGGAGGGGCCCAGAGACATTGTGAGGGACAGTGACCATTGAGGGGTCGTGAGTGGGGAAAGGGGGGACATATATGAGATGGCCATCTTAGTAATATTAATAATAATAATAATTCATTTATTTTGTATAGCGCTTTACCAGAAGCCCAAAGGCGCTTTGACAGAGTGGCAAACATAATGCATAACAATACATGAAAACAACAATTGCAAAAAGACAAGAATCAATAGGGAAATATTTAAAGCAAAAGGAGGGAGAAGGAGAAGAGATAGTCAGGGGTTAAATGCTGTGGGTTGAATGTTGAATGCAGTGTTGAACAGGGGGGTCTTTAGTGATGTTTTGAATGTGGTGAGTGAGGAGGAGTCTCTGATGGTGTGAGGTAGTGAGTTCCAGAGGGTGGGAGCAGCGATGGAGAAGGCCCTGTCCCCCCAGGATCTGAATTTGGTCCGGATGGAGGGGGTCAGGAGGTTGGTACCAGCAGAGCGGAGGTTGCGGGTGGGAGTGTGTCTGGAGAGGAGGTCAGCCAGGTAGGATGGGGCCAGGTTATGGAGGGCTTTGTATGTCAAGAGGAGGATTTTGTACTGGATTCTCTGGGGGATGGGGAGCCAGTGAAGCTTGTAAAGGACGGGGGTGATGTGGTCACGGGTCCGGGAATGGGTGAGTAGACGGGCAGCGGAGTTCTGAATGTATTGGAGTTTATTGGTGATTTTTGAGGGTGAACCATAGAGGAGGCTATTGCAGTAGTCCAGACGGGAGGTGATGAAGGCGTGGATGAGGGTTTCTGCAGCCGTGGAGGAGAGGGATGAGCGGAGACGGGCAATGTTTTTCAGGTGAAAGAAGGCTGACTTTGTGATCTGTTTAGTGTATTTGTCGAAGGAAAGGGTTTGGTCAAAGTTGACGCCAAGATTCCGGATGTGAGGGGAGGTGGATACTGGGATACCGTCGATGTTGAGGGCAAAGTTATGGGTGGATTTTGTGAGCGTTTTTGGGCCAATGATGATTATTTCAGATTTATCACAGTTAAGCTTGAGGAAGTTGATTTGAAGCCAGGATTTTATTTCAGTGATGCAGTTTGTCAGGATAGAGTGGGTGTCGGTGGAGACGGACTTGGTGGAGATGTAAAGCTGGATGTCATCGGCGAAGCAGTGGAATTGGAGACCATGACGGTGGATTAAGTGACCGAGCGGGGACAGGTAAAGGATGAAGAGGAGGGGGCCAAGAACTGAACCTTGGGGGACACCTTGGGGGAGGGGAGCAGTGGGGGATTTGCAGTTATTGATGGAGATGAACTGGCATCTGTCAGAGAGGTATGATTTAATCCAAGAGAGGGCAGTGCCGGTAACGTTAAAGGTGGATTCAAGTCGGGTGAGGAGGATAGTGTGATCGATGGTGTCAAAGGCAGCGCTGAGGTCGAGGAGGACGAGAATGTTGAGGTTGCCAGCGTCAGAGGAGAGGAGAAGGTCATTGGTGATTTTGAGGAGAGCAGTTTCAGTACTGTGGTTGGACCGGAATCCGGATTGGAATGTTTCATACAGGTTATTGGCAGAGAGATGATGTTTGAGTTGAGTGGCTACAGCGCGTTCCAAAACTTTTGACAGAAAGGGTAGGTTGGAGATGGGTCTGAAGTTGTTTAGGGTGTCAGGGTTTAGACCAGGTTTTTTTAGAATGGGGGTAACAGCAGCAATTTTGAGGGAAGGTGGGACGATGCCTGTAGACAGGGAGGAGTTTATTGTTGCAATGATAAGTGGAGAGAGAGCAGGGAGGGAGGCTTTGACAAAGCTGGAGGGGATGGGGTCAAGAGTGCAGGTGGCAGTTTTCATTCCTATGAGGAGTTCAGAGAGGTCAGTAGGGGAGATTGGGGAGAACCGAGACAGGGGATGGCAGGACAAGGGGGGGCAGGTGGTTGGAGGGGGAGCGGGTGCGGCGGTGGTCAAGCTGTTGTAGATGTTGTCAATTTTGCGTTGGAAGAAAGAGAGGAAGGAGATGCAGTTGTCTACTGTGAATGACTGGGTGGTGGTGTTCAGGGGGCGGAGGAGTTTGTTTATTGTCGAGAAGAGTGCTTTTGGGTTTCCGGAGCCAGAGTGGATAATTTGAGAGTAGTAGGCAGAGCGGGCGCGGGAGAGGGCATCTTTGTAGTGTTGTAGGTGGTCCTTGTAGGCTTGGGAGTGAACTGTGAGACCCGTTTTATTGCGGAGTCTTTCAAGTTGGCGAGCACAAGTTTTCATCAGGTGGAGTTCAGGGGTAAACCAGGGAGCAGAATGGGTGAAAGAAACTGTTTTGGTTTTTACAGGCGTAAGCTGGTCAAGGCAGGAGGAGAGAGTGTGGTTGTAGTAGTCAGTGAGGTCGGAAGGGGTGTGGAGGTCAATGAAGGGAGAAGTGGACATTTTTTCAGAGAGGGTGGATGAGAATGAGGTAGGTGAAAGAGCGTTTAGCTTACGGAAGTTGATTGTGCGATAATGCCTTGGTGTTGGGGCGGGGATGTTGATGGTCAGAGTGATGGCTAAGTGGTCAGAGAGGGTGAGGTCGGAGCCATAGAGATGGTGCAAATTTAATCCAGTGGAGCAGACAAGGTCCAAAATGTGACCACGGATATGGGTAGGAAAGTCGACATGTTGAGTGAGGTTAAAGCAGGTGAGTAAATCAGTGAAGTCAGTGGTTATTGTGGAGTCAGTGGAGTCCATGTGGATATTGAAATCACCAAGGAGGAGGATTGAGGGGGAGAGGGAACATAGCTGGGTCAGAAAGTAGGAGAAGTCAGACAGGAATGATGGGTGTGGTTTGGGAGGGCGGTAGACGACAGCCATGACTGACTGCGTGCGACCAGAGAGTTTTAAAGCCAGGTGTTCAAATGATGGAGCAGATGAGATGGAGATGAGGTTGGTCTTGATGTCTTGACGGTGGATAACGGCAATTCCACCACCTCGGCCCTCCGAGCATGGTTTATTGACGTAGGAATATCCATTGGGTGTGGTGAGGTTAAGTGTGTAGTAGTCCAGAGGTTGTTGCCAGGTTTCGGTGAGACAGAGAAAGTCCAGTTTGTTATCCAGGATGTATTCGTTCAGGATGAGGCATTTGTTGTTGAGGGACCGGATGTTGAACAGGGTGAGCTTGATGTTGTTTTGAACAGCAGGGATGAATTCAGGTGATTTAGCCAGGGTTCGTAGGCAGGAGGTGCGATCGTGTGCGTTGCTGTGACCAGGTGCACTGGGACGAAGAGTGAGAGTGCGCTGAGCCGACCAGAGGACGGGGATGGAGTGACCTGATTGCAAATAAACAAACTTACGACCGGAGCCACGGTGAATGTACCTGGGTCGTCGGAGGAGTCCATTTGATTTAATGGCATTGATGGTTGTTGATTGATTGGGGAATATATTATTGATTAATCCGGATCCTTGGTGTGGGGTTTCTTATTGACTTGAATTGTTGTGTCTTTCATATTGATTGCGTTACAAAAGCGTATAAATCAGACATCTTTCTGGCGGGGTCCTCCCACGGTCCGGGGGTCACCAAGACCAGGTAGTTACCGGGAGGACTACGTAACAGAATTGGGGGCTCGTCCGGGATCGATAAAATTTTCTAAATTTTAGTCCGGGAAAGAATTCCCAAGAGTGGGAACTTTTCCAACGTTCCCAAAATTGTTTTGCTCTGCCGACAAAACAACAACAACAACAAAAAAAAAAAAAAAAAACAAGAGCAATAATAGTAATACTGTTGCTTTTCTTTGTTGGAAATTTCTGGGGTGAAGGTTAACAGGTGTTACCAGTAGTCACCATGGCGTTTGTGGCACAGAACTTTGCGGTAACCCCTAGTGAGGCACAGTTCCGAGCATTACGAAAATCGGACCTCTTGAAATTGGCCAAACATTTTAAACTTGGAGGTCCGAACTAATTTGAGGAAGGCAGAGTTGCAGACCACGGTGATACAGTCTATGGTGGGATTAGGAACATGGGACGAGTTAGCCTGGGAGTGGCTACCCGAAGAACCAGAAGACGTTGAGCTCCGGAAACTGGAGTTGCAATTACGGAGCCAGGAACGGATCAAAGAAGAGGAAAGGAAAGCAGAAGAGAGGAGAGAAGAGAAACAAGCAGAGGAAAGGAGAGTGGAACGAGAACTCCAGGAAAGGTTAAAAGAAGAAGAAAGGAAAGCAGAAAAGGAAAGAGCAGAAGAGGAAAGGAAAGCAGAAGAGAGGAGAGAAGAGAAACAAGCAGAGGAAAGGAGAGTGGAACGAGAACTCCAGGAAAGGTTAGCAGAAGAAGAAAGGAAAGCAGAAAAGGAAAGAGCAGAAGAAGAAAGGAAAGCAGAAGAGAGGAGAGAAGAGAAACAAGCAGAGGAAAGGAGAGTGGAACGAGAACTCCAGGAAAGGTTAGAAGGGAGAAAAGCAGAGGAGAGGAGAGCTGCCAGGGAACTCGAAGCAGAGGAGAGAAAAGCCGAAAGGGAGTTGAAGGAACGTGATCTGGCGCTTCAGCAAGAAATTAAATTCAAGGAGCTGGATTTAATGAGAGAACGGGGAGAGGTACCACCCTTGCTGACGGGGTCGACACCTAGCCAGAAAACCTGGGATGTGGGCAGACATGTGAAGCTGGTTCCACCCTTCAGTGAAAAGGAAGTCACTCAATTTTTTCCACACTTTGAGAAAGTGGCTCGACGGTTAAACTGGCCGGAGGAGGCCTGGACCATACTAGTGCAAAGTGTGCTGGACTGCTGGTGGGTAAAGCTCAAGAGATTTATTCGGTGCTACCAATGGACCAATGTGCAGATTATGAGGTATTGAAGAAGCACATCCTCAAAGCCTATGAGTTGGTTCCTGAAGCTTACCGGCAAAAATTCAGGAATGCCAGGAAGAGGGAGAGTGAGACCCATGTGGAGTTTGCCAGAGTGAAAGAAAACATGTTTGATCGGTGGTGTGAGTCGAAAGGAGTCGGGAACGACTTCGAAGCATTGTGTGACCTGATGCTGGTGGAGGAATTTCAACAGTGTGTCCACGAGGACATCCAAGTGTACCTGCAGGAAAAGAAAGTACCAAAGTTGTGGGACGCAGCCACCATGGCAGATGATTATGCCTTAACACACCGGATAGGGGTCCACACACCTAGCTCCTCGCCTAGACTTCAGCAGGGGAGTTATGGAACACCCAGTGCGGAGAACGACAATACATGGCGGCGGCCTCGAGAGGATTATGGGGACAACGCGGATACCCCAACTGTTCGAAATCAGAGGGCTACGGGCCCAAGACAAACATATTTCCCGGGGGGCCCGAGGCAGACCACGAGTTTTTCCTCCGGGCCTACTTGCGCCTTTTGCAAAAAACCTGGACACTTGATGTCCAGTTGTTACCTCATGAAAAGGGACAACCCAGAGCGGAGTCCGACTATTACAACTCCGAATGCGATGGCTAGCGTAAGAAATCGCCCACAGAAGAGTTACCAACCATTTATTTATGAGGGGTTTGTCTCCCTCGAGGGAGACTTGACTAACCCAAGACCTGTTAGGGTATTGAGGGACACAGGAGCCCATCAATCCTTAATGCTTGAAGGCATTTTGCCATTGTCAAAGAGGACCGCAACTGGTGATAGTGTTCGGTTACAAGGGATCGGTGGCTGTGTTAGTGCCCCACTTCATGTCATCCAGTTGGAATCCGATTTGGTGTCAGGACCGGTCATCGTCGGTTTACAAGCCACGCTTCCTGTAGAGGGAGTATCTGTGATTATCGGGAATGATTTGGCCGGGGGGCAAATTTATGGTAACCCGAGGGTGGGTAAAGAGCCCCGCAGGGGAAATAACACCACCCCAGCTCGGGATGGCGACAAAAGTTCCAAGTTATTTGTAGGGGGACTGAACTTCAACACAGAGGATGAAGTTCTGACCTCTGTCTTCAACAGATATGGGCCGCTGGTGGAAGTGCGGGTGGTAAAAGACAGGGAAACGCAACTGTCAAGAGGGTTCGGCTTTGTCACGTTTGCAAGCACAAAAGACGCCAGAGAGGCAGAGAAGAATTGGAATGGTAAGGATTTGGAGGGTCGGACCATAACAGTAGGGAAGGCATTTCGTAGGCGTCGAGAGGTCTACAGAAGAGGACAACTTGGCGGTAGTTTTGGGGTTGGCAGCAGCCGATATTACTATGGAGGCTCCCAGAGTTACGGCACCTCCCGAAAGAATGAATGTCAGAGCACTGGCTGAGAAGGAGACCGCCAGTCAGGTAACGGCTGGGACAAGGGGTCCCACCATAACTGTTAGGAGTCTGGAGAAGTTGAAGCACTATATACGGGGGAGCCGCCGAGCCGGGGCTCCTACATGGACTAACCGTGAACGCCACGTTCTTAAAGGCGTCCAGGTAGTGAACTTTCCTGCACGGACTAACCGTGAACTCCACGTTCTTAAAGGCGTCCATGTAATGAACTTTCCTCCCCAGACTAACCGTGAACTCCACATTCCTTAAGGCGTCCATGTAGGGAATACTCAGCTGGGCCTCCCGAAAAAGTGCTATCGAGAGGTTTAACTTTGGGGCTTTGGTCACCACCTCTTAACCGTCATTCAAGAGAAACTAGAAGTGGTTGACGCTTGGTCCAGAGTGAATTAATCTAGGGGTTTTGTGAAATTTTGTTGCTTTATTTTTAAGTGATAATTGTGCCCGGGGGGAACTGATGATTTGGGGTTGTGAGTTATCTGGTTTGTTTATCAAAGTTGGCCGGCAAAGAAAGTTTTCGCTGGGTTCAAACTTTCTTTCTTGAAGGGGGGGAGTGTTACGGATTTATGTGAATTTATGTGAATTACTATTCAGGTCATTGCTTATTAATGTTTATTCGATTAAAGGTTGTTGTGATTAAAGGGTCAGGAGCCCTTCTGGGGAAAAGGAGACCGGAAACGGAAGAAGGAAACACACGAGGTCCGGGAGAAGCGGCGATCTTCTTCTTCCTCGCCCAGCTCCGACGCGAGCGGCGTCGATATTGATTAGCGTTGAGAACGCTGAGTTTGAAACGCCCGTCTGGCGAGAGGAGTTACCTGCGCGGGGTGATTGCCTGTTACGTGTCAGGTTGCCGGGGCTTCCTGGAAGGAACCAAGCATCCGGCACTGTTCGCCCCGACGCCTCCGAGGGCATGTACGGGTCGCACCTTGGACCTCGCGCACTTTGCGAGCCACGCTTGGCTTTGCCCGCTTTGCTTTGCAAGGAGGTGTGCGCTGCAGCAGTTGTTCCCGGTACATGACGTGCACGTTTGGAGCACGTCAGCCAGGGGTCCGTTCAACCGCCTGTGTGCGGAGAAGTCGACCTTCACCTTGGTCTGGAGGGGCCCAGAGACATTGTGAGGGACAGTGACCATTGAGGGGTCGTGAGTGGGGAAAGGGGGGACATATATGAGATGGCCATCTTAGTAATATTGGTGATTGATTGTTGATGGTTGTTGATTGATTGGGGAATATATTATTGATTAATCCGGATCCTTGGTGTGGGGTTTCTTATTGACTTGAATTGTTGTGTCTTTCATATTGATTGCGTTACGAAAGCGTATAAATCAGACATCTTTCTGGCGGGGTCCCCCCACGGTCCGGAGGTCACCAAGACCAGGTAGTTACCGGGAGGACTACATAACAGCTGACACCAATAGAACCAGAGTTGTGACACCAATGGCTGACATTACTGCAACTCCCATCGTCAGAGCTGTTATCGACAACTGGATTGCACGTTTTGGAGTTCCTTCAATCATCACTACGAATCATGGTAGCCAGTTTGAATGTAAGGAAAAGATGCACCAGACCTTCGGGATCCGTGTCAATCCATTATTTCCTCTCAAGAAACTGTCGCTTGCCAGTTCGTCACTTCCAGTTGCAAATGGATCAGGAAACTCGAAATGCAACATATTTACATATTACATACTAAAGGCAAAATGATGCAGCGACAAACTTACACCGTTATTTATATGTATGTATATTTGCAATGGAGAGCTCTTACTTGGCTTTTGAATTCAGCATCAGCTTTCTATCACAAACACCAACTTCTACCAGTCTGATAATCACTACTATACCTGGAAACACCCAAGATCCAAACACTACCACCTCCTCGATTACATTCTGGCATAATGACATGGAAGACATTCTTAACACCAGAGCCATGTGAGGTCCTGAATGCTCCACAGACTACTTACTTCCTTGTTAAAACTTCCTGTGACTTTCAGGTTGTCAAACATAGAAGAAGGACAGCTCCAACTGTACCTAAAAAGCTTGACGTCAAGAATCTTAAGTCTTTGGTGACTCAAATTAAATTACAAACTACGATCACATAAGCTTTAGAAACTGCAAAGCCATCAAACGAGAAAATAAAATTAATGAGTCATGGATATTCCCTCAAAACAACGATGTTGCGCATTCCACTCTTGGGCACCCTGAGTGCAAAAATGACTAGTTTGGTCAGAACTTGTCCAAAACTTTTTGAAATAGCGTGTGATATATCGTCTTTGGCCTCATCTTACAATGGTGAAGAATCACTTAGAAAAATTATCGGATTCATATCTTCACCAAAATCAAATCAATTCGTCCTTGTCACACACCCAATCTGTCTATGAAGTTTCGTCCGAATCCGTCCAAAACTTGAGATATCATGATATATATCATGATTGGCCCAAACTCTCAATGGTGAAGAATCACTTTAAAAATCTAGTATCCAGATGTGGATCCGGATCTTCACCCAAAATGTAATCATTTTGGCCCTGTCATACACCCAATCTCTCCACCAAATTTTATCTGAATCAATCCCCAACTTTTTAGAGATATCATGTTGATAAACAGGCAGGAGTGAAAACATAACCTCCTCCCATCAGAGCTAAAGAGATTGAAACTTTATCTGCAAGGAATGGCTCAAGGATTTTACAATGCTCTAAACGAAACTAAACGACAACTTGATGACGAATATCTTGAGACATTTGGGCAATGCAGAGATGAATAGTGTCGTTAGAGAGAAAGATGTCTCGTATCTTCTGCTTTGCCTCTTTCCCACATACAAGTCCCACCATGTTCAAGGATAAGGTTTAATCAACGTCTCAGCAATATTGTGGGGTTTCTTTGCCTTTGCTATTATCAGTGCTACGTGATAGGAAGCTTCCAGTGGAGCTTTCTTCTCAGATACAAACCCAAGATTGGGCAGTGTTCCTGCAGCCCTAAACCGAGCTATCTTCACCTCAAATGCAGTGCGGTCATCAGCAGTATGGGCAGGATGAGCCCATTCCAGGTGATGTTTGAGTATTGAGGGTTTCAATGAACCGTTTCCAAGAAATTTTGAGCATACCAGACACTGAGGTTTTTGCACACCATCCATAACATTGAAGTCAAAGCCATATTGTATTTATGACTCCAGATAAGCACGTTTCATAGACATTGCCAAATTCTAAAAAGAAGAGAAATGGAAATCAAATAAAACAAGTAAGAGTAATCAGAGATTGCAGACCCTCACCAGGATGTGTTTTCAGTGGTTTTTAAGGCTTTGCGTTAAAAGAAATATGGCGGCCGAACCACGTGACCGATGAAGTCATCATTTTTTTTTCCGCCACCAATTTATCTCTAGATGATTCTCAATAAATTTTATCTCAGAGTCGATGAAGTTTTGTACTTGTGGAATTATGACGTCATAATGGAGGCACCTATGACATCATCATTAACATATGTTATTCCACATGGAAAGTTCTTTACAAAGAACCATGTCTCAATTTTTTCTATGCAGGGCTTTCGGAGATATAGAGGTGCAATTTTTTCGTTTTTTTAAAGATGGCGGCTCAACCACGTGACTGATGACGTCATCGTCCTTTTTTGTTTCTCCACCAATTTATCCCTAGATGACGCTCAAGAAATTTAATCTTGATCAGATGAAGTTTTGTACTTGTCGAATTATGACGTCGTAATGGAGGCACCTATAACATCGTCATTAATATATTTTATTCCCCATGAAGAGTTCTTTACAATGAGCCATGTCTGAATTTTTTCTATGCAGCGCTTTTGGAGATATAGAGGTGCAAATTTTTTCCTCTTTTTTCAAGATTGCGCCAACGCGACATTACTTATGACATTATAATTATCATTACTAAATTCTACAGGTGGAGATGCATCGATGGTGAAAATTTCCTGTCAATCAGGCCAACGGTTGCAGAGAAAATCATATTTATTCTGTGAGGATAAACAGACAAATGAAAAATCACTCAGAGAGCGACATATGGCAAAACAGAACAAAGTAGAATGGCACTCGGATTTTAGAAATGGATTTTAGAAATCTGAAATGGTTGTTGACCTTTAGCCTATGTTGACCTTTTGGCCGATGCTGATCTCGCATCGATAGTTGGTGGTTGAATTCAGTTAGCTGATATGTTAATCCGATTTAAATTTCAAGTCAATCGGATGAAAATTGAGGATTTTAGGAGTTTATACATGTTTGTCGACCTTTTGGCCTATGTTGACCTTTTGGCCTATGTTGACCTCAAAAATAGTTGGTGGTTGGTTTCAGTAAGCTGATACGTAAATCCCATTCAAATTTCAAGTGAATGGGATGAAAATTGAGGATTTTAGAAATTTTTAATTCTTGTTGACCTTTGGCCTATGTTGACCTTTTGGCCTAAGCTGATCTCAAAAATATATGGTAGTTGAGTTCAGTTAGCTGATATGTAAATCCTATTCAAATTTCAAGTCAATCGGATGAAAATTGAGGATTTTAGAAATTGGAAAAAAGTGGTTGACCTTTGGCCTATGTTGACCTTTTGACTTTTTAACCTCAAAAATGTATATGATTTTGTCGGACTACGAACTCTACAATTTGGTGAAGTTTCGTGAAGATTGGTTTAAAATTGTGACCTGGAGGCAAGTATAAGTGAGCTGACAGACAAACACACGAACACACAAATGAAAAATCACTCATAGAGCGACACTTGGCAAAACAGAACAAAGTATAATGGCACTCAGTAAAGCATCCTTTTGACCTCAAAAATAATTAGTGGTTGAATTCAGTGACCTGATATGCAAATCGTCTTCAAAGTTTAAGTTAATCGGATGAAAATTGACAATTTTAGAAATTTGGCCTATGTTGACCTTTTGGCCTATGCTGACCTTTTGGCCTGTGTTGACCTAAAATAGTTGGTGGTTGATTTCAGTAAGCTGATATGTAAATCCGATTCAAATTTCAAGTCAATCGGATGAGAATTCACGATTTTAGAAAATTGAAAAAAAAGTGGTTAATCTTTGACCTATGTTGAACTTTTGGCCAATGTTGATCTCAAAAATAGTTGGTGGTTGAATTCAGTTCGCTGATATGAAAATCCAATTCAAATTCCAAGTCAATCGGATGAAAATTGAGCATTTTAGAAATCTGAAATTGTTGTTGAGATTTTGGCCTATTCTGAGCTCAAAAATAGTTGGTGGTTGAATTCAGTTATCTGCTGTGAAAATCCTATTCAAATTTCAAGTCAATCTCATGGAAATTGAGGATTGCAGAAATTTGAAAAAAAGTGGTTGATTTTTGGCCTATGTTGACCTTTTGACTTACGCTGATCTCAAAAATAGTTGGTGGTTGAATTAAGTTTGCCGATATGAAAGTCCTCTTCAAATTTCAAGTCAATCGGATGAAAATTGATTATTTTAGAAATTTGTAAAAAAAGGTGGTTGACCTTTGGCCAATGTTGACCTTTTAACCTTTTGACCTCAAAAATATATATGCTTTTGTCGGACCTCGAACGCTACCATTTGGTGAAGTTTCATGAAGATCGGTTTAAAATTGTGACCTGTAGGCAAGTATAAGTAAGCGGACAATAAACACACAAATCAACAAACAAAGACAAACAAACACACAAACCGGTGATCAACATACTTGCAAAAAAAATTATTATTTTTTGCCAGGTGACAAACACACACACAAACCCGCGTGATCAACATACTTGTAAAAAAAAAAATATTTTCGCCAAGTAACAAACGGATTCAAATGGAATACCTGCTCTTCATGCGAGGGTAAAAATTAATTTTAAAATGTTTCATAAATATTTTAAATATTTACGTTAAAATATTGAAAAAAAGATAAAATATTGCACCATTTTAGAATTGATAAACTCAACATCAAAATAAACTTATCAAATCTTTAGAAGGACACTCATTGAAATCCTCCATGCAAAAATGAAAAATATTTGAGTTCAGCTATCTTTACTAAACACATGTCAATAAACAAGAGGTTGCCTCAATCACAAAAAAACAAAAGGCATGAACATCACAAGGGGTGGTGCAACAAAAGTCACAGCACTGCAACACAAAGGCACGCACCTGAATACAGTCAAAACAAAATGACACAGGAATGGACACAACACTCCTAACAGTCAAGGACAGAATGACAGCAGTTCTCAATATCGTGTGTGTCCTCCCTGAGCTGTGATGCAGGCTGCACACCTCCGACGCATGCTCCGTACCAGGCGTCTGATGCGGTCCTGGGGTGTCTGTCCCACTCCTCCCGCAAGGTGGTTACCCGTGGTCTTCCTCTTCGTGGACCATCATTCACAGTTCCAGTTTCACCCTAACGCCTGGCCAGGTTGGAAATTGCAAGCTGTGACCAACGAAGACGTTGGGCAATTGTTCGCTGGCTTACACCAGCCTCAAGCATCCCAATTGCTCTTAAACGTTGTTTTCTTAAGGCGTGGCATCTGAATTTTCTTGTTGTTTTCCCTGTCAGAAGCCTCTAGAGTGACTATAGACAGCAGTAAATGAATGTGTAACCACGGGAACTGAAGGATTTCATTATGAGGGTCATTATTTAAAGGGAAAGATCCCTATACAGAACCACTCAAGCATGCCATTGTGGATCAACCAGGTGATTGAAGTGAAGTTCCCGTTACATAATCAGCCATTACAATTGAATAAACGTGTTTGTAAAGTAAAGCTGCACATTTCAAAAAATGAAAGTGATAAGTTTATTTTGATGTTCAGTATATATTTACCCCCAGCCACGGGAGTTTTTACCCCCTAGGGGTAAATTTACCCCTGCTTAAGAACCGCCGCTTTGTAGAGGAAGTTTGTGGCACAAAAACAAATACCATTCTATCCCTTAAAAGTTTAGATGGAAAACAACTTCTAACAGATAAACGTGATATCATTGATCGTTGGAAATAGCATTTCTCTACTTTGCTGAATCAAGATGGAAAGGTCAGTCCAAATGCTTTAGACCAGCTCAAACAACTATCCGTGCAATAAGAAATGCGTTTGTCAATAAGTGCTAATTAGCTTGACACGGCTATCAAGGCAACTAGATGCGGAAAGTCACCAAGGCTTGATGGAATTTCACCAAATGTGTTTAAGCACGGAGGCCCTGAGCTCAGATCGAAGCTACTCCTTACGTTATACAATACTTGCTGAGACAAGCAAAAAGCTCCCACAGGACTTCAAGGATGCAATCATCATCACGACCGCCAAACTTAGGTGGGATAGAACAGCATCATGACTTATATACGCAGTGCCTTCAGAAAGTATTCGCACCCCTTGAATTTTTCACATTTTGTTGTGTTACAGAATGAATTTAAAATGGGTTAAATTGAGATTTTTGTCACCGATCTGCACATAATACCCCATATAATGTCAAAGTGGAATTATTATTATTATTTTTACAAAACTATTAGAAATGAAATCCAGAAATATCTAATTTACACAAGTATTCCACCACCTGAGTCAAAACTTCGTAAAAGTGCCTTTGGCAGTGATTATAGTTTAAACTCATAATATATAGATTATATACTTCTAACTTATAGATTATAGCTTTTTTTCCTGGGAAAACCACATTTCCAAGCTGGCCTCCAAAGCCAGTCGCCGACTGGGCATCCTCCGTCGTGCAAAGTCCTTCCTTGGCACACCTGAGCTCCTCACCACATACAAGGCTTTCATCCACAGCTCAATGGAATACTGTTCTCCCCTCTGGGCTGGTGCTTCTGCCTCACACCTAGCTCGGCTTCACGCTGTAAAAACCAAAGCTTTCAGGATCATTGGTATCTCCCGCGATGAAGCTGATTCTGAGGGCCTTTCACTCTCTCACTGCAGGCAGGTTGGTGGTCTGTCTGTCTTCTACTGACTCCTCTCTGGCCTAACTCCCCCAGCTCTGTCTGTGCTCTGTCCCCCAAATATTCCTACAGGTCGCACAAGATCTGCCAGCATCCCTCAGCCAGCAACTCAGCAACCCTTGGTTAAACTGCCAAAATCAAGACTCTCTAATCACCTTCACTCTTTCATTCCTCTTTTCCCCCGCCTCTGGGACAAACTCCCTCACTCTATTCAATCCCACTCCTCCCTCCAGGTCTTTAAAACAGCTGTTCACCACCACTCTTGTCTTTCCCCATCCAAAACCTTGATCTTTTCTACCCCCGTTAATTCACCCCAGATCCACTTTTTTGAAATTCCAACTTCTTTCCTGGAAGTCCTAGCAGTGTCCATGTGTTTTATTCCTCTTGTGTGATTCCCTCTCTCTCCCCATCTTGTTTCCTGCTCCTTTTATCATATGTTTTATGTGTGAGTTTGTCTTTTTGTGATTAATGTTACCTCTTACATGAGCCTCGATCTTGTATCCCCCCCCAAAAAAGAAGCTCTTCTTGGGTATGTCTGTATCAGTTTTGCACATCTGGATTTGGAGAGTGTCTCCCATTCTTCCTTGCATATTTGCTCAAGCTCTGTAAAGTTGAATGGGGAGCGTCGGTGAACAGTATTCTTCAAATCTTTCCACAGATTAATCAATGGGATTCAAGTCTCGGCTTTGGCCACTCAAGGACTTTTACGTTCTCATTCTGAATCCATTCCTGTGTTGCTTTTTTGTATGCTTGGGGTCATTGTCCTGTTGAAACGTAAATCTTTGCCCCAGTCTAAGGTCTTTTTCACTCTGAAGCAGGAAGCCTCAAGGATTTGCCTCTATTAGGCTCCAATAATTATTACCTCTATCCTTACAAGTCTCCTAGTCCTTGCCGCTGAAAAGCATTCCCCTGGCATGATGCTGCCACCACTTTGCTTCATGATAGGGATGGTGTTAGATGTGTGATGAGCTGTGCTCTGTTTCCGCCAGACATAGCACTTTCCATTCAGGCCAAATAATTCAATTTTCGTCTCATCAGACCACAGAATCTTTTGCCTCATGCTCTCAGAGTCTTTCACGTGCCTTTTTGTAAACTCCAGGTGTGCTGTCATGTACCATTTTCTCAGGGGTGGCTTCCATCTGGCCACACTCCCATAAAGCCTAGAGTTGTGAAGTGCTGCAGTGACTGTTGTCCTTCCGGCAGGTTCCACCATTTCAGCCAAGGAACTCTAATTCTGTCATAGTGGTCATTGGGTTATTGGTCACCTCCCTGCCCAAGGTCTTTCTTGCCTGGGTGCTCAGTTTGGTCAGATGACCAGCTCTAGGAAGAGTCTCGGTGGTAGTTGCATATTCTTTCCATTTCGTAATGCTGGAGCTTACTGTGCTCTTGGGAACTTTAAACATTCTGGAGATTGTTTTATACCCTCCCCGGGATCTATTTCTCCTCATAATTCTATCTCGGAGTTCTACGGACAGTTGCAAAATAACTGTGTCGAAAAATGGTTAAAAAGTAGATGGCTAGAAGTTTTATTTTACCTAAGAATATTGCTTCTAGAGGGTGAGCCACTGAATGTTGTGAAGAGCAAACTCTGCCAGTTCAGTTCCGGGCTCAGTTGATGGAGCAGTGGGGGTTGCGTTGCTCAGCACGTACTTGTAGAGCTACAGTGAAACTGAATTTGTGATTGAGTTCCATATTTTTCTTAACCACTTACGTGTTGATTGATTTTTTTTATTAATTGTGGGCTGACGCATGCTCGTACCAATGGGGTTGGGCTCTGTATCTCTTCATAATTGCTCAGCATTGTTGAGGGAGCTTCTGCATTTAAAAGGGGAAGAGATCCAATTGGACATCATTTTGTGTTATCAAATTTGTTGCCGGTTGATGAATTGGCTTTGGTTGCTTTAGGCTGTCCAAGGGCTGGTCGGTGTAGTGTGCTGATGGCTGTCACATAAAACCATTTATTCTCACATAATGGGCCTCAAATGTTCTGCACCCAGCAGCCACTGGAAGATAGTACAACCTGGGATGAACGAGGAATGTAACAAAATAAATAGCCCCGTCCACCTTCAGTGGCAGGTTTAATGAAAAAGATGGGTGGAGGGAGAGGGAAGAAAACAATAACCTGGAAAAAACAGGATGGGCTTGGGGAGGGTTAATGAGAGTAGAAAATACCTCGACTATGGACGTAGAATGAATTGAGGAGGAAGCGAAAAGCAGAAGGTGCAGAAGGAACCTGGATAGTATAAGACAGAGAGGCGACCCACCCGTCTGAGATGCTGGGGCAACAAGTAAAGAGGTTCAGCCTAATCAAGCAAAATATTCGAAGAATTTTGAGGATCTTGGACACCATAGCATCAAGAAGTGATGATTCAGGGATTCCAGTCCAAGAGTGACAGCAGTACTACATTTATCTGTGGATTCAATAATTGTATTTTTTTTAAATTTGGAATTTTCCAAGGAAAGACCTGGCATGATGTTGGATATACTTTCTATGGCTGGCATTATGCAAACTCGTAGAAACTCCGATGTTGTTTTCCCAACATATGTTGTGGCAAATGGTTAGGTCAAAACGTTTGACAGACTATCTTCTTCAAGAGTTTTGTTAAGGAAGTACATAGGAAGGTTTGGCAGGCGGGCATTATGGAGGGACAGAATGAGACTGATATTTGCCATAGTTGCAAGTGCTAGGCCAGCTCCTGATTCTATCGAGATCTGCAGAGAAGGAAGAGGATGCTGCTTGCCTATTTGAAGGAATAGGGTTTCTACAGCTGAGGGTGGAGTCATCCATGAAAAGATAAACAGGATTTTGCAGAGAAGTAGAAAATAATGATGGATTTCATGATATGACGATGAGGAACAGGACTTGCCTGAAAACACTCCAGTATGAATAGGTAGAGGAGATGAGAGAATCCCTTGAAGAATCAGGCACTGAGTATGAGAGTGGAGAAAGCAAGACATGAACGAAGCTTTCCTTGGATGCCATTGGCTGGCAAATTGGAAAGCAAGGTAGTGTGCCCATCTGTGTAAAAATATGTCCCGAGGGATTGTCCCGATGTCTTGACTGAGATTCAGAGCCTCCGTCCATGGTTGGTAGAGCAGCAGCATATCAAGGGTGCAATGACTCGGACACAAATCAAAATGAATTTCCCGGATCAGGACGTTGGAGAAAATAAAGGATTTTATGTCAATTGGTATGATGGATTCCATGACTTTACTTATAATTGGAAGTATCTAATGGGCCTGTAATTAGGCCTCATTTTTGGGTCCTCATATTCAGTACAGTGATACTGGGTGATTTCTGAGGAGGCAATAAGGCTTCCTAAGGCAAATTATAGGGTGAAGAGAGCAGAAAGAGGACACGCAAGAGTGAGTGGGAAAGCAGGTTTTCAGAATGTGGGCGCTGATGCCAGCTGGGCCCATCATAAAGTCAAGGTATATAGAGTTGCCAGAACATTCGCCATCTTCTAAGGTGATAAAACAGTGTCCTGGAACAGTTGGGCTTGAGTTGATAAGGTACGGATAGGGAGTGAGGGGCCAGAGACACAATATTTGAAAACAATCACAAAGTTAAGACATTTGGCCTCCACATGAGCGAAGTACTCTGTAGTGCCATTTGAGGTGAGGGACAGAATGGAGGGGAGCATACACGAACAGCAGACTTAACAAGGAACCGAACCACCAGGACTTTGAGAAGGTGACAGGTTTGAGAGTTCAGTGTTGAGGTTGGCCAGATGTTTCTGTCTGTGCGGAGAGAGGAGACACACTTGTTGCTGGCATTTGGAAGGTCAGGTTGGACTTCCATAAAGTGAAGGCAACTGTCACACCACAGGATTTGGTGTACCAGAGGTGAGAGGATGGGTAAAATAGCTGCAGAAGAGACGGGATAAACCTGGGCATGAGAGACAGCAGGCTTTGTGAAATTCCCAGGCGGAATCAACATCAAGGACAGCAGAGATAGATAGAAGACCAATCTTGAAGTGAGAGAGAAACTTGCAGACTCTGAAGTGGTGAGGCTGTTTGTCAGAGTTTTCCAATAGTCAGAGAGATTTGGATTCTCAATTTGAAATGTAATGCTGACTGTATTTGACTGGACAATGCAAATTTGAAATTTAACACGAAAAAGCAAAACATGTTTTCCAAAACAACTGAATTGATGCATGACTATGGTTTGACTGGAATCAATATATTGGAGGGCATTCAAATTGTAAATAATTTGCAATTAAATTCAGATAGGCCTTGTATAAATTTCCATCTCTTGAACATATGGAAGGTCCTTCACCTGGTTTGGTAAGTGCCAAGCACCTGAGATGAGATCAAGGCAGCACTTGAGAGTGACTGCAGTGCTTGATGATTAATGACAGTTAATTACAGGAGCGGACTCGCTCCACTAGGCATGCTCTGGCCAAGCCTTGGCTGGCAAGCTCTGGGGGGGGGGGGGGGGGGTGGCTGCAATGCCATGAGCTTCTCTGGTTATAGCAGATAGACCTGCTTTTGGAGGTTATGGGCAATTTTACACAAATTTGTGAGATACAGTATTTGAAAGAGTGGTAACCATAGGTCACTAGGTCAGTATTGTTTCTGAAAGAAAGGTGGAAATATTTATGCACAGATATGCCTCTTTGATGCTCGGAGTTGTCAGGGTCTCTTTTACTAATACACTTTGTCCCATTGATGTTAGCCATGATGGAATAGTTAGCGAGAGCAACTTCAGCATTTTATTCAAAATGGCTTGTTCCATCTTGGCTATGTGGAAGGCGAACAGTGTCAGAGAGCAGGAATTGTAGACATTTGTAAAATTCTTACGAGGATCGAGCCGGAATAAGGAACAGGGTAGAATAGGAAGGCATTTCTGGCCTGGACCAGTGATCTGATATCCAGTGTATGGATGCACCCAGGGGCGTCGAGAACCAGCACAGGACCAGAGGCAAACAACCTCGGACCCCCACCCCGACCCTTTCTTTCTTTTATAACTTTTTAAGGAATTTTCTTGAATGAAAAACAAAAAACTTTTAAAAAACAAATGGTCACTTTTATTTAGCCGTATGATCGAAAATAAAGGAGATAGAGGGCGTTTGGACCGATCGAATCAATTCGCACCCTCGACTGTTGAACACTATTTCTCAGTGGGATTGGCAAAGAAAATAGGTGAGAAGATGGTTAATAATTTTTTTTTTGGACAAAGAGGATACAAACCCATTTCCTTGTAACGCACATTTCTGGTTATTAACCATTTTCTGTAAAGTTTTAAACTGTACCATTAACAGCAGTAAATGTTGTTTTGTTTCCGTCAAGAAAGCAAAATCAGCTTCTGGGTTTAAATGTATAACGATGAGAAAACGAGGATGAGCCGATGAGGGGTTTCACTGTACTGTTTAAAAAACAATTACAGGAGAAGCTCGGGCTCCTCAATGGACCCCGAGGCAGCGACCCTCTCCCTGACACCGCCTCACTACGCCCCTGGATGCACCAATGGTGACCTGGTGATTGCAAGCTGTTGAAGTTAGCTGTCTTATTACCCTTGAGCAAAAATAACACATAGCCCTTGTGCAAGAGAGCAAAACAACTGCATACTGATATATTTTATTACTCAACCTCTTCTATTTAAAAACGCAAAGACTTTATGTTGAGAAGAGTTTAAAAAAAAATTTGTATACAAGATCGAGGCTCGTGAAAGAGCTAACATTAATCACACAGAAAATCAAACAGACACATAAAACATACAATAAGGGGAGCGGTAGACAAGATGGGGAGAGAGGGGGAAGGACACAAACACAACATTTGAGAGCAGGGACAGCGGGAGATCTGTGGGAGGGAGAGGACTTGGGGGGAAATTGGATTCTCTTATCGCGGCACAAGTTTGTATTGTTTTCCATCTTTATGAGTAACTAGCAAAAGTATCAGTCTCCAGTGATGGGAAAAGTTTCAGTTAATCTATCAATTTAAATGATTTCATGGACTTTTCGAATGGTAATTTGTTGTACTGATGGCCTCACTCAGAGGAAAAGCTCTGAGCTACTTATACCGCCCACCATGAAATGGTGGTGCAACATCAGGTAGGACTTGAGGAAGTGTGTGCGCATGTTCGAGAGAAACCTGCAGGCTCTTGCGCTTTATGGGATTTGGGGAGAGGGACGGAAAGAGCAGAGGGAGAATGAGCAGAGAAGCAAATGAAGCCTCCACAAAGTTTTTCAATCGATTGAATACATTCTTAATTGATCACGAATAGTATTACGTGTCCACCTCAAGGCACCAGAGCAAGCGAACCAGTTACCCAGAGGATGTCACGGCAGAAACGATTTAAGCACCAAAATGTGCGCTCTTTCTTGTTTTACTAGTGAAACCAACGGACAACAGGAGGCAGAAGGATATTTAATAAGTAATTTATTAATCCCAACTGTCTATTTTAAGAAAACACTTAATGACTTTTTTCCGAAGAATCCCCAAATTAGTAGAATACAATTTATTTTTTTTGGATGCAACATCGAGGCTCGTTTAAGAGCTAGCACATCAAGCACATATTCGCACATGAAACACAATAAACATAAACGGAAACATTAAACAATAAAGGGAGGGGGAGACAAAATGGGGAGAGAGAGGGAAGCATGCAAGCACAACAGTAGAAAACAGGGACATCGGGAGATCTGTGGAAGGGAGAGAGCTGGAGGGGGGAGGAGGAGGAGGAGGAAAGGGGCACGGTATAAAACAAATTGACACTTCAAGGAATTTCAGGAATGAAGTCGGAGATTGAAATATGTGGATTTGGGCAAGAAAAGATAAAGGTTTTGGATGGGGGAAGATAACAGATGGTGGTGAACAGCTGTTTCAAAGACCTGGAGGGAGGAGTGGGATTGAAGAATGTGGGAGTTTGTTCCAGAGGTGGGATTAAAGAGGAATGAAAGAGTGAAGGTGAGCAGAGAGTCTTGATTTTGGCAGTTTCACCAGAAGAGGGTTGCTGGCAGATATTGTTCGACCTGTAGGAGTATTTGGGGGACACAGCACAGACAAAGCATCGCAGGAGATTCCAATGATCCTGAAAGCTTTGGTTCTTACAACGTGAAGCTGAGCTAGGTGTGAGGCAGGAGCACCAGCCCAGAGTGGAGAGCAGTATTCCATTGAGCTACGGATGAAAGCCTTGTATGGGGTGAGGAGCTCAGGTGTGCCAAGGAAGGACTTCGCACGAAGGAGCATGCCCAGTCGGCGACTGGCTTTGGAGGTGTCGTGGAAGTGTGTTTGGGACTCGAGACTCCAATGACCGGAAACAGGTTTACAAAAGATCAAGACTTTATTAACTACTAGTTCACTTGTTTCAATATAATAAGGAACTACAATACCATAACGAATTTAGTAATTCAAGTCGTTGGTTCTTCCTCATTGGCCGGTGCTCTCCTGGCGCTGCTTTCCCATTGCATACTCGTTCGTCCGTCGGGCAGATGTTCTCGTGGCAAGTCCTCCTGACTCAAAGTTTGCTCTTGCTTATATGGGCAAATTGGAGTTAATCCTCCGTGCGCTGAATGTTAATCCTCCGTGCGCTGAAGCTCCTTGGTCATCCACAACCGCCTCCCTGCTGGGGAGGTTCTTCACCCTCTTTGCATCCCGATGTCCAAAAACAAATAGTGCGGGCTTGGGAATGTGTGTTAGCCCGGGGTCGTAATAAAGGTGGACAAAAGGACTCCCAGCTTCGACAGAGCGAGATACATTCCTGACATTCTTACAACCACCTGCTAGTACCTGCTTCCAACCAATGAGTTATACTGAGTTACAATCAATGAGTTACATTTCCACAATTCCCTCATCTTTTTGTTTTTGTTTATATTAACCATTAATCTAAACATCAATAAAAGTAAACAATCAATCACTACAAGTAAACATCAATACAAGTATAAGTAAATAATCAATCACTACAAGTAAATATCAATACAAGTATAAGTAAATAATCAATCACTACAAGTAAATATCAATACAAGTATAAGTAAATATCAATACAAGTATAAGTAAATAATCAATCACTACAAGTAAATATCAATACAAGTATAAGTAAATAATCAATCACTACAAGTAAATATCAATACAAGTATAAGTAAATATCAATACAAGTATAAGTAAATAATCAATCACTACAAGTAAATATCAATACAAGTATAAGTAAATATCAATACAAGTATAAGTAAATATCAATACAAGTACTCAAACCACAACTTTGGTAATTACATTCCCTTGGGCATACACCGTCATCCTGCAAGAATCACAAAACATTTCGTTGGTCATTGACTCCTTCCATATTGTTCAATCTATTGCATTTGCATCACAAATATCTTTTCAAAACAACACTTCACCATCACCAAGATACAACAATTTCACTTCATTTTCAAGTTTTGTAAAGCATCTGCAACATCTGGCAAAAACGTTTGCCTCCACACAAATGTTGACTCTTTGTTTGAAAGGAAGGGCTGATCACTTGTGTTTGAATCCAGGTATGAAACATTTTCTGTCTTCATAACACCTGCACTACTTCGTGTAGGATTTCGCTGTTGTGGTAACAGTGCGGAGTCATAGACTGACCCTGCTCTCCATGTAGCATTCTTGCCACTTTTGCTGTAAACCATAATAATTCCTGAACAAGGCCTTCGCCCAGTTGTAGTCGACTTGCCTCTTCCCTCATTATGAGTGGGCAGCAAGTATTGGTGTGACGTTGATTGGCCAGCAAGATGTGGAACAGGGATGCCGGATGCATCCACAATGATGTTGGGACCATGGTGTTCAGGTCATCCATGGTCCATACCATGAGCAACCAGCGGAATTGTGCACAGCTGTTGTGAAAAGGCACAGCCATTTGTTTGCAGCTCCATGCTGGCTCCCCGCAAGTTGGTGAAGTAATAACATATGTTCCCGCATTTCACAGAGGTTGCAGGTAAAATGTCGTTGTCCTGCAACTTCTGATGTGATGAATGTTCCAAGCCTTCGAACAAGAGTAAGTGATCGCCTTTCTTTCATATGTTGCAGTGTGATCCAGGCAGATGGTCACATAAATTTCCTTGGTGAAGGTAAGCATCCATCTCCAAGTTACACGGGAGAATGTCTTCATCATTCTTTGAGAAAGAGGGTGTATGCCACGATTAACTTCATTTTTTAGCCACAAATTTTCTTTCTTTCTTCTTCCCAATTCCGTTAGCAATCCCTCCAAAATGTGATCTCGTCTTATCCTTATGCTCAGTCATATCTGAATCTGCTTTCCGCACACACTGAATCAGATAGGGTACATCTTACCATGAAATCAGCATAATCATGTATATCTTCCGACAGTTTCACATTCAACAATTTGTTGTTTTTCCTTAACACAAAAAGTTATATTCATTTATATGCGTCACACAAATAATATTCAATCAGGTATGTATTTTATTACTAAACTAAGAATAGCATTGTATATGATTACAATCACAAACGGGAATACCTAATTCCCAACAACAATTTTCCCAAACCAACAAATTAAGCATAATGTATAATTACCATAATTCCTCTCCACTTTTTCTTTTCCCTCTTTTTTTTTTTTTTTTTTTTTTTTTTTTTTCCTAACAGTGTGTCACTCGTGGTGATATGAGTTCATTGATATTGTAATTGACACAACTCATAACATTGTCGTTATGCCATTATCTTAATTCTACTGTTTATGTCGCCATAAAAGTCTTCCTTTTTTGGTTCCACATTTCTTTCCTCATTTGTCACTTCATGTGTTATCATCGTGTTGTTGGTTACCTTATTCAAACACACCGTCACTAAGGCTTTCAAGCAAGCCACCACTAAAACAATTGCCAATATAACTACTAAACCAACAAACAAGTCTGCTACTCCTTGTATATATTCATATCTATGACATAGTTATATGTCGATGACATTTAACATTATATACCAAACTAACAAGCTTCCTAAAAGGTAAATAAAGAAAATCCCTTAATATGTAACATAATCAGATTATTTGTCTTACCCTGATCCCCCTATCTCCCGGGGTTGAACTCAATCCCCTGATCATGGGTGTAGTTGTGATACATTTTTTCACTCATGCTGTATTAATATCAGCAGGTAATTGTATGTCATGTAGGCAAATAAATGTCACTATTCCAAGTAGGAATATCACATGTTGAAAATGTAATGTTTATCAATGCAAGGGGTGTTAAAATGTAATTCAAATGACTGTAAATCATGACTATCATTTTTCTACCACTGAATGTTCTGCTGGGCTGCTAGGTGCAGCCTCATTTTCTGTGGGATCGTCCACCTTAGCCCCATGTGCTTGCTTGCAATGAGAGGCATGAATCCAACTTTCTATTTTGGGTCCATATTTGTTTCTATTCTTATCAATCTCCTATGGTTTATCAATTCGTTCCAAGATACCGCAACCAAAGGTTTTAACCAAAGCTCTACCAAACTATTTCCAATTTGAACAAAAATGCCAGTGAAACAATGATTCGAAGGATTAACTTCAAGGGGTCAATAAATTTATTCTATAGCCAGATCTAATTTTCCCATCCAATAGTTTGCCTTGCCACATGTCATATTATAACACCTTAATAAACCTTCGAAAAAATGTTTCCCATCTCAACAAATTTCCTTTTTACAAATAGCCATGTGTAACTTACGTATTTAACTACAATTTCCTCTCAATTTGTTTGGCCTAACTGGCCGCAAAAGTGGCTGCCAGCATGCAGTACCGTTTTTTATCTACCAAGGAAGTGTTCCACACAAGACCTCTACCAAAATGTTGTTTGTAAAAACAAATCTGGGATTTCTGATTACATGGATGCACACTCTCAGGACATTTTCAGGCTGCTGTTAACAATCCACTACGATGACTTAATTCCTTTACCCACAATCAAATAATTAGTACAAATTGAGGATATTATCCTTATCACATTCTTTTATAGATTCATTATGTTGGATCTAATTTTTTCCAATAATTTTCCACTGCTGTAAGGCGGAACAATAGCTCTCATAAGTCTTAGTAATATCGTACTTAATTTGCCCAGCAGAGAATAATTTATTTACTATCCTTTCTCATCTGTTAACCAGTGACTTTGTTTAAACTCCAGAACTGAAAACCCACAATAGTTCAAACCAGCAAAATTTTCTTTACTCTTTTCCCATATCATCTATGCCTAAAACACATCCATACATACAGCACAATTTATATGCTGATAAAATTCAAGTTTATATATATAAAATCCATGAGCAGAGTATTCTGGGAAGTCAGTGTAAGACCTCTCCCAAATTTGGATGATTTTGTACTTCCTCATTTCCTTTTATGAAGCTCATATCCATAAATAGATGTTATTCTCATATACATTCTATCAAAAATGGAATCCCAAAATTACTCACAATTTTACTATTAATTAATGGCTGCTCATAACCCAGCACATCAAATTTTTATATTCCATTTCCCTTGACAAAAGAGATAATGCTCATAATCAAATTATATTTCTATTTTATTTTACGGATTCTCTGGATATTCAATCCCATCCACATATCCCAATCCCATCCACATATAACTATCCATTTCCAGACAGGCACACTGTCGGTGTCAACAATCTTGTAAGATTGATACACAAAAACACACACACACATGCATTATGCATATTTGTTTGCGTTGGAACCATTATTTACAGATCAGATGGGTGTCAATTTTATTTCAATTTCATAAAATTTGTCAATCAAATTCAAAATGCTTATAGACAAATAAACCAAAAGTCCATTCTTAGAAAACCCTTATGATGTCACATTGAAATTACCCTTTCTGCCTTCACAATAATCTATCCAAATTTTGACTACACACCCATTTGCATGTCAGTCGACCATTGACCTATCAATCGTGCGGAACAATAGTCCGAAATTCCCACCTGATCATCATGTGACTCTTGTTACTTGGTTTGCCAAAAATTGCAACGCAATTGTTCCAAACTTTGTAAATTTAAAATTGCTGTGCCCAAAATAGAAGATCCAATTTTGGCATTTGATCAATTAATTATTAATTTGTTAACAAGCAAAAAGAAAAAATGAATCATTCTTGCTCTGAAAACTTTTCAGACACAAGAATCATCGACAGTTATTCATGTTTGTCCAGTAATCGAATCTGTTGAGGCCAATCATCATTTGGGATTTGCAGCAATGAAGGCCTAATCATTGTCTGAGGTATCGGTCAGCACTGGTACCCTTGATCTTGGTTTACCCTATTAACTTGTCTTCCTTTTGGTATACGGACATCCTCTTTTCCAATGTCCCATCCGTCCACATTTGAAACACCGGTTTCTGTCGTTGTCTGATCTGTGCACCTGTGCACTTGTATTGCTGGGCTGCATCTCTACATCCCTGAGTTGCCACTGCAATCTCTCGTTATCTCCTGAAACACGAAAAAATTCTCTGTACCGTCCTTTTTGGGGAGACAACTGGAAATCAGATGGGACAACTGTCACTTTCATTCCTAATTTCGAGGGCAGTTGTGCATTTGTCTCCTCCACTGTATCCTGTATCCTTTTTATTTTAAGTTCTAGATCCGTTATCCGTTCTTGCTGTTCCCGTTGTCTGGATTCACCATCCCAAAGATGGAATGCAAGCCAGTCTACCGTTAGATTCTGTCTCTTCCTGGCTTTCAATCTTTGTTCCAATCTTTCCAATCGACTTCGCTCGAATGTACCATCTCTTGGAAACTCCTCATCATGTCCCTTTGTCCACAAATACCAATTCTCGACCTGTCTTATAGCTTCGGCACCATAACGGTCGTACATATGATGTGTACAAGTACCTTTTTGTGGAATTTCTGGTTGTCCTTGTGTATTCTTGCAGGCTCCATTTCCCATTCTGCCTTTTATCAAAGTAGCGTTGGATGTGTTGTAGCTTGTTCCAGGTTCCTCTAAAGCTTCACTCGTACCTCCAGGAAGGATCTCTCCACCTGTTCACACGGTGATTTCCAGAGAATCTCCCTCAGCTGTGGCTTTTGCACAATCCAATCTCACAGATCAGTATTTGCAGATGAGCCGGAGGGTCAGTATGAAATGGGTGAATCCTCAGGTGTCCGCTCTGTTTGACGGGGAAATCACACAATGGTAACCGCACATATATATCTGTATATAAACTCACCACCTTGCTCAATTTTCCCAGGTTGTCTCCACATTGATAATATCTCGCAAATATATCAAAGCTTCTTTCTTGAGACCGCATTTTCATCAATCAAACAATCAATATATTCAATTCAATTTATTCAGTTCAATTTATGCAATTAAATTCAATCAATTAGATTCAATCAATTAACAATTCAATCAATTATTCAATTTCAATTAATTCATCAATATTCATCAATAAATCAAATTAATCATTTTGAATGACTCCTTGCATAAGCCCTTTCCCCAATGATGTCAGGACAGGTCCATCCATTGACTGAGATCGACTCATCGGTCGTCACCTCTGGTTCGTACCTCATGTCAATTGATGAATCACCGTCCTGTCCTAGGGTCATATCTGACATATTTCCCCATTTTGCCTGGTCTCCACAAATTTTCTTTGCAACCACTAAAGGCAACTCATCCTTCATTCGTGAGACAGCCAAAATGGATGGCAGATATTAAAGTTCATTGGAAAAAATATCTCATCATTTTTTTTTTTTTCTTTAATAGTACCCAAAATCTCTTGGCAATTTAAATTTCGTAAAACTACTGAAATAAGACTGTAAAATTCCTTCAATCATGCTAAATTTTGAAGCTCCATTGCTTGTAACACCCAATTTATCCCATAGGGCTTGAAAGTTCTTTCCCAAGTTCATGCAATCATTCTGCATTTGAACCCTATGATATCATTCATAATAATCATCATGATTTTATAGTCATGGTCATATCATAATCATCTATTTAAAACGAACATTTCCTTTATCACCACAATTATGTGGTATAATCAACAATAGAATAAAACTGTACATAGCAACAGGCTACCTCATGGCCACTCAGTATACCTATTGACAATAAGTCATAACAATATCGAATAATCATTGAACAATTCAAAAATCGCTTCCACTGCTCCAGCCGCAGCATTCGTCATTTTGTTTGCTCATCCGCATGACCAAAACGAAATAAAGGGAGCTCAACCATTACACAGCGCTTTTAATGGCGCATGCCATAGAAACTCAACGCAATTTCGACTCAGCCAGAAAACGAGCAAATTTTGCAGGATGTTAACTGGAATTAGTCGTGAAAATATATCCAAAATACACAAAAAATACACATCCACAAAATAAACAACAAACCCAAACAAACCCAAGGTCGACCCTCTTACACAGTAAATTACATCATTTCAGCATCGTATTGATTGCTGAAATATTCCAGGGTTTATACATACCTTAAAAGAGGTATGCGTGGTGTTGCCCCCTCCCACGTTTATTCCAGGGTTTATACACACCTTAAAAGAGGTATGCGTGGTGTTGCCCCCTCCCACTTTTAATTCCTCATTAAATTACTTATTAAATTACTTATTAAATTACTTATTAAATTACTCATTAAATTACTCATTAAATTATTCGTTAAATTACTCATTAAATTACTCATTAAATTACTCATTAACTTATTCGTTAAATTACTCATTAAATTACTCATTAACTTAACTTACATAGTTTCAGCATTGTATTGATTGCTGAAATATTCCAGGGTTTATACACACCTTAAAAGAGGTATGCGTGGTGTTGCCCCCTCCCACTTTTAATTACTCATTACATCGTTTCCATTAAAAAAAACATCGCTTCTACTGCTCCAGCCGCAGCATTTGTCACTTTGTTTGCTCATCCGCATGACCAAACCGAAATAAAAGGAGCTCAACCATTACACAGCGCTTTTAATGGCGCATGCCATAGAAACTCAACGCAATTTCGACTCGGCCAGCAAACGAGCAAATTTTGCAGGATGTTAACTGGAATTAGTCGTGAAAATATATCCAAAATACACAAGAAATACACAAAAATACACTCCCACACAAATAAACAACATTTATTCCGTTCAACAGAACAAACATTTCCTCTATCATGACACGCATGTCTTCAAAATTATATGACCAAGAGAAAAAGTAAAATTAATTAAAACTGCGGGCAGTGATGATCCGGGGACCATACCGCTCCATCCTGATTGGACGAGTGCGTGCTAGAGTCGTTAACAACGACAGTCCAGATCCGATTGTTCAAAATTTCAACTCAATCGATCGAAAAATGAACGCAGGGATGCATTTTAAAGGTGTGGTGTTACTAACTGAGTTGCCACGAATATGGCCACGAAATTGCCAATATGGCCATCACAAAATATTTTCCTTAATCAATTGGCTCATAGCATAACCAATCTGCAAGTATTTCATCCGAAGATGTATCTCTCAGGAATTTTAATTAAATAAGTCATTTATAAATCAACGAGTTAATTTATTAAATGATTAATCAATAAATCAATATTTTCCTTGACAGCCACATCACTTGGTCAGTGTCATGTCCAAATATCAGCTTCCTTACTCAAAAGGTGCCTGAGTTAATGTAATGTAATTACTGTAATAAGATTACTGCAATTACTGTAATGATTACTGTAATTACTGTAATTACCGGAACTGTAATTACTGTAATTACCTCAGGTAATTACTGTAATGTAATTACTGTAATGTAATAAGAAATGTAATTAATTAAATAAGTACTTCATTAATCGTTAATAATGAAATAATTCCTGAATTCTCATTCGATTCACTTGACATTCGAATGTCCCCAAAACGTTGGAGCAAAACGTTGCAACAACGAAAGTGAAACGTTGTGGCGACGTTGTGGAAACGTTAGCAAAACCCAACATTTCAACAACAAGTTCCAACAACAAGTTCCAACAGCAAGTTCCAACAACAAGTTCCAACAACAAGTTCCAACAACAAGTTCCAACAAGTTCCAACAACAAGTTCCAACAACAAGTTCCAACAACAAGTTCCAACAACAAGTTCCAACAAGTTCCAACAGCAAGTTCCAACAACAAGTTCCAACAACAAGTTCCAACAAGTTCCAACAACAAGTTCCAACAGCAAGTTCCAACAACAAGTTCCAACAACAAGTTCCAACAGCAAGTTCCAACAACAAGTTCCAACAACAAGTTCCAACAACAAGTTCCAACAGCAAGTTCCAACAACAAGTTCCAACAACAAGTTCCAACAGCAAGTTCCAACAAGTTCCCACAACAAGTTCCAACAGCAAGTTCCAACAACAAGTTCCAACAACAAGTTCCAACAACAAGTTCCAACAGGTTCCAACAAGTTCCAACAGCAAGTTCCAACAACAAGTTCCAACAACAAGTTCCAACAACAAGTTCCAACAGCAAGTTCCAACAACAAGTTCCAACAACAAGTTCCAACAACAAGTTCCAACAACAAGTTCCAACAACAAGTTCCAACAGGTTCCAACAGCAAGTTCCAACAACAAGTTCCAACAAGTTCCAACAGCAAGTTCCAACAGCAAGTTCCAACAACAAGTTCCAACAAGTTCCAACAAGTGCCAACAGCAAGTTCCAACAACAAGATCCAACAACAAGTTCCAACAAGTTCCAACAGCAAGTTCCAACAAGTGCCAACAGCAAGTTCCAACAAGTTATTATCACATTGCAATGACCTCTAAACATTCCTAAACCAATATCCCATTAAAAAATCCCATTAAAATCCCATATTTTGTCACCCTTTGCATTGTTGAAAGCAATTAATTCCATAACTTAATATTACCTCTGGTTTATATATACTAGGGCGTGCCCGCACGTACGTGCTCGCCCGTACGTGCTTGCAAAAAACATGCGTGCAAACAACAACAACAAAACTTTGAAACCACAATCCAATCTCACTTGGTCATCACTCTGTCTATCTCTTTTTGTCTGTCTCTCTCTATGTGTCTGACTATCATCTTTATCTCTGTTTGTCTCTATGTCTCTCTCTCTTTCTCTCTCTGTCTATCTCTCTCTGTCTGTCTCTCTCTATGTGTCTGACTCTGACTATCATCTTTATCTCTGTTTGTCTCTATGTCTCTCTTTCTTTCTTTTTCTGTCTATCTCTCTCTGTCTGTCTCTCTTTCTCACTTTGTCTCACTCTGTCTATCTCTTTTTGTCTGTCTCTCTCTATGTGTCTGACTATCATCTTTATCTCTGTTTGTCTCTATGTCTCTCTTTCTTTCTTTTTCTGTCTATCTCTCTCTGTCTGTCTCTCTTTCTCACTTTGTCTCACTCTGTCTATCTCTTTTTGTCTGTCTCTCTCTATGTGTCTGACTATCATCTTTATCTCTGTTTGTCTCTATGTCTCTCTTTCTTTCTTTTTCTGTCTATCTCTCTCTGTCTGTCTCTCTTTCTCACTTTGTCTCACTCTGTCTATCTCTTTTTGTCTGTCTCTCTCTATGTGTCTGACTATCATCTTTATCTCTGTTTGTCTCTATGTCTCTCTTTCTTTCTTTTTCTGTCTATCTCTCTCTGTCTGTCTCTCTTTCTCACTTTGTCTCACTCTGTCTATCTCTTTTTGTCTGTCTCTCTCTATGTGTCTGACTATCATCTTTATCTCTGTTTGTCTCTATGTCTCTCTCTCTTTCTCTCTCTGTCTATCTCTCTCTGTCTGTCTCTCTTTCTCACTTTGTCTCACTCTGTCTATCTCTTTTTGTCTGTCTCTGGGGTAGATGTAGGGATGGGTTCTTTTTAGGATCATGTTGCATCGAGCATTATTTTTCAAACAGTGTGACTATTAAGCCCACGCCAAAACCTCTGACATCCCACCATTAACACCTATTTTAAGCGTGCCGAATCAGTAAGCATCACCCCTTCTATGAGCCTCGACCAGAGGGTGGTTGTCACCCACAAACACTCGTCGCGAGCTGTTCCATTGTCTGTTGATTCCCATTCTGCTGTTTTTGTCTCATAATCAAGATAAATTTGGAACAGCCCTTAAACTAACACCAAGCAGATCAATTTTTATATTTAAATATAAAATCATTTTCTCATTAATTCATAATCATAAAATCATTTAATCCGTGTCACCCATGCTATTTATCTAGCAAATTTCGTCAAAAAAAAACACAACAGGTTTTAGTTATGGCGGGAAAACTGAAAAAAAATTCTCTATTTAAAACGGGTGTACACGATTGTACACGTGTACGGACCTTACCGACCCGGCAAACAAATCGCCTCATGCGCATCAGTGGTGCGTTTCTTCGTGGCGCGTGTCAGAAGAATTACACAGCGCAGGAAAAATACGTATTTACAGAAATCGTTAAAAAAAAAACTCGGATAATCGCTAAAATCGTTGTGGCCGGTGTACCATATTGGAAATATATATATATATAAATATAATTCCGTTTCCCGGTTCCCTGTCGCTCGCCAAGCGCCGATCAAGTCAAGTGCTTCGAACAAGTGCAAAAAAAAAGTAGTACTTTATCCGTGTGCTGGTGGGTAAACGAGTGTACCGGCCTTACACGTCCTGGAAGCAGATCGTCCCATGGTGCACTCATGGCACGATCTTGCTCCTAGTTCATGGTAAGTCTTCTAATAACCAGCGTCGAACTGGCGCATCTATTTACACAGCGCAAAAATACGTTACACTCCTCGGATTATCGTTACGTTACCTATATCGTGGTATCGGTGCGTAGGGAAGTCCAACACCACCTCCTCCACCATGTATGTACAAAAACTAAACACAGGTTCGTATTTCATAATGGACAATCCCCAAGAAGCCATGCTTACCTTGGCGATGTCCACTCGATCCACGTACGGTAGCCACCAAGTTGTCGTGGAAGTGTGTTTGGGACTCGAGACTCCAATGACCGGAAACAGGTTTACAAAAGATCAAGACTTTATTAACTACTAGTTCACTTGTTTCAATATAATAAGGAACTACAATACCATAACGAATTTAGTAATTCAAGTCGTTGGTTCTTCCTCATTGGCCGGTGCTCTCCTGGCGCTGCTTTCCCATTGCATACTCGTTCGTCCGTCGGGCAGATGTTCTCGTGGCAAGTCCTCCTGACTCAAAGTTTGCTCTTGCTTATATGGGCAAATTGGAGTTAATCCTCCGTGCGCTGAATGTTAATCCTCCGTGCGCTGAAGCTCCTTGGTCATCCACAACCGCCTCCCTGCTGGGGAGGTTCTTCACCCTCTTTGCATCCCGATGTCCAAAAACAAATAGTGCGGGCTTGGGAATGTGTGTTAGCCCGGGGTCGTAATAAAGGTGGACAAAAGGACTCTCAGCTTCGACAGAGCGAGATACATTCCTGACATTCTTACAACCACCTGCTAGTACCTGCTTCCAACCAATGAGTTATACTGAGTTACAATCAATGAGTTACATTTCCACAGAGGCCAGCTTGGAAATGTGGTTTTCCCACGAAAGATCATGACTGATAGTGAGACCCAAAAGCTTGAGTGACAGAACTTCTTCAAGAGAATTTGTTGAGAAAGTAGATCGGAGGGTTTTCCAGATGGTCTTTTCGGACAGACATAGTGAGAGTGTGAGATTTGTCAAGATTGAAAGACATGTTCCACTTGTTTGACCAGTTTGTGATTTTGTCCAGGTCTGCAGAGAGTGAGGAGGCTGCAGACTGCCGATCTGAGGAATGAGGTATGGAGCGGCACAGAGTGGAGTCATCAGCAAAGAGATAGAGGATTTTCCAGAGAGTCAGAAAGATCATTGATGAATACCAAATTGATTGATGAATGAAATGTCACAGATATCAATGCAGCTATGAATTAACTCACCGCTGTTGAGGTGGTAACCTATCTCAGGTAACCAATTTATAAAATAAACCTCAAAAGGGTACGAACAGGTGATTTGACAAGTTCACTGACCAGAGCAGTCGGTAAAAATGACCAACTTGTAGCAAGGTGATGTTGGTTCTTTTAAGTCAGGGGTTATAGTCACTGACCAGTTCCGGTACATATACAGAAGTCTCTCGATTCCCTCTTTACTGCATGAGCTGGTTTTTTTTAATGAATTATGCAACCAGAAATGCAGCCCACCACAGCTCGGCCTCCTCTCCTTCTACATGTCCCGCTCTCCTGTCCTCCAATGAAAACTGCCGGTAACTTGCATCTCTTGCACACTGTCAGTGTTCCTTAGATCTTCTTTGATCCAGAGATGTCTATGTTAGCAAGGCAATGAGCAGCCTGGTGTCTGGTTTTCTTATCTCATATTGTCCTTCCAAAGGCTCTTGTCAAAGCCTTCTCATATGGTATTGTTCTTGTAGAGGCAAATTTGACTTTGATAAGGGTCATCATGACATTACACAAGCCAACTTGGGAATAACACAGCTTAAATAGTTATTTTTACCCAGTACAGTTGACTTTCCCCCATATTACAATTGACTGAGCTTTTACCACAGTATATACCTTCACCACATTTCAATTAACTTTCACCTACAGCACATCAATTACATGTTATACTGATCCGTAACAATAGAATGATTGGAAGTCTTCATACAGAAAATAAACATAAATAATAGCCGTCGTAATCACACATTAACAAAAAAAAAAAATCTGGCCTTTTTCATTTGAGACAAATTGGTCGTCCGATTTGCCAAAATTTGCTATATTGCTAACTTTGGCTTCAAAATTGGCTCTGTGGCCATGGCTATCTAATTTACTCAAGTATTCAACCCACTGAGTCAATACTTCATGGAAACTCCTTGGGCAGCGAATACAACTTCGAGTCTTCTTCGGTATGTTTGTATCAGTTTTGCACATCTGGATTTGGGGAGGTTCTCCCATTCTTCATTGCAGATTTGCTTAAACTCTGTCAAGTTGGAAGGGGAGTGTCGGAGAACAACAATCTCATGTCTTGCCACAGATTCCCAATGGGATTCAAGTCTGGGCTTTGGTTTGGCCACCCAAGGACTTTCACGTTCTTGTTCTGAAGCCATTCCAGTGTTGCTTTGGCTGTATGCTTGGGGTCATTGTCCTGTTATAACATAAATCTTCACCGCAGTCTAAGATCTTTTGCACTCTGAAGCAGGTTCTCCTCAAGGATTTGCCTGTATTTGGCTCCATTCCTTGTTCCTGCTGCTGAAAAGCATCCCCTTAGATTGAATTTGAATACTGAATTGAATTTTGAATTTGAATTTGAAATAAGAGATGCGTTTCAAGTTTGAATGCTGCCACCACCATGCTTCATGGTAGGGATGGTGTTAGACGAGTGATGAGCTGTGCTCAGTTTCCGCCAGATGTAGCGCTTTGCATTCAGGCCAAAGAGTTACATTTTCGTCTCATCAGACCAAATTATATTTCACCTCCCTCTCAGCAGCTTCCTCAAGCCTTTTTGCAAACTCCAGGCAAGTTGTCATGTACCTTTTTCTCAGGAGTGGCTTCCGTCTAGCCACTCTCCAGATATAATGACAATCTGTCATTATCTATCGGGTATCTAAATATTGCTTGGAAATGTATATTTTCATCCACTTTTCATAGCCAGGGCATATCATTGTGAAGTATATTTGAGATGTGACTTTCTTACCTGTGCATGCAATATCGCATTTCTGCTCCTCTTGCGGTAACAGCGGTCACAAAGGGGCTGGTGCTGTGGCACGTGGATTAGTTCATATTTCATTCATCATTTGTTTTTAGTAACAATGTATCAGTAACATATGGTTCAAAGTCTCACTTTGTTTTGCCCTGAGACGAACTCACACGTGGGAACACTTCAAAATCAGAATTTGGATTGAGTGTATACCATATAATGTGCCCCGTAGAACCATACATTAAGATGGCGACCGCAACATTGTATTTAGCAAGTCTCAAATATCATGGAAGACACAACTGCAGTGGTGTGTAAACATGTGAAATTTCATCCCATGTGGAAACCCTTGACTGAGGTTCGAACGAAGGGCCTGTTCGGAAGTTTGCCCTTTTTTGACCTCTTTCGGAGTGCAATATCCCATGTGGAACTGCATCATTGTATTCAGCCGATCTGAAACATCAGGGAAACAACTGCTGTGGTGGGTAAACATGTGAAATTTCATCCCGTGTGGAAACCCTTGTCTTTGAGGTTTGAAGAAGGTTCTGATGGCAGTTCATTTCTGGCCACATTTTGAGCTATTTGATCAGGGCTATTTTGATCTATCAGGGCTATTTATATCAGAGCTATTTTGATCAGGGCCTATTGTAGCCTTTTGATAACTTTATGGACCCTGGGGGGAATTCCCCTTCATACTATTGGCCACCTTTCCTCCTTGCTCATTGTAGTACCACCTATGCCATTTTAGGCAAACCGGCCTCTATTGCAATATTGACATCAACCACCATTTTCTACAAATCGACACTGCTGGCTTCTAATTCGGTTGCCATTTTCTCTTCGCCAACCTTCAATTTGGCCTGACCAATGCCGTATTGGCCTCCATTTTCTCTTAGTCAGCCGTCAACCTCAGCCAGTCTAGGTTTCAAATCAGCCACCATTACCTAAATCAGCCTTCAGATTGGCTGCCATTTTCTGCTGACCGACCACCATTTTCTGAAACATGGCCATGAATTGACGTCATGACTCCAATTATGAGCAGAGTACCTGCCTTACAGGCGATCTTGTTCCTAGCGTCCAACACATTTTTCTGCCATCAGATATTTTCTGCTGACACAACTACTTTGACTTGGATTTATTGCTGATTTCCTTTGGTAATATTGCTCTTGATGATTTCTGTTCAACTTAGGTGTCCTTGGTTTTTGAGGCATCTCAATTTTACAGAAAAAAAAACATCAAACGTCACCCGAGCTAGCAATACCCACAACCAACCCACACCCATTCATTCCCCTCCCCTCCACCATCCCCTCACAATCCCCCATCAAACATCCCCCTACCTAACAACACCCATAACAACCCCACACCCCCCCCTGCCCCCCACTCCACTTCCCTCCACAATCCCTCTTCAACCGTCACCCTAGCTAACAATACCCATGATCACCTTACCCCCCTCCCCATCCTGTCAAGTGTCACAATCTCCCATTAGCCATCACCCTAGCTAACAATACCCATGACCACCCCACACTCCTCACCCCACTCCATCCCCCTTCACCATCCCATCACAATCCCATATCAACCGTCACCCTAGCTCACAATACCCACGACCCCAACCCCCCCCCCCCCTCTCAGTCCCCCTTCACCATCCCCTCACAATCCCCTATCAACCGTCACCCAAGCTAACAATACCCATGACCGCCCCACACCCCTCACCCTACACCCCACACAACCACCCCTCACAATCCCCTATCAACCGTCACCCAAGCTAACAATACCCATGACTGCCCCACACCCCTCACCCCACACAACCACCCCTCATAATCCCCTATCAACCATCACCCTAGCTAACAATACCCACGACCCCAACCCTCCCCCACCCACCTCCACCATCCCCTCACAATCCCCCATCAACCATCACCCTTGCTAATCGTCACTCTAACAGTACACCACGACAACCCCACACGCCACCCCCCCAAACCCCCCCCCCCCCCCCCACTTCATCATCCCCAATCAGTATCAGAATCCAAGCTTGCAATGCGCCGTTTCTCTATGTACCGTCGCCGGCAGCATAATGGTGAGTTCACAATGTGACATCACTGGCTATCTCAAAAATCGAAAGTCTAGACTCTAGGTCTAGACTCTAGGGTTTTTTCGGCACTTTGTGATTGGCAAATAAAAAAATTCCCTTCAAATTAGACCATGATTAATGATTGGCAATGATTTTTCAGACAAATAAATTGTGTTTGGGTTCTTCTTTAAGGGTCTTTTGGGTATTTTAAGTCTTTTGGGTCTTGATGGTATTTTGGGTCTTCAGCATCTTTTCAGTCTTTGGGGTATTTTCAGTCTTTGGGGTCTTTTCATTCTTTGGGGTCTTTTCATTCTTTGGGGTCTTTTCATTCTTGGGAGTTTTTTTTGACTTTAAGGATCTTGGGGGTCTTTTGGGTCTTTTCAGTAGTTGGGATATTTTTGGTCTTTTGGTCTTTGGGGTCTTTAAGGGTCTTTGGGGTATTTTGGGTCTTCAGGGTATGTTGGGTCCTTGCGCTCCATTGGATCTTTGGGTCTTTTTGACCTTTTGGATCTTTAAGGGTCTTTGGGGTCTTTTTTGTCTTTTGGATCTTCAAGGATCTTTGGGATATTTTAGGTATTTGGGGTCTTCGAGGTCTTTTGGGTCTTTAAGAGTCTTTGGAATATTTTGGGTCTTTGGGGTCTTTTGGGTCCTCTTGGTCTTTTGGGTCTTTAAGGGTCTTCAGGGTATTTGGGTCTTCAGTGTAATTTGGTTATCTTGAGTCTTTGGGGTATTTAAGGATCTTTGGGGTCTTCAGGGTATTTTGGGTCCAATGGGTCTTCAGGGTCTTTAAGGGTCTTTGGTATCTTCAGGGTCTTTTGGTTCTCTTGGGCCTTCGGGTCTTTACGGGTCTTCGGGGTTTTTTGGTTTCCTTGGGTCTTCGCGGTCTTTAAGGGTCTCTGGGGTCTTTTGTGTCTTTTGGTTCTCTTGGGTCTTTGGGGTCTTTAAGGGTCTTTTGGGTCTTTGGGATTGTTAAGGGTCTTTGGCAAATTTTCAGTCTTTGGGGTCTTTTATGTCTTTGGGGTATTTTGGGTCTTCAGGGTCTTTGTGATCTTCAGGGTCTTTTGGTTCTCTTGGGCCTTCGGGGTCTTTAAGCATCTTCAGGGTCTTTTGGGCCTTCAGGGTTGTTAAGGGTCTTTGGCATACTTTCAGGCTTTGGGGTCTTTTCGGTTTTTGGAGTCTTTTGGGTCTTCAGTGTCTTTAGGGTCTTCAGGGTATTTTGGATCTTTGGGGTCCATTGGGTCTTTTTAGTCTTTTAGGTCTTCAGGGTCTTTTTAGTCTTTGGGGTCTTTTAGTTCCTCTGGGGCCTTTGGGTCCTCGGGGTCTTTTGGGGTGTTTAGGGTCCATGGGTTATTTAGGCTGCTCGGGGTCTTTTGGGTCCTCTGGCTCTTCATGGTCTTGAAGGACCTCTGTGTGTTGAGGGTGGGGGCGTGGAGACGGTCTTTTCCATCCTCTGGGTACTTTCGGTTATGTATTTCAGGTTACATTTGTGGGTGGAGTCAGGTCAGCTGTCCAACCAATGGGTGAAGAGTGGACATACATACATACATACACACACTTGCTCCTTTTTATTTATACTAGGGCATGCCCGTACGTGGGTGCAATGCCCGTACGTGGGTACGTGGGTACGTGGGTGCGAGTACGGTGACAATCCCCCCCCCCCCCCTCTATTTACATGAAATGGTTTGGTTCATGAAATGTTTTGGTCCATTCGCAACGCCAAAGCGAACGGCGAACGGCTTGCGAGTACAGTGACAACCCCCCCCCCCTCTATTTACATGAAATGGTTTGGTCCATTCGCAACGACCACAGAACCCCCCCCTCTATTTACATGAAATGGTTTGGTCCATTCACAACGCCAAAGCGAACGGCGAACGGCTAAATCGCCATAGCTCGGTAACTACTTGTCCGATTAATTTCAAACCTTGAAAAGGCACATCCTCGGGTCCCCAGCAATATACCTGGCAAGTTAAAAGTATATCGGACCCGTGGTTGTCGAGAAACAGCGGTCACAGACATACAAACATACAAACATACAAACATACAAACATACACACAGAGATTACTGGAATTATATATATATATATATATATATATATATATATATATATATATATATATATATATATATATATATATATATATTATATATAGTTACGGTCCGCGGTTAAGGATGTTGTTTGCCGAGCGGAGGCGCCGCGGCCAAACAGTTGTTCCCCGACTAAACCCGATTCACCCAGACGTTGGCCGTATCGCGCCACAGCGACTCAATATGGAAAAGACTAAGACGACGAATGCAAAGAGGAAGAAGAAGAAGACGTACAGAAGAGTAACGGGGTTTATTATTTACACACACATAAGCAAAAAGAGCAGTCACGATTATTTACAGGTGACATGAAAACGCAGGTGACACAGTGAAAATTACTAGCTTATACAGACTTAGTTTACTACCCAGGACAGCACGAACAAAACAAACTCACGTACGCAAATGGATGGAAGGGTAGGAATCGTTTGGAGGGATGAGCAGGTGGGATCACAGGGCACAGCGAGTGGGTCCACTCCGGGCGGGAAGCGGGGAGCCGGCAGCTCCTTGTATTCGGCTTTACAGCGCACGCCGGCAGCTCCTTGTATTCGGCTTTACAGCGCACGCCGGCAGGGTCACCCGGCTGGTTGAAACGGGGCTGGTTGAAGCGGCTCTTTGTCAAAGGCTTTTCGTATCTCGCACGCAACAACGGTGCAACTCTCAACTCTCTTGGACCTCACAACCCAGCTCTCTCTTGGACCCTGTTTGCGACTCTCGTGTAAAAGCTCCTCTCCTTTCTCAGCTCATCTGCGATCTGTTGGGGAACGTCCCGCAGCGGGTTATATAGGCCCCGCCCCTCAACCTTCGCGAACTTCCTTGATCTTTCTCTCCAAGTCCAACCCCTTGTTCGTGGTTGGTTGAGTGGGGCTGACTCACTCCTCCCCTCTCTGACGAGGTGGGGACCCGCCTTTCTTCCCAAAACCTGCCTAGTGGTCAATGGCGGCTTTGGAGGGGATGTAATTGGCAATCGAGGCTTGGCAATGACGAAAGCGGAAATGGAGGTCTTGGGAATGGGAATGAAGGGAATCTATCTCTTTCACCCGGTGCAATGGAGTGTCATTCTAATGGAAGACAAGGCCTTACTCTAAAACACATAATAAGATATAAGCTACTGAACAAGGGTTTTATCGTGTCCTTCAATGTGGTGTTTCATGGAATTAACTACCGGGACGCCCTTTTTACCTTTACACAACTCTGGAGGCAGGAGGGGCCATAATCAACAATGTTACACAATCAAAAAAAATGCACTCCTCATATCCGCAACAATATATATATATATATATATATATATATATATTATATATATATATATGTATGTATATATATATATATATATATATATATATATATATATATATATATATATATATATATATATATATATATATATATATATATACATATATATATTGTTGCGGATCTCAGAGACGGCACTCCCCTTAGCAAGGGGGGTTAATCCCCTTGGCCTGTTGAGCCGGCCGTCTCTGGTCCTGGTACTTGTAACGCTCCTTTGCGGGGTGGGATTGATCAGGGTTATTGGACCAGGTGTTATCCCGAATACCTTTATCAATCCCTCCGCAAAACAGGGAGACAAGAACTGCTCGAACCACGGACAAGATGGTATTTAGCCGAGCGGTTTAGCAATCCGTGGTTCGAGCCGTTATCAAGCGACTAAACCCGATTATAAAGCGTTAGGCCAAAACCGCGCCACAGGTATTCAATGGGGAAAAGACTGAAGCGACCGGATAAGAGGAAACCAAAGAACCAAAAAGGAGGGTAAAGGAAGAACACTGGTTTATTTACTATCTACAAGAGGAAACGAAAGAAGGGCATTTCCAAGGAGAAGAAGAAGAAGATACACAGGGCAGCCTTAAACAGTCTTATTTAAAACGCCAGACAACAAAAAGGACGGACAACAGACTTACACGACAAAGGGAATTGCAGGCAGGAATGGCTGGAAGAAGGTTCGGAGGAAAAACACAGCGAGGAGGTCCGCTTCAAATCCACGCTCCGGCCTGGAAAACGAGCAGCAGGCGGCGGCCCCACGTATCTGGTTTCAGCGGCGAAAACCCGGCAGGCAGCGCTGTTGATGTTGCCGCTTTCTTGGCGACCCGAGCGCACCGACTCATGCACCCCAACGATGCTCGTGCTTAACAGGCTGCTCGGTGCTCCTCTCTTCCTCCTCTCTCATGAACCTCCTCACGCGTCTCTCACGAAGCAGTCCTCGCAGTTGCTTTTATTGCTGTCGGCCGTATCAAGCCGCCAGCTCTGAGAACACGCCTACCGGTTGGCTCACCGTGGTGCTGGTTGGCCGGTCAGGGCTGGCTGACTCCACCTCTGATGACGACGACGTGCCACGCCCATTCTGGTGGCTCCTCCCCCTTCTTCTCCGAGATGGAGCACATGGCAATGGCGTCTTGTGGGGATAGCAAACCACTCGCACCGCTTTTGAAGGGGACGAAAGGGACCTATCTTATTTGATTAATGCAACGCAGATTCAACTATTGGAAACACAGCCTTGCCTGAAACACATAATAATGAAATAACTACGAAGAGGGCCTATGGTTCGCTACGTGTTGTTCATGGACTAACTAGGGGACGACCTTTGACCTTAGCAAGAAATGGAGGTATTTACAAAGGGTATATTTACAACAATTTACTAAGTGCAGGGTTCTCAAACCCCCAACACAGCACCCTCATTCCCCCAGGCACGGCCCGGGCCGATAAAACTTTAACTGAATGTGACAGTTGTGACACTCAGATGTAGTTACCCTCTACTATTAACCTTACCCTGAGTGCGACAGTTTTAAACACAATTAAGTATGTCCCCCTGCTACGTTGCATCCTACCTAAATGATTCACACCCACAGGATAACCGAATTGCGGAATTATTTTCAAACTAAACATTAAGCCGGTGGGGAGCATTATTTACAAGAACGTTTGGTATTTACACTGCAACCCAGGACCTGTCTTTCTTGGGAAGCAAAAAGAATCCTGCGGGAGGGAGGAAAAGCATGCACTGCACTGCACCGATACACCACCCTCACATGCCCGGGGATGCAGAATTGATATTGCAATGCATCCCCGAGCATGCAAGCACCAAAAACACCAAAAAGCACCAAAGCACCATCCAGTGCACAGTCATGCATTTCAATGTCAATAAAATGGTGTCCGACGGCTTCTCCGCTCTGCTGGGCCGATGGTCTTGATGTTGCTCTTTCTTGCTGTTCTTGCTTGTGGCCTATTTGATGGCTATTAAAACAAAAAGCACAAAAGTGTCAGTTTTTGTTTTTTTTATGGCCAGCAGGGGCCAACTATGGTGGTCCGCCTGCATGGCTTAGTGCCACCTCACCAAGGTCCGCAAGTGAAGACTTCTGGCCACAATGGCCAGTCCCAGCAGAGGGGTCATGCCACAAACGTGTGGTCCATATGTGTGGTGCTTGGCCGCAGAAACGTGTGGTCCATAAAGTTGTGCTTAGGCCGCAAGTCGTGTGGTCCATAAAGTGGTGCATCGGTCCAGGCAGCTGGCAGCGGGAATGCGGGCACACAACTGCGACGCCTGCACACTTTTCCCTCAGTGCCCAAGACCACGGTCCATGGGTGGGGAGGAAGACAAAGCAGAGTTTGCGATGGGTAAGGGCGCAAGACTACACATTAAAACAAGGCAATGTAGAGTGAGGTGCGCATGGGGAGCAAGCGGAGAAAGCCCGTCCCTATCGTACGTCACCCCCCCCCCCCCCCCCCCGTCACCTACTCTACCCTTGCCCCTTACCCCGTATTTACAAAGTTTACAAATCTGTCTCTACGTCCTGTCTTCCCCATATCTCCCTATATCAAATTCGTCCCCAATCCCTCTTAACCAAATTTGCCACCAATCAATTCATCATCAATCCCTCCTAAGGAGGAAGAGATGGAATACCAGCACAATGTCACCCCCCACGTCATGATGCGTCTTACACTCCAAAACGTTCGCACAAAAAGAACCATGGCATGGTATGGAGCACTAAAATCACCTCCGGTGAGTGGATCTAGATGGTGCGAGGAGATTTCAATTCTATCTACCTTCTAAATGACATTAACACACTTTTACACTACCCGGGGTCTTTCCCTACCAAACCATTGGCCACTTTACTCGATGTGGTTCTAAAAACCAAACTCCCATTGACCATCTGTGGTGCTCACCAATTTGGGGTCTCACTCCCCCGATTCAACTCCCTGTGCCTTTGCACAATTTCAGGACTGGGTCGTGTGGCGCTCCCAGCAGGTCCACTCACCTGCACACCTCTGCCACTGTAGTTGCCTCCGAGCTTACCTGCTCCTTACCCTAACCTATCTACCTGGGGAAGGCCCTCTGGCGCTCTCATCCCCTACCGCCCTCTCCAGCGTCGGGCTACCCGGGTCCGTCCTCCGGATCCTCGGGCCCCATTGAACACTACTGGCTCCCAGAGCCTACCTGAGGCCTCACCTAGCCGACAGGCTAACAGCGGCAGAGTGCCCATTTAATCACATACACTAACAGGCCACATGCCAGGCCAATTTGCTCCACTAATGCACCCGTCAAGCAGTACTCTGCTACTTTCAGCACCACAGATGTCAATATCCAACCACAATTTACCTACTCCCTCTACCTACTTTTAAACTACCCTGCCCGGGTATTCATGAAGGGGTCCATCCTTCCCCATCCACTCCTTTCGCACCAACCACTCCACTCCACGTATTCCACACTACTCACTCCACACCATCCATTCCGTACTCCATTCATTCCAGACCATTTATTCCATACAACCATTCCCCATACCTCTGTACTTCACTTGCCCACTTGGTGCCCACACACCTGGTGGCACTTGCACACTCCTTTCCTCCAGGACCATTCACTCAATACAATGCACAATCACCCACTGCATCATCTGATCTAACTACTGCCCTTCTATAACTCGTGCTCCCCGTCTTCCCTTATACTAAGCACTCCCTCGTCGTTATTATCCATACTAAGCTATTCTGCGTCCCCTCTACCGGTATCATGTCGCTACTTAAATCTAAAGTTACCTATGGTCATTTCTAGATCCCTAATCAATAACCTAACCCTCCCGGGCTAGTTTGTACTGCCAATCCCCATAAAACTACTGCTCATGTGTCCCAAGGGGGATGGGAGGGATGGTGGATTTACCATCCCTCTGCATCGGGCATCGCTCACTATCAATTTTTCCCATCCAATTTTTTTTTCAAACAAATTTGCCAATCATTACTGCCAATCCTATTCACTATTCCCAATTTCGAATCAAAACACTATCATCATCACAGTCCATTAAACTTGAGCCTCTCGGTATGTCATTACATCATTAAAACTCGGCTTCGCAAAGCCGAGCAATTAATTCCGGTAGTTTGGTCGCCTGCAGGTTGATCCAGTCTGGCATTCGGTTCAGGGGAGGAGGTTTGGTTGGGCCAAGGTTTAAAGCACCATCCCTACGCAGGGCCTTTCGCTCCCATGCGCGGTGGGCCAACCTTGCCCGGGTAAAATGCCACCACCACAAGGGGGTGCCGTTCCGGTCCCTCCTACCTTCCCTCGAACCGGACCGGTCACTTTGCCCGGCGAAGCCCGGACTCGACCGTGCGGGGGGGGGCCCGGCCCGGATCGTGCACGACGCTCCGAACAGAAGCGACGCTGCACTGATCCCCGCCGGCTCCCGCAATACCCACAGCCCGGCACGGACCGAGAGCTCGCGTCGGTTAAACGTCAGTCTAACCACTGCTCCGTTTAACGTCGATGCTCCCCGGACATGCTCACACCACGCGTTCCTTTTTACATTCACCAAACCCGGCGGCTCAGCGCCTTTCATGCATTCCACACACTCCGTCCATTCCACCACCGCACTCCCTGCTACACACCACTCCTCTCGCGCGCCTTCTTGTGCACACTCGTCGTTCGCACACTTCCTTAACACACCTCCTCACGCACCATCTTGTGCACTCTCCCTTGGTACGTACTCCATACCACTCATGGGGGTGCACTCTTGCATCCACCCACTCACGCGCTCCAATGTGCCCTCCCGCACACACGCCACAACCAACCCAGGTGTGCGTTCTCGCACACTCTCAACCATTCCAAGCATGCATCCTCGCACCCGCTCCTCATCCATCTCACTCTCTGTGTCACTCTCATCACACATGCACTCCGACGTGCATTCGCTCTCGCACCCGGTATCACTCCCATACTCTGTCACACACTCATTCTCAGACGCACACTTTTTCCTCGCAAGCGCGCCATTTCCACTCACACCACTCACAAGGGACCCTCCACCAACGCCCGGATGCTTTCTCGATCCCAAGCGTGCGAAAATTATTTTTGCGACAAATATCCTCCTGCAAAATCTCCCCGCACAATATACAGCACGACTCACCTGGGCGCTTCTTCTTCTTCGCTCCAACACCACCTGCAAATCTTTATTGGGGTTATTAAGCACAGCATCGTGATGTGAGCACAGACTTTGCACATTTTCCATCTTTTCCTCCCGCTGTTGCTCTACCAAGTCCGTCTCTCCAATCCCAATTTCCACTAATTAATTCGTTGATTTCTTTCTCTTCGACGACCGCTGGCTTTATTAAAATGTTCTCTTCTACCTCAGCGGTCGCCGGCTTCCCCATACCCCGGGTCGCGATTTCTATCCTGGTCATTTTAACTGCGCTCTGCTCCGCCTTGCTCAACCCGCGCTCCTCGACTCGCATTACCTCATTGCGTACCCATGTGTCCTTCCCGCTCAACATGCAATCCATGCTCTCCCCACATCTTTGTATGCTCTCACGCATTCTATCCCCAAATGTACCTATTCGCTCCAATTTGTTGTCTAACCCCTCAAATGTGTTGTCTAACCCCTTAAATTTGTTGTCTAACCCCTCTATCTTGCTTCCTAGGCCCCCAATTTGATTGCCCAATTGCTCACCCTTAGCCCTCGTCTCTTCCTTTTGGGTGTCTAATTTACTTTCCAATCGCTCACCCATCTTGACCATAAGGGCCTCCATTTGTACCATGAAGAGGTTCAAATCCACCGGTGCCACGGGCGCGGCTGCCGCGACCATGTGCGCGGTGCCATCTTGTGCCCCTCCTGTAACCTCATGTGAGGTGCTGCCATCTTGTGCGCCTGCAACCCCCTCTACCGCATTCTCATTGCTTTCCTCCTCTCTCTCTCTCAATTCCTCCCTGGGGTCCTGGGTTGCCTCTAACCCCTCTTCTACCTCCCCTACCGGCATCTGATCGCCTTGATCATCCATGGCACGACTTCAATTTGGGTGTTATAATAAAAAAAATTTGGCCGCTCGTAATTTTGGACCAAATTTTTCAGATGGATAGAAATTTGGTTCAGGTCCAATCCCACTCCTGACACCAATTGTTGCGGATCTCAGAGACGGCACTCCCCTTAGCAAGGCGGGGGGGGGGTTAATCCCCTTGGCCTGTTGAGCCGGCCGTCTCTGGCCCTAGTACTTGTAACGTTCCTTTGCGGGGTGGGATTGATCAGGGTTATTGGTCCAGGTGTTATCCCGAATACCTTTATCAATCCCTCCGCAAAACAGGGAGACAAGTACCGCTCGAACCACGGACAAGATGGTATTTGCCGAGCGGTTTAGCAATCCGCGGTTCGAGCCGTTATCAAGCGACTAAACCCGATTATAAAGCGTTTGGCCAAAATCGCACCACAGGTATTCAATGGGGAAAAGGCTGAAGCGACCGGATGAGAGGAAACCAAAGAACCAAAAAGGAGGGTAAAGGAAGAACACTGGTTTATTTACTATCTACAAGAGGAAACGAAAGAAGGGCATTTACAAGGAGAAGAAGAAAAAGATACTCAGGGCAGCCTTAAACAGTCTTATTTAAAACCCCAGACAACAAAAAGGACGGACAACAGACTTACACGACAAAGGGAATTGCAGGCAGGAATGGCTGGAAGAAGGTTCGGAGGAAAAACACAGCGAGGAGGTCCGCTTCAAATCCACGCTCCGGGCTGGAAAACGAGCAGCCGGCAGCGGCCCCACGTATCTGGTTTCAGCGGCGAAAACCCAGCAGGCAGCGCGGTTTATGTTGCCGCTGTCTTGGCGACTCGAGCGCACCGACTCATGCACCCCAACGATGCTCGTGCTCAACAAGCTGCACGGTGCTCCTCTCTCTCTCCTCTCTCATGAACCTCCTAACGCGTCTCTCACTAAGCAGTCCCTCGCAGTTGCTTTTATTGCTGTCGGCCGTATCAAGCCGCCAGCACTGAGAACACGCGTACCGGTTGGCTCACTGCGGTGCTGGTTGGTCGGTCAGGGCTGGATGACTCCACCTCTGATGACGACGACGTGCCACGCCCGTTCTGGTGGCTCCTCCCCCTTCTTCTCCGAGATGGAGCACATGGCAATGGCGTCTTGTGGGGATAGCAAACCACTCGCACCGCTTTTGAAGGGAACGAAAGGGACCTATCTTATTTGATTAATGCAACGCAGATTCAACTATTGGAAACACAGCCTTACCTGAAACACATAATAATGAAATAACTACGAAGAGGGCCTATGGTTCACTACATGTTGTTCATGGACTAACTAGGGGACGACCTTTGACCTTAACAAGAAATGGAGGTATTTACAAAGGGTATATTTACAACAATTTACTAAGTGCAGGGTTCTCAAAACCCCAACAATATATATATATATATATATATATATATATATATATATATATAATATATATATATATATATATATATATATATATATATATTAGGGTGTTCAGAAAAAGAGAATTCTGAAATTTGATATGCATAGGTGCTCAGAACATGAGAAAAGAGGTACTAAACAACTGGCAAAATTTCAAGTCAATCCATTATAATTAAGTGACAGCTCAACAGACCCAAAGTTTTGAATGAGCTAACGTATATATTATATAATATATACATTGTAACGCTTATGTATTAGTATACACTATACATTATACAATGTATTGCATATTATATATGTTATTATGCAAGAATTTGATATTTGTATAAAAATGTAAGTTTCTCTTTTTCCCTTTTTTGCAGTAATCAACCAATGATGAGTGCAGCAGTTGCAGCAGGTTATCAAACAAGGGATTCTCTCAGCATTTGGTTGCTGGGAGAAATGATTCCGGCACTTGAGGGCAATCAATTACCCACCAATCGTCAAGTATTATGTCGTCTGTTCTTCGATTTGAAGATCAACAAACTGGATGTTCCAAGAAGCTGTTCAAATGTCATTGATGATGTACTTCAGTTTTGGCATATGGCTAACATTCCCACAAAGCACAAACCAAATGCAATTGCAAAACTTAAAGCTTTCTATCAGGAGTATGTCCTTCTTAGGAAAAACAAGGCACGGCGAACGGAGAGGCAGGGTCAATTGGAGACTGATTTTAGCCATAAACTGAATCAGCTATTTGATCTATCACATGCTAATTCTGAACAGCTTATCAAAATTCCACAGGATTTTGAGTTCCTTCAAGATCAACAAGGACCCAGGAAGATGATAATGACCCGAGAAGACTTGCAGTTCAAAAAGCGAGAAGAGAAACGACAGAAACGACAAGGTGAAGAGATGATGCGCATTGAAAAAGAACAGGGAGCAAAAAAACAGATGGTGATGAACCCTAATGAAGTGCTGGATGATTCATCACAATCAACAGGTGAATAATCTGCAAATGATGATGAGCCTGTGGAGATTAACAAATATTTCTCAAAACAAATCGATACGCCTGAAACATCAGGAGCAACAACTCCAATGACTATGAAGTTCGACAAACATTGCATCGTAGAAGACCCTTTAGTTGCAGCAACTTTGGATAGAACTGGAACTACAGCACGTGAAGCAATGCACATCATTGGTCCTGCACTGAAAGTGCTGGGGTCCCTGTAAGCAGACTGACACTGTCAACAACTTCACTTTATGAAGCTCGAAGGACAGTCCGCAAGTCAATTGGAGAAACTATTCAGGAAAACTTTTCGCCTGATACGCCTCTTGTTGTACATTTTGATGGCAAGCTGATGCCAGACAATGATGGTACAATGGCTGATCGTTTGCCTGTTGTTGTATCTGGAAAAGACGTAGAAAAGCTTCTTGGCATTCCAAAACTTCAATCTGGTACTGGAATCCTGATGGGAGAAGCAGTCATTAAGGTCATCAATGAATGGGATGGTGTGTCTGAATGGCTTGCTGGATTATGTTTTGACACAACAAGCACAAATACAGGACTCCATATGGGTGCAATCACAATCATTCAAAATGCCTGAAAACAAACGCCTACTGTTTTTGGCTTGTCGGCATCACATATTTCAAATCATTGCTTCAGCTGTATTTAACACATTCTTCGTTGCATCTGGACCACAAATTGGCATTTTCGGTCGCTTTAAGAAGCATTGGACTTCCATTGACACAAGCAAGTTTGCATCACTTGCCACAAGCCTTGATGGCAGTGAGAAGGGTTGGTTTGAAAACAATCGCGACTCTGCAATAACTTTTCTTCGCAGTCAACTAATGGACAAACAGCCAAGAGATGACTATTTGGAATTCATTAGACTGGCTCTCATCACACTTGGAGATAATGTGGAAGGACATGTAAAGTTCAGCCCACCTGGAGCATACCATCGTGCACGCTGGATGGCTAAAGGCATATAATGCCTCAAGATATCCTGTTTTCGCGACCAGTTTCAGCTATCTGCACATGAATTCCAGTCACAAAGACGTATTTGTCTCTTCACAGTCACCTTGTATGTAAAAGCATGGTTCACTGCAAATGATACTTGCAATGCACCTTCCAATGACTTACACCTTCTTCAGGCTATGGAAGACGACTCTGAAGTCGATCAAAAAGTTGCCAAGACGGCTCTGTCAAAATTGAGGAGTCATCTATGGTATTTGAGTGAAGATTTGGTTGGCTTAGTTCTCTTCTCTGACAAAATTGCAGTGGAGGTGAAAAAGGATGTGGTAATCTCCTTAGAAAAGCCTGAGATGAAAGAAGATGTGAGAGGAGTTCATGTTCCTGCCAGTCACATATTCAAAGGGAGGCAGCTAGCTGAGTTTGTGACAAGAAGGTCTCTCAATCTCTTCTGTGCTCTGAAGTTGTCAAAGGAGTTCCTTAAAAGCGATCCTGAAACATGGAGCTCGAATCAAGACTATATTCTTGCCCAAGAAAAAGTTTCTGCACTACGTGTGGTCAATGATTGTGCTGAACGTGCCGTAAAGTTGGCTACAGATTTCAACCTTGCCCTCACTCATGATGAAGAACAGCGTCAGCTCATCTTCCAAGTGGTAGAACAACACAGGGAATTGATCAGAAAGCCACTGAAGAAACATTTATTTGAGGACAACACAACCTAATGATATCTACTTAATATGATAAAGACAGTGGTTTCTATCATGTGAAAACATTTGACATATGACTTATAATTTTCTTCATTGAAAAATATGTTTTTGAGTAATTAAATGATTTAACAAGTACAAAAAGTTTTAATTAAAACAAAAGCCACGTCGATGTTACACAATGCCTAGATGCAGCTGTGCCTATAACGTCGATGTTATAGGCACAGGACATTCCTATTGATTCGATTACTTGATGTTATTTTTGTGCAAAGTGAAAATATATCTCGGCAATTTCCCGTGTGTGGCGACGAATTTTTAATATATCTCGGCAGTTTCCTGTCTGTTATTTCAGGCGGTGTATGACTGACCATGCCGCGATTAAAAAAAAAATATCTCGGCAATTTCCCATATGTGGCGACACGTGAACGAAGCTATGCTCCTCTCTCCACATTATTGTGACGACGTATAAATTAAATATTTCATCGTGACGATTGTCATCAAATGGAAGAATTTTTAATATATCTCGGCATTTTCCCGTCTGTTATTTCGGGCGGTGTATGACTGACCATGCCGCGATTTAAACAAAATATATATATCTCGGCATTTTACCGTCTCTTATTTCGGGCGGTGTATGACTGACCATGCCGCGATTTAAAAAAAAAATATCTCAATGGACTTGAAGTTACAGGCCTTTGAGAATTCATTTCGTTCTATAAAGGGCAACTTCCATCGGATTTTCCTCCCGTTTTTTTTCAACCAAGTCTAAAACTATGTTAGCGACTGTGAAAAATGAAATGATATATCGAATTTGATTTGAAATAAAACTGTGTGAGAGAGGAAGACACCACGGGCCTACAAAACAGGCCTCAAAGCTATGCGAGTTAATAAAATGGTGGATATTTGTTTATATGAAACCTCTCCCACAATGGGTGGAGCTATGGTTCCCAGAATGGGTGGAGCTTTGAGGTTTTGTCTTCTCTGCAAGAACAAGAAGAACAAGAAGAAGAAGAACAACAACAACAACAGCAGAGGGCACTCTATGACCAGCGTCTTGCGACGCGGCTAAAAAGTAAAGCATTGAAAGCTATATTAAATCACTAGTTTTCTGAAAAATTGGTTCTTTTTTCATTTCTACATATGACTTGAGCTGTCACTTCATGTATACTGATCCACTTGAAAGTTGTCACATTTGTTCATAATGTCCAACTTCACAACATTAGAGGGTATGCGTTTTTTAAATAAAAACAAATTTTCACACCATATAATTTCTGGACGGCCTAATCTATCTATAATTCCAGTAATCTCTGTGTGTATGTTTGTATGTTTGTATGTTTGTATGTTTGTATGTTTGTATGTTTGTCTGTGACCGCTGTTTCTCGACAACCACGGGTCCGATATACTTGAAACTTGCCAGGTATATTGCTGGGGACCTGAGGATGTGCCTTTTCAAGGTTTCATATTAATCGGACAAGTAGTTACCGAGCTATGGCGATTTCTTTACCAAACTCCGCAAGCCGTTCGCTTTGGACCAAACCATTTCATGTAAATAGAGGGGGGGGATTGTCACCGTACTCGCAAGCCGTTCGCTTTGGACCAAACCATTTCATGTAAATAGAGGGGGGGGGGGATTGTCACCGTACTCGCAAGCCGTTCGCTTTGGACCAAACCATTTCATGTAAATAGAGGGGGGGGATTGTCACCGTACTCGCAAGCCGTTCGCTTTGAACCAAACCATTTCATGTAAATAGAGGGGGGGGATATAATTTTAGATATATATATAGTACGGGCATGCCCTAGTATATATAATATAGATATACATATATATATATATATATGTAGATATACATATATATATATATATACATATATATATACATATATATATATATATATATATATATATATATATATATATATATATATATATATATATATATATATATATATACATATGTGGGGAGCTGTTATTCCCCTCCCCCTTTGTTAATTCTTGCTGCTCTACCAATTACCAAGCATAGCCAATGATATGTTTTGTTTTGACTGTTTGCTGTATTCTTTTAAAATACTTAGTCCTTTCTTGTGCTTTGAGGATGTGTAATACCCTAATAAGGAGTTCTGTGCTTGTGAGCTTTTGCCCTGTATTGGCATAATCCCTTGTTCCCCTTTTATGGCCTTGGTTGCAGCTGCTATCTCTCAGCCTCCCACAAACCTTTGCCAATATCCTGTAGGCTGACACATTTATGAGTGTCCACTCCCTTTGTACTTCCCCAACCCAAGTCTCTATACAGAAAGTTGTAAACATGTTGCCACATATTGCTGACCATCTCCTTATCTGAGCTAACCCATGAGTAGCCTTGGATGAACTTCCTTTAACTAACTGAACAACAGGATGGGACTAATGGTGGGGGGACCAATGAGCCCATTCTTTCTCTGTATCTTGTGAGCTAAAGCCACACCCTATATTCTTTATATATAGCAAGTTTAAATCGAATTACTTCAGAGCACCTTGTTGTAGTGTTGGTCATTTCGTGAGCTTCAAGCGACATTGTGTTTTCCGCAAGCTTGTGTAAACGAGTTCTAATAAATATATCCGTTTCTCCTTTCTCTGAGTCCTCTGAGTCCCAAGTTCTAAGTCCCATTCCGACATATGGTGGCAGCGGTGGCATCAGTCTGTGCAGTCCGGGACGCGGTCCCAGGCAAGTGAGTGGTGAGACCAGCTGGCAATTGATCCGGGTCAGGTGAGCTGTGGTTTTCTTTTGTTTTTTCCTTTATAGCCTGGGGGTCAGTCCAAATTGTAACCCACTCTCTTGCTCGGATGCTGTTTGTTCCGTTCCCTGCTCGAACCTGATCCACGAACCTAAATTTAAATACGGACCGCTTGGGTCCCGGAGCAACTGACTGTTTATGGACTCGTCAGGGTAACGTTACGTAAGGGGAAGTGCCCCACGTTGGGCGCCCGAGGGTAAGGGGTAATAGATCTCTGGGTTGTGAGGGTAAGGATAAGGGCTGCGTCCCAATCCGAGGCCTACCCGGGAGACATTGGAATTATAAGTAAGGTTAGAAGTATTATAAGGGCGTAGGACGCCAGGAAAGTAAAGTAAGGATAGGTTAGACAGCTGTGTAGGCGGGCGAGCCTCTCAGGAGTAGGTAGACGGCCGTACCTCGCGAGGCGGGCGAACCTCACGGGTACAAGGCTACGAGCCTCTCAAGAGTTAGGTAGACGGCCGTACCTCGCGAGGCGGGTGAACCTCACGGGTACAAGGCTACGTCGGTAAACTAAATTTGCTTAGGATGGGTAATAAGACTGTAAAGGCAGGTGAACCTCTCAGAAATACCCCAGCATTTTTCATGTTTAGGAGGTATGGCTATGACGCTGCGAGACCAGGGAAGTCATGGGTTGCGCTGACTAAGGATCTAGGTGAACCGTGGCCCGAAGGAGGGTCTTTTGCGCTGGAAAAATTGGACGCGTTGTATGGGGCATTAGAAAAGTTAGAACAGGACACGAAACACTTCCCGCATGACTATTGGAAAGTCTTTGGTTGGTGGAAGGAAGAAGCGATGAAGTGACACGCAAGGTCGATACAGGCTAGCTTGGCCGGTGAGGTATCAAAACTCAAGGGCCTGAGGAAACAGGTGAATAAAATGCAGGATGAAGCCGTTAAAGAATTAGAGAGGCAGGCCAACACGCGACTGATGCCGCTCGTTGAAAATCCAGACCCCGCGTAGGGGAGGTAGTAACCAATCTACCCACCCCAGCCCCAGACCTAAGCCCTGTCCCGGGGTTTCAGGCGCCACCTATCCTTTCTGCGCTCCCGCCACCACCTCCCTGCAACCCCGCTACCATCGCGCCCCAGTTACCCCAGGGGCCGATACCCCACGGCACGAAGGTCGTTACCCCCAGAACCATCCGAGCCAGGGAAATCCGTTTGCACAGCTCGGGGCTAACGGGATAGATAACGGGACCGACATCGCAGGGTTCCCGCCACCAATGGGACAGGACAGGTTATACCCCTCGCTGGTAGGCTATGATGGGAATGAGACCCCCCGAACCACCGGAATGTCTAGTTTATACCCCCCATTGAAGGAACACCCTGGATTAACAGAGGGAGAAAAACTGTGCCCCCTACAAGTTATCGGAGTTGATGCAGCAGGTCATGGGGTTCGAGAAAGGGTACCATGGAAGGAATCCGCCTTAACGGTGATGCGGGAAAGGATTCAACATTTGCTCATCGAGGACCCACGACAGATAGCACCGACCATAGCGAATTGGATCACATGCGAGCATGGCGATTGTGACTTTCGAGATATAACCCATATGGGCACTTCTGTGCTCCCACCAAAGGTATGGGATAAGGCTAAGCAAAAAGCACAGTGGCCGATGGCAGACCCAAGGGCGGTGGGTGCAAACCCCCAGATAACACAAGCGCAATGGGGTGATCTAAAGGTCCGGCTACTAGAGTCTATTGAGCAGGCGCTGTTGCCAGCAGGAGGTCCGGATTGGGGAAAGATCGGGGCCATAAAACAAAAGGCAGGAGAATCATTTGGGGATTACCGGGAAAGGTTGGAAAGGGCCATCGCGCGCTGGGGAGGACTGGGCCCGATGCTGATGACAGAACTACCCAACCCATTGGTAAACCAATATTTAATAGAGGGGCTTCGGCCGGCATTAAAGAAACAGGTACAGTCCGTCCTTTTCGGCTGGCAGGGAATGACCACCAACGATTTATGCGACAAGCTGGAACAATGCCCGGGCTCCTCCTTAGAGGAGAAAAAGGATGTTAAGGAGGAAATATTGCAAATGTATGTCCAGGAGAAACGGGCTCAACTTAATCAAAATAAAAAGGGGGATCGGAGTCAGAGCCACATACGCGATCAGTGCCAGAAGTGGGGCCCGTCCGGGGTCATGAGGACCTCGGGAGGGGGAGTTGGCCTTTTTATAGGGGCCAATCCCCCAACGGAGAGTGGGTCCACCATGAAGGCAACGACTGCGACGGTTGTACTGACCAAGACCATGGACGAATTAACATGGACGAGATAAGACAACAATGGACAATACCACCCCCTCTTCCCCCTCCTCCTCAAAACCCTCAAACTTGGACCGTACCAGGGCCCCCTCCCCAAATTTGGTATCCACCAAGACCCCTTCTCCAAACCCCTGGACCACCCCCCAATAGTGGGATGCAGAATGGACCGAGGGGGACCTGGGCCCCGCCTCGGGGTCCGCCGCAATGGCAACAAGTAAACCAGTCACAGTGGGGGCCGCCAGACTGACGGCTGGGCGGAAGGGGCGCCGTAGAGGGATGACCTATGCCCTCTGCACCGCCGGTTCCGCAGGAACCGTGCTTTTATTGCAAGCAAATGGGACACTGGAGACGTGATTGCCCAAGTGCTCGTAAGGGGTTTCCGCCCCAGGACAATAGAGGGGCCTATTGACGGGACGCCGGCGGGTCGCCTAAGGAGTGTCCTCTTTTGACCATGACACCGGCAGAGGAACCGACCTTGACGCTGGACATGGACGGATGACAATTAGAGTTTCTTGTCGATACAGGCGCGACCCACAGTACAATTAACGAGTGGCAATTGCCATCTTTGCGCCCCACGGCGAGGAACGTTCAAATAATGGGCGTTTCGGGCTTACCCCAAGCGCTTCCTATTTCGGAGGAAGTGCGAGTAACATGCGGCCCGCTGGAGGCTAAACATGCTTTCTTGATGACCACTACCGCCCCCAACAAATTTGCTGGGACGGGACTTACTGTGCCGATTGGGCTGTCAAATTTCATGTACAGAGCAGGGAGTTTTCGTAGATGTCGCGGAATCTAAACACGACTCGTTGATGATGGCATTGTCTCGGCCCGGCCCCACCGCATATTGGTGGTGCTTGGACGAAGGGGCTCTGGCTACTTGGATGCATATCATAGATAATGTGTGTTTGGACAGTCCAGTTCTGCAAGATTGGCTACAACTGCACCAAATTTCGATAAAACACTTAAAGGATAATCCACCCCATTGCACGGCGTATTACGATGCAAAAGGCGAGGACGAGGATTATCGAGAGAAGGTTTAGGAAAAGCTGGGCGAGCGCACGCCTCTACACTTATCACGAATATGGATCGGCCGCGAGGGGATAGGTATCGAGGTAACCCTATCCGCGAGTCAGCGTGCGTTGACCCAATACCCCGAAGGAGCGGCCGCCCATGTTACCCTCACTACTGCCAAGGGGTGGCCGCCAGAAAGTGTAGGTTGGATGGTGGGACGATTACAGGAAGTTCCTTTGCAAGGTTATTGGTTTAAGAGGGGCCGCTGGACTGTGAGACGGCTCAATAACGATGAAGGGTTCTCGATTGACATTAAGACACAACTGAGGGATGGAGTGTTCGAAGAGGCAGAGTTGCCCCCTAAGGGCACCTATGCCATGAGGGCAGTGCTAACGGACCCGGGTGAGTCAGATTACCTCCTGGCGGAGGTGCCAGACAATTTATGGCCTCAGAGCGACGATGAGGTTGGACAGATGCGAGACGCCGAACCTTTAGTGATATCAGTGCAGCCGGGGATGCGCTTGCCAAACGTAAAACAGTATAAGCTACGACCCAAGGCCGACGTAGGCATAGCACCAGTAATTCAATCCCTGGTGGAGCAGAAAATTATCGTGGAAACTAACAGCCCATGTAATACACCAATTTTGCCAGTAAAAAAGCCGACGAAAGACAAATGGAGGTTTGTACAGGATTTAAGGGAGGTGAACAAGGTGATACAAGGCATACACCCACTAGTGCCGAATGGAGAGACCCTTTTGATGTCAATTCCGCCGGACGCAACATACTTCACAGTTATTGACCTTTGTTCTGCGTTTTTCTCTGTGCCCATCGTGGCTGAGTCACAATACTTGTTCGCTTTCACCCATAGGGGGCGACAGTATACTTGGACAGTACTACCTCAGGGGTTTTCAGATAGCCCCACTCTGTTTTCCCGGGCGCTGCACCGCGACCTGGCGGATGTGGAATTGACGGGAGGGTCAGTGTTGTTGCAATACATTGACGATTTGTTGATTTGCTCCCCTTCTAAGGAGGCGTGCAAAAAGGATTCCATGGCCCTATTAAAGGCCTTGGCGGCCAAAGGCCACAAAGTAGGCAGACCAAAACTTCAATTTGTGCGGAAGGTTGTAACTTACTTGGGACACGCCATTTCGCATGGGAAACGGGAATTGGATGCTGGACGGGTGACCGCTATCATGGAGATGCCTCGCCCACGCTCGCAACGGCAAATGCTGTGCTTCCTAGGTATGACGGGATACTGCCGCACTTGGATACTTGATTTTGCGCTGCTGGCTAAGCCACTGTACGAGGCGACCAAATCAAACGCCCCGGACGAATTGGTATGGACGGATGAATTGAAGCGATGTTTCGTAGGGCTGAAAAAGGCATTGGTCACGGCACCGTCATTAGGACTCCCGGATTATGCGAAACCATTTACCCTTTACACTCACGCCGTGGGAGGTTTCGCCCAGTCAGTCTTGACACAGACCCATGGGGATAAGGAGCGGCCGGTGGCCTACTTTAGTAAAAAGTTAGACCCGGTCGAACGAGGGTTTCCGGTGTGCCTGCAAGCCGTGGCAGCGGCCAGGTACGCAGTAGAAAGAACAGCGGACATCGTTATGGGACACCCAGTAACGCTACGGGTACCGCATTGCGTCACTTCGCTGTTGTTACAGCGAAGCACACAGCATTTGTCTAACACTAGATTAATGCAATACGAATCCGCACTGATCACTGCAGCCAACATCACGATCGAACGTTGCACGACACTCAACCCATCCTCACTGATGCCCACCCCTGAGGAGGGCGAACCCCATGTGTGCGCCGACGTTGTGCAGTTAGTCTCCACAGTGCGATCAGATTTAAAGGACAATCCCCTAGACTACCCCGACTGTACATTTTATGTCGATGGATCAGCTAGGCGCGCGTGGGACGGGTCCCTGTTGTCCGGGTACGCTGTGTGCTCGGATAGCGAGACAGTAGAAAGCGGGCGTCTTCCACCTACATTTTCCGCACAGCAGGCGGAGCTGTGCGCCTTGACCAGAGCGTGCAGCTTAGCGGAAGGCCTTGCCGTCAACATTTACACAGATTCGGCCTACGCTCACGGCGTAGTCCACGATAAAGGGGCCATCTGGAAGATGAGAGGTTTCCTCACATCTGCCGGTTCAGTGATAAAGAATGGCGCGTTAGTAGAAGGGCTCCTCCGAAGCATTTTACTTCCCTGCGCTATCACGGTAATTAAATGTCGTGGCCACCAAAGGGCGGACACTGACGTTGCCCGGGGCAATGCAAGGGCGGACGAGGCGGCAGGAAAGGCCGCCAACCAACAGATAGAATGCAACATGCCGATGGTGACACGAGCAAAGGCGGCATCTGCACAGATTGCTGACATACCGACTGTGGGACCACCCGCCACACCAACTAAGGACGATATTATAAATTTGCAAAGCGCTGCGCCGACGGCCGAACACGAGGACTGGCTCAAACGAGGGGCGATACGCCCTGGGCCAGGGGAAATGTGGACCCTTGACGAAAAACCTATAGCACCCCAGGCCTTACTGCCTTGGCTGGCACGCATGGCACATCAAAATGGTCATGTGTGCCAGAGGGGGGTGATGGGACAGATAAACTACACTTGGGCGGCACCAGGATTGTATCCGAAGTGTGCCGATCGTGTGTGGTCTGCCAGCAACACAATAGAGGGGCGCCGCCGAGACATGCACATGACGGGGGACGGCCCCCACCAAGTGGGCCGTTCGCAAATATCGAGTTCGATTTTACGGAATTGGAACCAAGCATGTCGTTTCGCTACGTGTTGGTAATCGTAGATACGTTCACCAAATGGGTCGAAGCTTACCCATGCGTCAAGTCGGATGCCCCGACAGTAGTGAAGCGTCTCGTGCGGGATTTTATGTGCAGATTTGGCATCCCCCAGATAATTTCGTCAGATCAAGGGGGCCATTTCACGGCGCAGGTGGTCAAGGGCATCCTGAAGGCATTGGGTGTTAAACAGTCCTTCCATTGCGTTTACCACCCACAGTCATCGGGACTTGTGGAACGAACGAATAAGACTTTAAAGAATAAACTAGCGAAACTTTGCGCAGACACAGGCTTGAAGTGGCCGGAGGCTCTTCCGCTTGCATTGATGAGCATCCGTTCCACCCCGGGTCGCACTATGGGCCTTTCCCCCCACGAAATATTAATGGGACGACCTATGAGCTTGCCCGTCTCAGCACCAACGGACATGTCCACCCTTGCTTTGCCGGTAATGGATGACATGCTTTTGAGATTTTGCATAGGCTTGTCCAATGTGGCACGCAGCATCCATGCTCGAGTACGAGAGGCGCTGCCTGAACCAATAGGCCACGCCATCCACGACTTCCAAGCCGGCCACTGGGTGCTCGTAAAGCACTTCACCCGCAAAACTGCTTTGGAGCCACGGTGGAAGGGACCATTCCAGGTGCTACTGGTCACACCGACGGCAGTCTTCTGCGAGGGTAAACCTTCGTGGATCCACGCCACCCATTGTAAGTTGTCCATTCCCACACCACAAGCCACACAGGACACCGCACCTCACACTGCTGAAGACAATGCACCGTTTAGGGCACTACAGTCTCCTAAGGGCGGCGATGATGGTCATGGTGATGGGAATTCTGGGTAGCTGCCTTAAACCCCCTGCCAAAGATAGGCTCTTGCACTTTGAGCTATCGAGAAAGGACCTCCCCAAGTACCCAGGACACGACAACTATCCAGCATTTCCCCTCTACCCCGTCAAGTATATAACAGCTCGCTGGGGAGACAAAGTAGCGGTGAATTGCTGTAGCTTGGAAACACAATTTAAGTGGTTATCTGTACGATGGGTGGAAGCTATAGTGGTACACAATACGACACCACAGGCACGCATGACAAGACCACGCCTAGTCCTGTCTAAGGTTAGGAAAGTGGAAAATGGAACATACACTGGGGACATAAGCAGTCGATATGCCCCAGGATATCGATGGGGCGAGGGCATCGAGAATACTACCCTCTTATTGCATTATACCCCCATTGGCCCGGATACAACAATGATACTTGAATGTGGAATATGGCCCCCTCGCACGCTAATCCCAAATGGAACTGAACCCTACTTCCGACCTAGTTGCGCCGCCTACGTCATTAAAACCCCGCCTGACCAGGAAGTAAGAAGGAAACCAGAGGAGAACACATACTGGAAGGTCGCACGGCATATGGCCACAGTACAGAATAGGACACTGTGTTGGATGTGTATGCACCTTCCCCGCACCAGCACAGCAGGAATACCAATGGTAGTGTTACCCCTATCACTCAATGATTTGTGCTCGAAGCCACTAGACACCAAATGCATTAGTACAACCCTGACAAGCCAAGGTTCTGACGGAACCGCGTGTAAACGAGTTTTTCAGTACTCCCCCCCCCCCATCCAGTCCCAACACTTTGAGGAACGTCCGGCGCCGGTTTGGGTCAAGCCAGCGAGGGGGGCCCTCTGCTTAGAAGGAAAGGGCCAAGTAATGGTAGGCAAATCCATGTGTAGAGATACCCTCCCCGCGGACCCTAGGAAAGGGAAACACATGCTGTTAGTGAATGTTACAAGTTCGCCCTTACATAACCTCACACACCTCCAGTTGGCATGGGAAGGGGAAAACGGGACAAACACTATCCCAGGCCTTCGCACTTGCATGACCACCCATTTAGTGGCTCCGCACGGGACCATGTTTGTATGCGGGAACAAAGCTTACCCGTATTTACCTGATAATTGGGGAGGAATTTGCTATTTAGGATCAGTTTTCCCAGAGATGGAAATGCGACAACACTTGCATAATACCCCTGCACTCATAAGGACACAACGAAGCACCTATTGGCACGACGACGACACCACCACCTTACACGGCGCTGATTGGGAGAAAGCCGTTAGTTTCTTCTTCCCATGGACTGGGACGGTCATGAACAGTTACCGCATTGAAAAAATTGCGTTAATCTTAGAAAGGGTGGCCAACGACACCGCTACAGCACATGACGAAATGTTGGACACGGTTGTCCACCTGCGTACAATGGTTATGCAAAATAGGGTTGCTTTAGATATGCTACTGGCAGAACGAGGAGGGGTATGTGGGATAATTAAGGGTAGATGTTGTACTTTTATTCCTGATCCTTCACAAGGGGTCAGTGCTGCTATTATAAGGTTAAGAGAAAGTGCTCATATATTGACAAAGGATCGAATGGATCGAGAAGCCTCCCACCAGTGGCTTACTGACTGGTTTAAAGGATGGACAGGTACGATAGTAAAGTGGATAACTGGATATTGACCGCCTTGGCAATAGTCCTTGGAATCGTGGTTTGTTGTGTACTAATCAAGGCTTTAGTCCTTGCGTGTGTGAGAAAGTTTACCACAGGATGGACACTGAAGACGACACCAGAAAAGGCCATGGTGATGACCGACAAGCTGACCGTGGGTCCAGATGACACTCCGGCCATCGACGTGACTGCAGATCGCGGATCCTGGAACGATGACCCGAACGAGTCACTGGGCCGCGACAATGAGATCTCCGCTTCTGAAGATTGTTCTTCCATTGTTGATGTTACCGATAATGATTTTGATTACACAGTTGCGGACCTCAGAGCATTTCAGGCTGCCAGGACGCCGATTACTCTGGACCCCAACATGTCGCATGCAGACGCCAACGAGTACCTAAGGGAGACCTCTCGTTTTTTCTCAATGTGTAAGGCTATGACTGTTGCTGGCCGCCTACGCCGCAGGCCTAAGCCACCTGAGAATAATGTTACTGATGATGATTCCGATGATGATGTGGGCCACTTGCAAGGGTCCCCGACTGATGTTTATGTCTCGATGCAGGCTTTGCCTCTTTATGTTTCACGAGCTCACCTTTATGTCTCACAAGCTCACAGTGAGTCAAACGTCACTGACCCAATCCTGGATTTGGACCCAACTGCAAACCCGAGCTTGGATGGTGAGGAACTCAACATTGGAGATACTCTGAGTTCCGAATCTGATTGTCTTGAAGATTCGTCCATGGATAACGGCGGTGGAAGCAGCATCGCCTCGGACGACGTTTCTCTCCCTCCTTTGGACTGTTATGCTTTGTTTTTTGGCCATAGGTTTAAGCCACCTGATACTGATGACGTCGTGTCTTCCCCAGATCACCAGCATATAAGAGACCTCATGAACATTGTAGAATAATAAATTTAACTTCTTTTCTACTTCAGAAACTTCCAGAAACTTCCAGAAACTTCGTTATAGCAAAATCAATGTTTTATTCACTTTTGAGAATTTGTTGTATACTAAGCCGAGATCTTTAATGAGGCTTTGTTCCAGTCTTTGTTGAAGCTTGTTTGGTAGGTCTTGGTTGAAGCTCGGTCTGTAGGTCTTTTGAAGCTCGTTCAGTTGTTGACCAGTCTCCAGTTGTTCACTCCTCTTCATTCACTCTCCCCGTCCACTCTGCTCTCTGCTCGCAACTTTCTCCTGGTTTTAAAGCCCCAAACTCCTTTGATGTTGCGGAGTATGCAGGGTCACCCCCGAGGTTAAATCCCCTTGGGACATGAGAGCCTGCAAGCGTCTCTGGTTCTCTTGTTCAAAACCCTTATTTGGCTCTTGCTTGGCCAGCTAGTACTTATTTCTGTTCAAGAGGTCAAATACTCTGACCTGCTGAGGAAGAATTTGCAGCCTGTGCGCAGTGAACTGAACATAGGCTATTTTTCTACACAGATGGCGGTCCACGAGCGTTACACATTTTTGTCTGAAATTAACTCTCCCACCCACCTGCTAGTTCTATGCACTTTACTCATTCGTAAAGTAAAACATATACTACTTTACACACGATCACATTGAGATATATATATTTTAGCAATACTGTCAATATGAATATTTATTCCCTGACAATCCCCAGTTTTTCTTTTATGTTTATATTAACCATTAATCTAAACATTACCACATTTAAATATTCAAAACACTAATCTGGTAATTCAATTTCCTAAGGCATACACCATCATTCTGGAAGAATTTTGATCACAATACATTTCCTTGTTCATTGACTCTTTCTATGTTGATAATTCAATTCAACTCATTTGCATAAAGATCACAAAACATTTCACCTTCACCAAAACGCAATAATTTCAGTTCATCATTAAAATAATAAAGCATCTGCAACATTTGGCAAAATATTTGCCTTTAATCAAATATTGACTTTCTTTGTTTGAAAAAAAGGGGCGGATCACTTGTGTTTGGAATTTCAGCATAAAACAATTTTCTGCTGTTGTCTTCATCACACCTTCACTATTTGCATAGGATTTTCCGCTGTTGTGATAGCTGGGCAGAGTCAAAGACTGACCCTGCTCTCCATGCAGCATCCTTGCCACTCTTGCTGTGAGCCCTAGTAAATTTGAACAAGGCCTCCATCCAGTTGTAGTCGACTTGCCTCCTCACTCATCGTGAGCATGGAGCAAGTATTGATGTGATGTTGATTTGTCAACAAGATGTGGAGCAGGGATGCCGGATGCATCCGCAATGATGATGTTGGGACCATGGTACTCAGTTGCCCATGGTCCATACCAGGAGCCCACAGCAGAATCGTGCACAGCTGTTGTGAAGGAAAAGGCAGTCGTTCGCTTGCAGCTCCATGCTGGCTCCCCGGAAGTTGGTGAAGTAATGACACACGTCACCGTATCCCGTAAACGTTGCAGGTAAAATATCGTCGTCCTGCAATTGCTGATGTGATGAATGTTCGAGGTATTTGAACACAAGTAAGTGATCGCCCTTTTCCATATGTTGCAGTGTGACCCAGACAAATGGTCACATAATTTTCCCTTGGTGAAGGTAAACATCCATCTTCCAAAGGAGCATTTCTTCATCATTCTTTGAGAAAGAGGGTGTATGCCAAGATTAACTTCATTTTCACAAATTTTCCTTTTTCAAACTTCTTCCCAGATGTCGTTATCACTCCATTTGGGATGTGGTCTTGTCTTTCCTTTACTTAGCCACATTTATATCTGCTCTCCACACAGATTGAATCAGATGGGGTACATTGTAACATGAAATCACTATATTTTATAACAACTTCACACGAATAATATTCAAATCAGACATGTGTTTTACACTACTAAAACTAAGAATAGCATCCACAATTGCTTTCAGGTTCATATAATTCAAAAATTAAACACATGCAGGTGTTGTAACTCAACTCAAAGAAAATAAATGCATTAATAATGATTATATATGATTTAAATCACAAACAGGAATATCTAATTCCCAACAATTCTTGCAAACAAGCAAACTATGCCTAATGTGTTATTAGCATAGTCCTCCCCGCTTTTTGTTTTTCTTTAACAGTGTTACTTGTGGTGATATGAGTTCATCGATCGTGTAAAACGGACATAGTGCACAACAAGTTGTTATGCCCTCATTTCAACTCGACTGTATTCATTTGCAACATTACTTGATTCAATCGTTGAATCTCAGTATTCATGTCGCCATAGATGTCTTCCTCTTGTGGTTCCACATGCATTTCCTCATTTGTTGCTTTGTTTATTTCCTCTTTTGTGGCTGCTTGTACTATCATAGTGTTGTTTGTTATCTTATTCAAACCCACCGTCACTAAGGTTTTCAAGCAAGCCACTACTAAAACTATTGCCAATATAACCACTAATCCAATAAACAAGTATTGGAGTATCTCAGCTGCTACTCCTCCCAAAGTGTTTTCCAGCCATGCAAAAGCACCCCCTTTCACATAATCGTGATATTTAGCTCCCTCTCTTCTGATTGTATTGGCTATGTTATAAATGTCGCCCGAATTATCAGGTATGTATGTACAACAATCTGTACCAATTACTGCGCATGTACCTCCTTTCTCTGCCAACAGCATATCTAATGCCATACGATTTTGTAATGCCATGGTTCTTGTCGCTGCCAGCTCACTTGTAAGTTGTGTCAATCCACTAGCTGTTTTATTTGCCAATGATTCTATAGCCAACGCCATTTGCCGTAGTTCATTTCCTGCCTTCCAGGTTCCATAAAATGGAAATACTACCATTCCAACCCATTCTCCCATACTAACAGTTCTTTTCGGCCTAGAATGCAGGATACGCATTGGTGACGTCGTTAACAAGCGCATGTGTGGAAGTACAAACCCAAGAAAGCAAGTGCCGAACCACCCCGACGGGAGATACGGATATGCCTTATGTCCACATATAAAATATGTATTATTATATGTCCATGTGTTGTCCTTTCCCCAATAGCCTTCCCAATACAAAGCTAAACCGGTTGTGCCATTTGGTCCTAGTGGGACAGGTGTTCTAATCCAGCCTTCATCGCGACCATAACCGTGGCATGTAGAGGTTCCCATAGACCTGTTATGCGTAGGCGTTCGGGGTCTGGTGATACACATTAATCCTATCATTTGTTGTTGAATGGTCATGTAAGAGGGCATGTCGTCCTCATCATATGCAGGTCTATAACTGTTTTTAAATTGGTCACAATTATAGCCTCCTCTCTTCCATCCCATTTCCCCTGACAATTCGCTGTCATAATCTGATGCTATCAGGGTGTGAGGGAAACGGCTACATAACTCTTCCCAACTAAAAGGAACTGCTTCCAATGGTACTCCGATCTCACTAGAATGCGGCATTTGTGTACATATCCAACAATTACTTTCATTTGCTATTTCAGCCCTTGTGTGGGCTAAATGTAAAAAAGTATTAATCCCGTGTAATCCATCGGGTTGCAAAGGTGTGTTCCTATCTTCCATCAAACTTCTCTTTTGCTGATGTCGAACCACATAATCATATATCTGTGTGTTGGCCACCAATGTTGCGTTGTTGGCTTGCATTACCCCGAAATAATGCATGCAACACAGAGTCCCAACCACTAGAGAACTCATTGCTAGGATTAATATCACCATTTTCAAGGAGTATCCGAAGTAGAAGTCCCTTGCTTTCCCTGATTGGTCGGCTTGTCTTGATAAGGTCTTTCCCTGTGTCCCACCTGTATCCATCTGTAAAACATGTGAGCTACCCCTTGTATATGTCCATACCTATAACATAATTACATGTCAATGAAATTCAGCATTATACCGAACTCATAACTAGCAAGCTTCTTCACAGGTTAATAAAAAGAAAAATAATCCCTTAATATTTAACATGATCTGATTATGTGCCTGTTTCTGATCCCTCTATTTCCCGGGGTCCAACTAAATCCCCTGATCATGAGTGTAGTTGTGATACATTATCACTCATGTTGCACTAATATCAGTAGATAATTGTATGTCATATAGGCAAATAAATGTCTCAAGTAGGAATACTACATGTTAAAAAATGCAATGTGTATCAATGCAAGTGATGTTTAAAATGTAATGGAAATGAATGGAAATCATGACTTTCATTTATCAGCCGCTGAATGTTCTGCTGGGCTGCCGGGTGCAGCCTCATTGTCAGCGGGACCATCCTTCTCAGTCCCATGTGCTTGCTTGCAATGAGAGGCATGAATCCAACTTGGTCTACCTTGGCATTTCACTGCAGTATGTGTTGTCAGCAGGACCTGGTGTGGTCCTGACCATCGCGGTGTTAATGCAGTTTTCCGTTTGAAAATTTTGATGTACACATAATCTCCAGGTTGAAAAGAATGACATTCATTCTCTGCCGGTTCTGGTAAAGCTTCCTTCACCTGGGAATGAAACATCTTCACGATTTTGGTCAATTCAATACAGAAAGAGTACATCAAATCATCCATCTGGTGAATATCCATCTCCCTGATTGTCAAGGGAGGTGAATGAGGTACCCGCATTGGTCTCCCCATCAAGATTTCATGCGGGGATAATCCCGTTCTCCTATTTGGAGTAGCCCTCATTGCGAGGAGTGCAAGTGGAATGGCATCCGGCCATTTCAAGTTGGTTTCCGCACAGATTTTGGCCAACTTGTTCTTTATTACTCCATTATGTCGTTCCACTGCTCCCGCTGATTGGGGGTGATAAGGACAGTGAAGATGAAGATTTATCTGCATTGCCTTACCCAATTCCTTGACGACCCCCGCTGTGAAATGCGTACCCTGATCAGAAGAAATCCTGCACGGAACTCCAAAGCGGCATATGAAGTCCTTCAACAGAATCTTCACAACTGTTTTGGCATCTGCATGTCGACAAGGGTAAGCCTCCACCCACTTCGTGAACATATCTACAATCACTAAAACAAACTCAAATCCAGCGCACTTCTCCATTTGGATAAAATCCATCTGTAAATGTACGAATGGACCTGATGGGGCGGGATGAGCTCCTGGTGTAGTCTTTTCCCCTTTTCCTGGATTGTATGCCTGACATACCTGACATGTAGCACAACATTGCTCTGCCACAGGTGTAAATCCAGGTGCATACCACTGTCTTGACACCGATGCACACATTCCTCCTTTCCCTGTATGACTCACTCCATGAGCCAGACGAGCAATCCATGGCAACAACTGGCGGGGAGCAACAACACGCCCCTCGCGAGAAGTCCATAATTTAGATTCCTTGTCAAATGTGCATCCAGTCTGTACCCACAAATCTTTTTCCCGGTCCTCCACCATGTCCTGCATAGCACTGACGTCTTGCAGCGTTGGGGTGTTTTCAGGAATCCTTACAGGAATCCTTACAGGTCCCTGTATAATCACTGAGTCTTGCTCCAAATGTGCCGCAAGCTTTGCTGCTTCATCCGCCCTTGCATTTCCCTGCGAGACGTCATCTCTTCCTCGTGTATGGGCCTCACATTTGACGACTGCAATTGCAGATGGTAGAAGGATTGCTTCCAAAAGGCTAGCAATCAACTTCCCGTTTTTAATTTGGCTGCCTGAAGATGTCAAAAAGCCTCTCTGTTTCCAGAGAGCACCATAATCATGAACAACCCCATGTGCATACCTGGAGTCTGTATAAATGATGACTCTCTGGCTTTCCGCTAAACAACAGGCTCTAGTTAATGCATAAAGTTCTGCCTGTTGAGCTGAGTAGGTGTTTGGTAATTTTCCGCTCTCCCATGTCTCAACATCCGTGCATACTGCATATCCCGTCAATAGTGAACCATCCAATGCTCTTGATGATGATCCATCAACATACAGTACCAGATCTGCATCTGGGATGGGAATGTCCTTCAAATCAATGCGAGGCACTAGTGCATGTGCCAATACCTCCGCACAATCATGGGGCTCACCATCATCCTCTGTTGGTAACATAGATGCTGGGTTCAGCGTTGGACAACGCTGAATGGTAAGGTTTGATGGCGTTAATAACCCTAGTTCATATGTTGTAGCCCTTGATGCTGAAAGGTGCTGTGTTCCTGCCTTCAGCAAAACCATCGCCACCGCATGCTCAACAAGAAGAATTAAGGGGCACCCCAGGACTATTGTAGCTGTGGCTTCTACTGCATATGACGCTGCTGCCACTGCTCGCAAGCACAGTGGAAACCCTCGTGCTACTGAATCCAATCTAGTGATGTGATATGCTACGGGGCGCAGTTTTCCCCCATGTTTTTGAGCCAACACCGATTGGGCATATCCTCCTTTCTCATGTGAATAGAGAAAGAAATTTTTGTCATAATCTGGCAGTCCTAAAGCAGGAGCCGATGCTAAGGCATCTTTCAATGTCGTAAAGGCTTGTTCAGCTTCCAGGGTCCATTTCAAAGGATTTGGACTGTTTGGTAAGCTGATGTCCAACAGGGGGCGAGTCAGTACTGCGTAATCAGCAATCCACTGATGGCAAAACCCCGTTGTCCCCAGAAAAGATTTCATCTGCTTGACAGTTTTAGGTTTTGGAAGTGTCCTGATCACTTTTACACGTTCAGGGCACAATCGTCTCGTGTCGCCTTTCAAAATATGTCCTAAATATTTCACCTCTTCCTTACAGAACTGCAACTTATCTCTCGAGGCCTTGTGGCCTTTGTCTGCCAACGCTGTCAGTAGCACAACAGTGTCCTGCTCACATGCTTCCTTTGAAGTCGAGCATATGAGAAGGTCATCAACATATTGTACCATCACTGAACCCCCAGGAAATTCAACATCGCTGAGGTCTTCATGTAGAGCACGTGAAAACAAAGTTGGGCTCTCCGTGTACCCTTGTGGTAACACAGTCCAGGTAAACTGTAAATTTTCGTACGTGAATGCGAAAAGATAACGCGAATCCTCATGAATGGGTACACTAAAGAACGCTGAACATAAGTCCACCACAGAATAAAACTTCGTGTTGCATGGAATACTTGACAGTACAGTGATCGGGTTAGGGACCACTGGATAGGCTGGGATGACACAATCATTAATTGCTCGAAGATCCTGAACAAATCTCCAAGTAGTCTTGCCTGGCTTCTTCACAGGTAAAATAGGAGTGTTGCACATGCTCACAGTGCAAACTATAACTCCCTGTTCCACCAATGATCGAATCACTGGTGCAATACCAGCTTTTGCCTCTGGTCTCAATGGATATTGGCGCTTTCTAGGCAATGGCTTAGAATCATCTACTGTGATCCTTACAGGTGCAATACTCTTGATTCGCCCCACATCATTTGGATGCGTTGTCCACAAGCATATTGGTATTTGATCGAGTGGGTCCTGGTCACCGTCAGCGTCAGAGCTGAGTAGGTATACCCCAATATCGTCAGTATCATTCGATTCAACAATCATGTTGAAGGTTGTAGAAAGCACCTGCTGTCCGAGCTGCCAACAAAATCCATCTCCATCTAAGTCATAGAGTGGGGCGCTTTAAATTTCTCCCATGTATCCCCTGTTGTTACACTCTTTCAAAGTTGCAATCATTATTCCAACATCTTTTGCTTCGTACCCTTGTGCCACCGCTAAGGTGACGTGTGGGGTTGTTGTTTCGGGTTGATTCCACAGGAGTTGTTGGTCTGGCGTCAAAGACACTGACATCCCAACTCCCTGTCGTCCCACCCACAATGACGTCAGATGTATATCATACTTGGTGTGCAGGTATTTAAAAACCCGCTCTGCATAGGACCCCTCTTCTCCTGTAGCATCATAACATGTTGTACAGTGAAGATCAGTCTGCCATGTCAGAAAGTCCATCAAAAAATTATCTAACCATTCCTGTACTTCGGGCATTTCATCCTTCAGTGTCATAAAACTAACACACAAAAGTTCCGCCATGATTGTATCATCGATATCCCATCGATGTGTTGTTGGTCTTGTCAGGCCATCTAGTACCTTAGAAATAAAGTCGTGGGAGTGTTCTGGCATTTCTAGATACACTCCGTTTTCATTACAGATGACAGTGCAATTCAATTTACACAATAAATCTCTTCCCATCAAATTTACTGGAACGCCAGATGCCACAAGAAAGGCATGTTGTGCAGTCAATGGACCAAGTTGGACACGCAATTCTTCCGTGACTGGCGTGTGTATGGGAACTCCTGACACTCCGACCACGTTCGTATAGTATTTTGACAATGGTATATCGGGAAAATCTGCTTGTCGCAACGTGGAACGCGTAGCTCCCGTATCGACGAGAAAGGGTGCCTTGCATCCACCTACTGTCAAATTAACACTTGGTTCCTGTGCAGCCGACCCTGAGATTAAAGGAAGCGCTGCCACTTGGTCATTTTGGTCTAGTCAACAGGGTGTGGCAGACCATTTAGTCTGCTGAGGTCCTCCCTGAATTGGGGCATTCCTCAATAGAACCCTATTTGTTGATGGAGGCGGTGGTAACTGGTAGTATCCCTGTTCTTGGTTTCCCTTCCGAAATTGTCTTTGATATGGGCATCGCCTTTGCCAATGTCCCATTTCTCCACAATTGAAACATCGGTGTCTATCATTGGCTGGTCTGTCCACCTGTGCACTTGTATTTCTGGGCTGCATCTCTTGGATTCTGGGTTGCCACTCCACTCTCTGGTTATTTCCTACTGCATTGTTGCGTTGTTGCCCAGAAAACCTATTGCGTTGATTCGTAGTCATCAGGGCTTGAGTCTGTAGTTGCATCAATTTCTCGGCATTTAAAGCACTATTCCTGGCTTGAATCCGCTGATGATGCAAGGCGTAATTCAATATTTCTTGCATTGGCTTGCCTTCCCAAGCAATACATTGTCTTTCCACTTCACTCTTCAATTTGGGCAATAGACCATTAATAAAAAGGAGTTTTAAGGCATTGTCAATTTGTGCCCGGTCTATGCCTGAATATAGTCGGAAAACATCTCGCAATCTGTCCAAATAATCGCTAGCATCTTCGCCTGTTTTCTGCTTGCATGTAACCACTTTGTTCCAATCCGTCACTGGTGGCAATTTTTTTATGGCCTCGATCAATTTATTGATCTGTGCCGTTCTAGCCTCCGTGGGCATGTCTACCTGTCCATCTTCCGTATTTACCCAGTTGGCCTCACGCATTAAGTTCCTCAAAGTGGTGGTATTAGGAATTAACCATTTTAAAAGTATTTCCATGTCTCTTGCAGTGGGCAACTGAGTTTCCACAATTAACCGCAGTTCCTCCGCAAATTGAAGTGGATCTGTTTTGATTGATGGCATACTACTCTGCAATGCCTTCAATTGATGTACCTGCCATGGTCTATACATCAGATCTGGTTGTTGCTGATTTGCCCCTGGAAATTGCCGCTGAGGAAAATTCATAACACCACATTGCTCAAACCCTCCTTGTGAGAGAGTCAACTTTTGATCATTCATTAGCCAATCACATTGATCGTTAGATTGATTGGCATTTATCACACGACCCTTACTCCTTGTATGGTGAAATGGAGAGCATGATAAAGGTATAGCAGCTGGTTGCATCGTTTTCCCACTTTGAGTCGGTTCCTGTGCCCCAATTGCACCCTCTTGGGTAGTTACCTCAAATGGGTCACGTCTTTCACCTGTCCGCTGTTGACTAGAACCAATCGCTGCACTCTGTTCTGGTCTTTCGGCAGGTACAGGTACAGGCACTACCTGTGGCTGATATACAATATTTCTCCGATAAGGTGGAGGAGTTTCGTCTTCCAGTTCATTTGTCTCGTATGATCTGGCTTCTGGATACAATTTTGGTTGGGATTGCTCTCCATTGCTGACTCGAAGAGGCATCTGATTTGCTACCTTACACAACCTATGCTGTATCTGTTTCACCTCTTTCTTCAAGCCCCCCCATCTTTGCTTTGGTCTCCCTGTCCCTAGATTCAGCGTCCCAGTAATAGAATGGTTGCCAATCCACTTTGAACTTCTGTCGCCCTCTTGCTTCCAATTCTTTTCTGAGTGTTGCCAATACGTTTCTATCAAAAGTGCCCTCCTGTGGGAATCCACTTTTTCGACCTTTCGTCCATTCATACCAGGATTCCACATCTTTAAGTGATTCTGCCCCATATTTCTGATACATGGAGCTGATACAAGCACCTCTTTGACTCAAATCCAATTGACCTTGTTTAATCTTGCAGAATCCACTTCCCATTTTGCCTGTGTGTGAGTACCTCTTTATACTCACTCAATATATCAAATAACTACAAGGACTACACATCGGACTACACCTGTATCCACTATCAACTGTGTGTACTGCAAAAATCGCAGAAGTTTGTTCCACCTTATACAAAGTAGCGTTGAATGCGTTGTTGTCTAGCTTATTCCGATAAGCTCCACTCTGTGGTCTTCCAGGAAGTATCTCTCCACCTGTCCACTTGATGACTTCAGGTGATTTCCAGAGAGTCCCCCTGCCCTGTGGCTTTTCCCACACCCCAATCTCACTGATCAGTGTTGCAGATGAGTCTGGATCAGTAAGTCCTGTTAAGGGGGGGTCAAACAAAAATAACCACATAATATAACAAATAACCACTAGACTCACCACCTCGCTCATCATCCCAGGTTGTCTGCACATTGATGTTTTGCAAATGTCTCAAAGCTTCTTTCTTGAGACCGCACTTTTTATTCATCCATCAATTGACTTGATTAAATTAAATTTAAATAAAATCAGATCAGATTAAATTAATCAGATCAAAATCAATCAGATCAATCGGATCAGAATCAGAATCAATTCAAATATGCAATTTCAATCAATTCACCAACATTAATCAATACAATCCTAATAATAATACATAATAAAATATCATAAATGATAATATCAAAATTCAAATATCAAATCATCATTGAAATTATCATTGAAAATATCAAAATATCAAATATCAAAATAGCAAAATTCACATTTATCAGTCTGATAACTCTATATCTAAGCCTGTTCCCAATGTTGGCAAAACAGTTCCGTCCGCTGGCGGAGGTATTCGATCATGTCGGTCGTCACCTCGGACCCATACCTTCCGGCAATTGACAAATAACCGTTCTGCCTCTGGATCATATCTGACATATTTGTTCAATCCTGTGTGGTCATTATATCACAAATTAAAGCTGAACAACCACTGAAGGCAACTCAACCCTTCATTTGTGAGACAATCAGCGAAAATTGATCCGACAGATATGAGCCAGTCCATTGGGCAATGTCGCACATGTCACGTGCCACATGTCACACGTGTCACATGTCACACGTCATGTGATGTCACATGTCATGTCATGTGTCACCCACCATGTCTCACTTTGAAAGACACTCAAAGTTCTTGACAATTAAAATGGTGTAAGATTCCTGAAATGTGTACCAATGAATGGCAATTCATAATCATAGTCATACCATAATCATCCATTGCAGAAGACAAACATTTCCTGTATCAACACATCCACGTGGTATAATCAACAATGAAACAGTTATCATTAACAAAATTTGAGAATGAACATCAATAATAATCAACAATATGACAATCATGATGACAATGATGAATCTCATCAACAATGAGAGAAAACAATGAGAACTATGAAAGGTGAAAACAGGTAAAAGACAGGTAAAAGAGGAGTAAAAAGAGGAGGAAAGAGGGGAGGAAAAAGGGTGGGGCAAGGGAGTAGGAGGAGTGGCAGGATGCACTGAAAGAGGAGAAAGCAAACAAGGGAGGAATGAGGCTGGGGGGGGGGGGGGTGGGGGGGGTGGGGCGGGGCTCCTGTAAGTGTATTAATACTATGCGAAATACGACACTCATTGTATTATTCTAAAGATAACTGTGTATTATTGGCCGCACTCATGAGTCCCTTACAAGGCTGTGAGAGATTATATGGTAAATACTATCTCCCTCTCAAACTTCTGTGCAAGGCCTTACACTCATAAAGTAACAGTTAATCATTTGAACTGTGTCGTATCATGGCACTAATTATTGTAGCAGTATTGGGGCCATGGTTGGAGGAGGGGGGGGAAGAGGGGTGCAAAACACATGCATACCCACACATACATACCCACATACCCATACACACAAAAACACAGCAAGACCACATAATGAGGTGATATGCTAAATCAATATGGGACCCATATGGGATATGCAATCCCATTCAATCCCATACAATCAACGATCCTATACATGCCTCATACAATGTGTCTGTAACTTACATATGTAATTACAATCGTCGCCCAAATGTATTTGGCCTTTATAGCAGTACCTGTGATCTACCAAGGAAGTATTCCTTCACATAAGATCTTTACCAAAAATTGGTGAAAATCTGGGAGCTCCAATTATGTGAATACATATTTCTGAGGATAGGCCAAGGTGCTACCTCCAGGTACACGCAACAGGTACATGTCATTCATTTATGCAATAAACCCTAAAAACATGTATATTGTCCTAATCCGGAGTCAGATCAGATCGGGAAGTGTCAATATTTTCCCTAATCAGGATGTAAAAGGTAAGTTTGGAAAAAAAAGAAAGGGGAAGGGGATGCAGAAGGGAAGAAAAAATGGGGGGTTTGGATAATAGTTAGATGGGGTAAGGGTAAGGAGTTAGGATGGAGGGGGGGGGGAACGGAAGGAGGGAGGGGTGAAAGGGCGGGGGAAGGTTGGGGGGTGTAGGGCAAGAAAAGGTGAAAGAGGTTACATTTTAAAAAATCGTTTCTGATCCCATATGTAAGAAGTGGACGGACCAAACCGCAACACCAAGCGTTGCCATGGGCAACCTGCCTGCACGCATTTTACAACGTGCCCGGCTGGACGTGGAAAAGAATGCCTATTTTTGGACTGTCTGTCGACTCGTGCAGACAAATTGGCCTGGCGCGCACGCTAACACGTGTCAGATGAATTTTTATGACAATGCTTTTGTGACAATGCTCACAATGCTCACTTTTGTTACCACACCGGGAATGCATGTTTGAAAATCGAATCCAGCCGATTTTCCCTTAACACTGTATACTGTATAAAATGCAGTTTTTTGTACAAAAATCGCTAATTATTAAAAAATCCTCAGATAATCGTTTTTTAAAAAATCGCTTTTTCGCTTTAAAATCGCTTTTAAAAATCGCTTTAAAATTTTTTTTTTTTTTTAATCGCTGTTCAGCTTGTGCGAGAGCATATCCACACGTCCCTCGTGACCACATCAAAGAAGAGGCTCACCACAGGAAAAATATTATATGTCTCAACTGTAGGAACCCAACAAATTTGAATCATCATACAAAAGGAATGGGCAGATATGTGACACAGACCATTGAACTGGAATCACGTATGAAATCAAATGAATACACAAAAAGCATATTCATACACAAAATATTTTCATGACTGGACGAATGCAGCACCGTTTTCGCTAACATCCCGGGATTCGTTAGTGGCTCTTTGCACTCGTAGAATGTACCGAAAAAAAATTCAAATTACAGAAAAAAAACAAAAAAACAATTTATTATTATTATTTAAAAAAAAAATTTTTTTTATCGTCATGACTTCTGAAATTAAAAAAAAAAAAAAAAAAAAATATCGTACAATAATTATACAGTATATACGATATCAGTGGTTCTTCTTGAAAGCACAGCACCTTTTCTAAAGACAAAAGGCTTTAGTGGATATTTGTGACGGTCCATGGCACCATTCCTGAAAAATGCGTATACATAAATTTTGGAAGAAAAAGAGAAAAAAAATTGTCATGATTTCTGAAACCTGTTAAAGGCCTCGTGATTTTTTCCTTCCACATATCAACAAACATACACAAAACTCAAACACTGAACTATTTTGCGCAGATTAACATCAGACTACACAGATAACAAACAAAAGCTTACCTTGTTCTGTGGAGTTGACTCCCTTACGGACCACCAATTGTAGAATAATAAATTTAACTTCTTTTCTACTTCAGAAACTTCCAGAAACTTCCAGAAACTTCGTTATAGCAAAATCAATGTTTTATTCACTTTTGAGAATTTGTTGTATACTAAGCCGAGATCTTTAATGAGGCTTTGTTCCAGTCTTTGTTGAAGCTTGTTTGGTAGGTCTTGGTTGAAGCTCGGTCTGTAGGTCTTTTGAAGCTCGTTCAGTTGTTGACCAGTCTCCAGTTGTTCACTCCTCTTCATTCACTCTCCCCGTCCACTCTGCTCTCTGCTCGCAACTTTCTCCTGGTTTTAAAGCCCCAAACTCCTTTGATGTTGCGGAGTATGCAGGGTCACCCCCGAGGTTAAATCCCCTTGGGACATGAGAGCCTGCAAGCGTCTCTGGTTCTCTTGTTCAAAACCCTTATTTGGCTCTTGCTTGGCCAGCTAGTACTTATTTCTGTTCAAGAGGTCAAATACTCTGACCTGCTGAGGAAGAATTTGCAGCCTGTGCGCAGTGAACTGAACATAGGCTATTTTTCTACACAGATGGCGGTCCACGAGCGTTACACATTTTTGTCTGAAATTAACTCTCCCACCCACCTGCTAGTTCTATGCACTTTACTCATTCGTAAAGTAAAACATATACTACTTTACACACGATCACATTGAGATATATATATTTTAGCAATACTGTCAATATGAATATTTATTCCCTGACAACATGAATATCGATTGAGCGCTGAAGATCTACAAGGATTGCACCTGGGGAAGCTTGGGCGAGCTCCAGTCGGGGGGGAGTCCTGGCCGCACCTCTGTGGACGAAGGGTGGGTCGGGAGATCCTCCTGGGTGTGGACCCCGGCGGAACCAGAGGTCTTCGTTGTGGATTTGACACGCTATTCGATCTTCATGCCTCTACGGTCTCACATCATACACCCACCTACACCTGATTTACATCATACACCCACATACACCCGCATACACCCACATACCCGCGGATCATCCTGCTGAGTGCGATGTGTGGTACTTTGGGTGCGGGACATGCTCACTGGGCTGCTTCCGCGTGGTATGTTTAGTGAATCTTTTACACTGTCTATTGCAATACTCTTGGAGGATTTTACATGCCATTTGTTCACCCTGCCTTTACGGACTTACATTGCATACTCACATACAGATGCGAATCATCCTGCTGGGTGCGATGTGGAGTGCTTTGGGCACTACATGCTCACTGGGTTGCCTTCGCGTGATATGTTGAATGACTTTCCTGATTTGTTTTGTTTCTGCTTTGTTTGAAATAAAGGCCTTTGATTGGCTCGTAGATAACATTGTATCTTAGATCCAAAAGGGCGGTATGTGGGGAGCTGTTATTCCCCTCACCCTTTGTTAATTCTTGCTGCTCTACCAATTACCAAGCATAGCCAATGATATGTTTTGTTTTGACTGTTTGCTGTATTCTTTTAAAATACTTAGTCCTTTCTTGTGCTTTGAGGATGTGTAATACCCTAATAAGGAGTTCTGTGCTTGTGAGCTTTTGCCCTGTATTGGCATAATCCCTTGTTCCCCTTTTGTGGCCTTGGTTGCAGCTGCTATCTCTCAGCCTCCCACAAACCTTTGCCAATATCCTGTAGGCTGACACATTTATGAGTGTCCACTCCCTTTGTACTTCCCCAACCCAAGTCTCTATACAGAAAGTTGTAAACATGTTGCCACATATTGCTGACCATCTCCTTATCTGAGCTAACCCATGAGTAGCCTTGGATGAACTTCCTTTAACTAACTGAACAACAGCATGGGACTAATGGTGGGGGGACCAATGAGCCCATTCTTTCTCTGTATCTTGTGAGCTAAAGCCACACCCTATATTCTTTATATATAGCAAGTTTAAATCGAATTACTTCAGAGCACCTTGTTGTAGTGTTGGTCATTTCGTGAGCTTCGAGCGACATTGTGTTTTCCGCAAGCTTGTGTAAACGAGTTCTAATAAATATATCCGTTTCTCCTTTCTCTGAGTCCTCTGAGTCCCAAGTTCTAAGTCCCATTCCGACACATATATATATATATATATATATATATATATATATATATATATATATATATATATATATATATATATATATATATATATATATATATATATATATATATATATATATATATATATATATATATACATACATATACATACATACATACATATACATACATACATACATATACATACATACATACATATATATATATATATATAAATATGTATATCTATATATATATATATTGTTGTGGAAAACCAATCAGGTCCACACAACTTTAGTCCAACTTGTGGTTTAATTCCATTTAGATCATGACATCATCCTGTAATGCAGGAAATGCAATAAGTATACGATGTGACATCACATGGGACCATTCATAACATTCAATGCAAGCAAGCTGAATATTCTATGCTGGCGTACGGTTAGCGAGTCTACCAGATGTAACGTGTCACAGGAGAAGTCTCGGAGCACCGTCCGCAGCAGCGGGTCTTATAGTCACGCCCCTAGCGGTGTCAACGAGCAGCGAGCATCACCCCAGGTTCAGTACGAATACGATTTCACTACATTCTCCCCCCCCCCCGTCAGAATTATACGGCGGTGCGGCTAGAAGCGAGCGAGCGTCAGCACGAACAGGGTGCGGAACATCAGTCGACCCAACCGTATCGGGCCGGGCGGCGAATTTCTCTGCCAGCACGCGTCCGAAATTCCCCGGGTACGGCATCACATATCCCTGTGTCCCCGGCGTCGGAGGCGCCATCAGGGTCGGGTGACGAAGGGGGTAACTCCAAGTCGTCGGGCCCAGGTAGACCCGGCGAGGGGAGGGTCGGTAGACTTTCGGCGATGGGAGCGTCGGGAGAGGCCATAGTCTCATAGATGGGTTCGATCGGTCCGTCCGATTCCCTACTCAGGTCGGCGACCCCACATGGGGCGAGATGGCGTATGGAGACAGTAGTCTCACGGCCATCATCCGTCATCACACGAGCATGCTCAGGATTAGCCTGGAGAATCTGCACTTTGTCCACTAGGGGGTCGTACTTGCTCGCGCGAACCGCCCGTTTAAGGTAGGCCGGCCCGGGCCCAGCGCGCCAACTGGGCAAAGACCGTATACACCCCATGCTCCTGGGGTGGTGGAAAAGTCGCTCGTGGGGAGTTTGGTTGGTTGCCGTACACAGGAGAGCCCTGATCGAGTTCAACGCCGCAGGTAGCGACCAAGCCCATTTATCGAGGCCCCGGCCGAGGGTCCGCAGGTTGAGCATGACGGCCCTCCAGATAATCCCGTTGAAGCGTTCGATCTGCCCATTAGCCTGGGGTCTGTACGGCGTGGTGTAACTAGAAGCAATGTTATTTTGGAGCAGATAGCCGCGTACCTCCTGAGACAAGAAGACCGCACCCCGGTCGGTATGGACATAGGCCGGGTACCCGAACATTGAGAACAAGTTCTGGAAGCAGCGCATCACCGTGGCAGCAGTCATGTCCGCGCACGTAGAAGCAAAGGGGAATCGCGAGTACTCATCGACGATAGTGAGCAGATAGCGAGAGCTGCTCAACACCGGCAATGGGCCCTTGAAATCCATCGCCAAGCGTTCCCACGGCCGCGTAGCCTTAACCAGAGTCCCCATGGGAGGGTTATAGAAACGCGGTTTGATTTCCGCGCAGATAGCGCAGTCGCGACAGATACGGCGGATATCGTCAATCGAGTATGGGGGATTGCCACGCCGCACAAAATGAGCGAAACGCGTTACGCCGGGATGGCCCGCAGTGGCATGCAGCACACGTAGGCCCTCCAAAGAGGTGATACCCGCGCATGTAGCCGGTCGTGATAAGGCATTGGCGGCCCGGTTATCCTTCCCCGGGCAATATTTGATGGTGTAACAGAAGTCGGCGAGTTCGATACGCCAGCGAGTGATTTTCTCATTCTTAATGCGCTGGGCGTGTAAGGTGTCGTACATGAACGCAACACTTTGCTGGTCCGTGATGATTTGGAAGCACCGCCCGAGTAAGTACGGGCGCCATCGCCGAATAGACTCGACGATCGCATACGCTTCCTTTTCGACGGACGAGTGTCTCCGCTCAGCGGTGGTAAGAGTCCGTGAAAAGAAAGCCACGGTACGCCCTCCTTGGGAGAGGGTCGCCGCGATGGCCTGATCCGAGGCGTCACTTTCGAGGACGAAAGATCCGCTCTCATCGATTGTCGCCACGGCGGCTCGGGCGATGTCGGCCTTAAGGCCTTCAAAGGCCGCCAATGCGGCCGGACTCAGTGGGAAGGTGTCGCAGGCCACGAGGGGGCGAAGTTTCGCGGAGAAATTTTGCACCCATTTGGAGTAATGGGCGAATAGCCCGAGGAGGCGCTTCAGGGACGCCCGATCACAGGGAGGGGCCATGTCGAGCAAAGGTCGCAGACGCTCCTTATCCGGAGCGACAGAGCCATGGGTCACGGTGTACCCCAGAAGATCTATCGTGCGTAGGGAGTATTGGCACTTATCCTCGTTCATAGTTAAGTGATACCTCTGCGCGACCTCAAGGAAGCGCTTCAGATTAGCATCATGGTGCCCTTGGTCATATCCACAAACCGTAAGATTATCGAGGCAGACGAAAACATCGGTTAAGTGCTCCCGCACAATGAGGTCATCCATGGCCCTCTGGAAACAAGAGACCCCGTTCGTTACCCCAAAAGGCAATCGAGTAAATTGGTACAACCGCTGCCCCAACTCAAAAGCGGTATAGATACGATCCGCCCTAGAGATAGGGATCTGGTGGTACGCACTACGGAGATCGAGAGTGCTATAGACCGAATACTGGGACACCTGTTGCACCAGCGCGTCCATCCCCAGAAGGGGGTAGGCATCCAGCTGTGTAAAGCGGTTAATCGTTTGGGAATAGTCGATTACCATACGTCTGCGGTGGTCCTCGCTGCGCACCACCAAGACCTGGGCGCGCCACGGCGACCTGCTAGGTTCTATGATGCCGTCTTTCAAGAGCTGAGCCATTTCGTCCACAATGAATTGCATGTCTGCGCGAGAGTAGCGCCGTGATTTCACCGCAACAGGGGTACAGTCGGAGGTTAGATTGGGGAACAGCGAAAGCGGCTGGATGTCCATTTTCGCCAGGGCGCACACCGCAAGCGCGTCGTCCGCCCCCACAACAAGCGTGTCAGGCCCACCAAACTCCATTACCAGACGTCCATGCAGTTTAAGAAAATCGTGTCCTAACAGAATATCAGCACATAAAGTGGGTAAAACCATAAGGTGTACATCAGGAAAAACCCGTCCCTTTAGCACGAGTTTCAATCGGCATTCCCCCTTCATGCTGAGTCGAAGCCCCTGGGAAGCCATGAAGATCCATCTCGTAGACCTCCAGATCCGCCATCCATGCCTGAGCACAAGTCGCTGGTCGATAAAACTATCCGTAGACCCTGTATCCACCAAGGCCCGAACACAATGGCCTTCGACCATGAGGGGAATAAGGGCTTGAGCCAGGCCGGACGAGCCTGCTGGGAGTGGGACTGAACCCCCCGAATGGGTCGGACAAGCCTCGCGGGTGGATCCTATGCCAGCAGCAGTTTTGCGGTCGTGGCCGGAGTATGCGTTGTCCATGGGGAATCCATTAATGCCATCAGAGGGCTTTCCCAAGCATTCCGGTGTTTCGCGATTCAAAATCTGACAATTTTGACGGGAAAAGGCCTCCGTAGTATTTGAAAACGCCTTTTGACACTTTTGGCAGGAAAAGGCCTCCGTAGTATTCGAAATCGCCTTTTCCCGGGTGAGGGCCACCATTAGCTTGTGGACGACACGAGGAGAATGTTCCGCTGGGGCTTGGCGAGGCTTCAAAGCCCCTTGCGTGGCCCGGAGTTTGGTCAAGGACACGTACTTCGTGCCCGATTGAGGATGAGACTGTGGTGGCTGTCCGGTGACGCCCGCCAAGGACGTCTGAGCGCCCAGGGGCCCGCAGAGAGGGGCCCTGCCCTTCGAAGCCGGGTAAGGCGCCGGGTTTCGGGCTCGGCTCACAGGCTCCGCAATGAGCCCATTCAAGGTCGCCGCAACCGTGCGACCGCGACCGCGCGATTCAATGAGCCGCGAGCCGCGTGCCGTTTTCCTGCACACTTTCGCGTAATGTCCCTTTTGCGAGCACAAATGGCATATAGCGTCTCGTGCCGGACACATGGGCCGGGCATGACGTGGCCCCCCCACAGAAAAAGCATGCGGCCCCGCGTAAGGCCTTGGGTCTGGCCGTAGCGGCAGCCGTCAGGACTGGGTCTTCCTCCGGAGCATCCCGGAGTTCCGTGAGCAGGTCCGCGTCCTCGGCGGTAGCACTCTCCGGCCGGGCGTGTAGTGTAGTTCCCGCCAAGAGGCGCGTGCGATCATAGGTCATATCCACCATAGGATCATAGGCTCACAAAATCCACCCATAACTTTGCCCTCAACATCGACGGTATCCCAGTATCCACCTCCCCTCACATCCGGAATCTTGGCGTCATCTTTGACCAAACCCTTTCCTTCGACAAATACACTAAACAGATCACAAAGTCAGCCTTCTTTCACCTGAAAAACATTGCCCGTCTCCGCTCATCCCTCTCCTCCACGGCTGCAGAAACCCTCATCCACGCCTTCATCACCTCCCGTCTGGACTACTGCAATAGCCTCCTCTATGGTTCACCCTCAAAAATCACCAATAAACTCCAATACATTCAGAACTCCGCTGCCCGTCTACTCACTCATTCCCGGACCCGTGACCACATCACCCCCGTCCTTTACAAGCTTCACTGGCTCCCCATCCCCCAGAGAATCCAGTACAAAATCCTCCTCTTGACATACAAAGCCCTCCATAACCTGGCCCCATCCTACCTGGCTGACCTCCTCTCCAGACACACTCCCACCCGCAACCTCCGCTCTGCTGGTACCAACCTCCTGACCCCCTCCATCCGGACCAAATTCAGATCCTGGGGGGACAGGGCCTTCTCCATCGCTGCTCCCACCCTCTGGAACTCACTACCTCACACCATCAGAGACTCCTCCTCACTCACCACATTCAAAACATCACTAAAGACCCACCTGTTCAACGCTGCATTCAACATTCAACCCACAGCATTTAACCCCTGACTATCTCTTCTCCTTCTCCCTCCTTTTGCTTTAAATATTTCCCTATTGATTCTTGTCTTGTCTTTTTGATTCTTGTCTTATATATATGCCGTATATCGCTGCTGTTTGTTTTCTTGATTCTTGTCTTTTTGCAATTGTTGTTTTCATGTATTGTTATGCATTATGTTTTCCACTCTGTCAAAGCGCCTTTGGGCTTCTGGAAAAGCGCTATACAAAATAAATGAATTATTATTATTATTATTATAGGTGTTCGATTGCATCCGCGCTTCGGTGTATACTTTCCCTTGCTCGAGTGCCATAGCGAAGGTCAGGTCGGTCTTCTCTAGGAGCTTGAGCCTTAGTTCCTGGGAGGAGACCCCTGCAATAAAGTCATCTAAAAGAAGATCATCCTGAGACTGCGTGGGAGTCCGTGGCTCCTTGATGCTGTCCAGCAAGAGCTGCCGGAGCTCCTGGGCGTAGTGGTCCATCGCCTCGTTGGGCTGCTGATGTCGCGTTAGCAGCAAATATCGTGCATACACCGGGCTTTTTTCCTTTATGTACAGCCGTTTGAGCTCCGCGATCGAGAGGTCGTACGTCGCGAATTGAGCGATGGAATTGTACACCTTGTAGTCGATTTTTGAATGAAGCGTTGCTAGCTTCGCGGCAGCCGTCGGCGCGGTCTCAGGCTCCTCGAAATGATTCTCCAATGTTCTGAGCTAGTGCTTCAGTTGCAAGCCACCATCCGGGGCTTGCGGTCGGCGCAGAATATGGCAACCACCAGCATCTTGTTGCCAGCCATGTCGGTAGATATAAATGGAATTAAGTGTTGTGGAAAACCAATCAGGTCCACACAACTTTAGTCCAACTTGTGGTTTAATTCCATTTAGATCATGACATCATCCTGTAATGCAGGAAATGCAATAAGTATACGATGTGGCATCACATGGGACCATTCATAACATTCAATGCAAGCAAGCTGAATATTCTATGCTGGCGTACCGTTAGCGAGTCTACCAGATGTAATGTGTCACAGGAGAAGTCTCGGAGCACCGTCCGCAGCAGCGGGTCTTATAGTCATGCCCCTAGCGGTGTCAACGAGCAGCGAGCATCACCCCGGGTTCAGTACGAATACGATTTCACTACATATATAAATATGTATATCTATATACAGTATATATATATATATATATATATATATCTATATATATATATACAGACTTGGCATTTAATATGGATTATTTTTTTTGTGGGGGTGAACTTACTTTTCAAGATGTCTTAGAACCAAAAGTACATTGGAATTATGTTGAAATTATTCTAGATTTTGTTAATGTGACCTTTAAAAGAAACAAAAACCACATTTGACATTTCGAAACAAATAAATTGATCCTTGAAAGTGATGTAAACTGATATCGAACTCAATTCATAGACAGTACTGTGTTAAACTTCTATACGTTTTCCATAAGTATCTCTTTTTTTTGCACATCAGGCAAAACATTTTTTAACAAAAACAAAAGTTAAATTACGACTGGGATTATGGACAGTAAAATTACAGTTCAGTACTCCGTGTAACCCCCACGAGCATTCAGGAGAGCACGGACACGTTGAGGCATGCTGTTCACGAGATTTGCCAAGGTTTGGACAGGAATCGCTTGCCATGCAGTGACAATAGCCTGCTGCAATTCACGCACAGTGGTCGGCTGCTGGTCCAAGTGGTCGATTTGACGCGTTAATTCTGCCCACAAGTTCTCTATCGGATTCATATCCGGGGACATGGCAGGCCACTCCATATGCTCTACACCACGGTCAGCAAGAAAGTGTTGGATCATGCGAGCACGATGAGGCCGTGCATTGTCATCTTGGAAGACAAAGTTTCCTCGAAAAGCTGCACGAGCAAATGGAAGCAATGTTTCTTCCAGAATGGCCTTGTTCTTGAAATGGTTCAGGTTTCCATTCAGAACAACCAGGTCAGTTTTTCCCCATGCATGAAAAGCAGCCCAAACGGTCACCCCACCACCTCCAGCTTGGACTCTTGGCACTATACAATCTTTGTTGTAGGCTTCATGCACTTGTCTGCGCACTCGGACGCGGCCATCTTGACGATAGACCAGAAATCTAGACTTGTCACTGAAGATCACGTGATTCCAGTGTCCTGGCTGCCATTGGCGGTGCTCTCTGGCCCACTGCAATCGGCGCTGGCGGTGTTGTCTGGTCAGGCATGGCTTTCTCAGGGGACGCCTGGCACGATAGCCTGCTTGAACCAGTCGTTGGTTGACTAGCCTTCTGGATGCAGGCACATTTGTCAGTTGCTGCCACTCAGCCCTAAGCCGATTAGCTGACTTGGTACGGCCATTGAGGACTAACCGGTGCAGCTGGCGATCATCCCTCCTCGTGGTTCTGCGGGGACGTCCTGGCCTCGGTATTGGAGTAGGGACACCCCTCTGAGCATTTCGTTTCAGGATCTTTGACACCTGACCTTGAGTGATGCCATACTGCCGAGCAATAGCACGCTGTTTCATGCCGTAATTTCGTAAAGCCACCACTCCATGACAAACAGCATTGTCGAGTTGACGGACCATCTCCAGAGGAAGCGGCAATAAATTTTGGAGACGTGCAGCAGTTGTTTTCCACTAATACAGAACGCAACAACCCTTGTATACCCGACTGTGAAGCCAATCATCAAATGCACCTGTCCGTACATTTTGCCACGCCACCTGTGATATAATCCTGTTGTTGACTTCTTGCTGCGACAGACAATCAGTGACATGGTTCTTTTAACAAATAAATCACCAAAGTGTAAAAAAAACTCACCAGATTGATATACTGAGTTAAGAAAGTAAACCCAAGTCAAGAAAAAAAAATATTCCATATTAAATGCCAAGTCTGTATATATATATATATATATATAATATATATATATATATAGATACAGACTTGGCAGTTAATATGGAATTTTTTTTTTTTCTTGACTTGGGTTTACTTTCTTAACTCAGTATATCAATCTGGTGAGTTTATTTTACCCTTTGGTGATGTCTTTGTTGAAAGAACCATGTCACTGATTGTCTTTCGCAGCAAGAAGTCAATAACAGGATTATATCACAGGTGGCGTGACAAAATGTAAGGACAGGTACATTTGACGATTGGCTTCACAATTGGCTTCTATAAGGGTTGTTGCATTCTGTATTAGTGGAAAACAACTGCTGCACATCCACAAAGGTTATTGCCGCTTCCTCTGGAGATGGTCCGTCAACTTGACAAAGCTGTTTGTCATGGAGTAGTGGCTCTACGAAATTCTGGCATGAAACAGCGTGCTATTGCTCGGCAGTATGGCATCACTCAAGGTCAGGTGTCAAAGATCCTGAAACGAAATGCTCAGAGGGGTGTCCCTACTCCAATACCGAGGCCAGGACGTCCACGCAGAACCACAAGGAGAGATGATCACCAGCTGCACCAGTTAGTCCGCAATGGCCGTACCAAGTCAGCTAATCGGCTTCGGGCTGAGTGGCAGCAACTGACAAATGTGCCTGTATCCAGAAGGCTAGTCAACCAACGACTGGTTCAAGCAGGCTATCGTGCCAGGCGTCCCCTGAGAAAGCCATGCCTGACCAGACAACACTGCCAGCGCTGATTGCAGTGGGCCAGATAGCACCGTCAATGGCAGCCAGGACACTGGAATCACGTGACCTTCAGTGACGAGTCTAGATTTCTGGTCTATCGTCAAGATGGCCGAGTCCGAGTGCGCAGATAAGTGCATGAAGCCCACAACGAAATTGTATAGTGCCAAGAGTCCAAGCTGGAGGTGGTGGGGTGATCGTTTGGGCTGCTTTTCATGCAGGGGGAAAAACTGACCTGGTTGTTCTGAATGGAAACCTGAACCAGTTCAAGTACAGGGTCATTCTGGAAGAAACATTGCTTCCATTTGCTGGTGCAGCCTTTCGAGGAAACTTTGTCTTCCAAGATGACAATGCACGGCCTCATCATGCTCGCATGATCCAACACTTTCTTGCTGGCCGTGGTGTAGAGCATATGGAGTGGCCTGCCATGTCCCCGGATATGAATCCGATAGAGAACTTGTGGGCAGAATTAACGCGTCAAATCGACAACTTAGACCAGCAGCCTGCCTCTGTGTGTGAATTGCAGCAGACTATTGGCACTGCAATGGCAAGCGATTCCTGTCCAAACCTTGGCAAATCTCGTGAACAGCATGCCTCGACGTGTACGCGCTCTCCTGAATGCTCATGGGGGTTACACGAAGTACTGAACTGTAATTTTACTGTCCGTAATCCCAGTCATAATTTAGCTTTTGTTTTTATTGAAATTTTTTTTGGCTAATGTGCACAATAAAGAGATACTTCTGGAAAACGTACAGAAGTTTAACACAGTACTGTCCGTGAATTGAGTTCGATGTCAGTTTACATCACTTTCAAGGATCAATTTATTTGTTTAGAAATGTCAAATGTGGTTTTTGTTTCTTTTAAAGGTCACATTAACAAAATCTAGAATAATTTCAACATAATTCCAATGAACTTTTGGTTCTAAGACATCTTGAAAAGTAAGTTCACCCCCACAAAAAAAATATTCCATATTAAATGCCTTGTCTGTATATAGATATACATATATATATATATATATATATATATATATATATATATACATATATACATACACATATACATACATACATATTAGCGTAGATTGGCTCGCTACGCTCACCTCACCACACATCGCCGCAGAGGCACAGGCTTGATTTGACTAAAGATAATGACCTGACTGAACTTGAGTTACTGTGTTGTCATGATTTACACCAATCATAATACAAACATTTCTTTTGTGCAATTATTTTTGTAATATTGGTGATATTATTTATTTGTAATCTAGAAAGGTCCATGTGGTGTACAGTTCTAAATGGTCAAGTGTTCAAGCTGTCTAATAGGTCTGAAGGTATAAAGGGTCTAAATGGTGCGAGGGTCTTAGGGGTCAAAAGGGATTTAAGGGGTGTAAAAGTCTAAAAGGTATAAAAGGTCAGAAGGGTGAAGGGATCTAAAGGTGTTTTCAGTATTGAAAGGGTCTTGAGGATAAAAGTGGTCATAAGGATCTTGGGGGTTTTGGTGTCTAATGGGTATTTTTGTTGTTTTTCAGATCTGGGAGGGTATGTGAGATTGTGTGTGTGTGAGACCTGGGAGGGCTCCATTCCACCTTCTGAAACCCGCATATAGAGATAACAACCAAGGACACACACACACATATATACCCCCCGCCCCCCCCCCCCCCCACACACACACACACACACACAATGACTAAAGAAGGATGATATGATGCACTGAAGTTTTGAAATTCCCACACCACGACACAGAGCTCACACAGGACCCGATGTACCAGCTGAAGGAATGGGGCTTGAACTCTCCTTTGCGGTGGTGTACGATTGGATGAGTGACATTAGGTAGAGTACGATTGTGCTGAACAAAGCTGTTGAATGTTGTATTTCCAGACAACCCTCAAACTTACAATCCAATTAGCCAAAATGTCCTGGCGAAGTGACGTTACACACAAAGCATGAGGCTGAACAAGGCCTGCTCATCAACACACTCCTCACCAGTGACACTTTGAAGGGGTATATAGTTGGAGGAAAAAATAAAACATTCAAAAGAGAAGCAACACAGAGGAATTCAAGGAAGACGAGCAGCTACCTTAACATTCCCCCTCTGGTTAGGCTAATTTAAAACAACACACTGCAGAATAGAGCTAATTGATCTAAATACAGTTTATCACCCTTTCCCCTCGGCCATTTTTGTTGTACTATGTTGATGAGTTATCTTCCTTTTGTACACCGCACCTTTCCTATGCCATCTCCAGGCATTGGAAATCGTCATTGCTGGGCACCGAAGGGGGCTCGCAGTGACGCACGCTGAAAGAGAGTACTCAGTTTTCACTCTGGTTGTTTGTTTTCTTGCTTTCTTTCTTTCTTGTTATCTTGCCAAAACGAAGTTTTTGCAAGATGTATTAGTCAGCTTGTATGTTTGTTTGTTTTTTTGTTTGTGGTTAATCATTTTTTTTCACGTTTAGATCACTCTGTAGACCACAGTTATTATTGGAAACTCCTGTAACTTCGCATATCAGAGTCCTATAGAGATACCCTTCAGCACACAAAATTTTGAAGGTCAAGGTCAAAGGTCAAGGTCACTTTGTGGTCAATCATGGAGGTCGACGAAACACTAATTTTTTGAGTAACTTTGATCGGATCGTCTCCAAACTTCATGGGAATCTAGTATATGGTCCGGCGCTCAGCTGATTCGTTTTTGGTGGCGATCGGCCTTGACCTTCATGGTTAGCGCTGGAGGTCGAAAATTATTGACCCCAAGGTCAAATTTTGAAATCGTAGGTACCATATCGAGTAATACCTCATATGAATGCCCTTGATGAGTGCTTCCCAGATCTGTAAACAGTTTGACGCTATGACGTCATTTGATGACGTCATGACGAAAAAACGGAATTTTCACATTTTGGCAAGATACGGTTCACCCTGTGGGTGACATATGTTCATTTGTTTGTTTGTTTGTTTGTCCGGGCGATATCTCAGCCATCCTTTGAGCTAGGAAGCTGAAATTTCGGCACAATTAGTGCGGGAGCCCAGAAACATTTGTTTCACATCTCGAGTACAAAAGGTTTGAGGCCTGGAATATATGCATCTATGATAGGAGACCCCAAAAAGGCAATTCTTAAGTTCTGCAATTCTGCACAGCAACCAGGGGGCGCCACCAAAGACCCCTAAATGTGACTCTTAATTCACAATTTGAGTACATCTTTCAAACTTGTCTTAAAATGTTCTCTATAGGAGTGGAAATCATAATTCCCAATTCTTAAGTTTTCAATTTGTGTATTAGGTCGCTTAAGAACGACCTAATTAATGCTAATTAACGCTAATTAGCATTTTTAATTCACAATTTGAGTACATCCATGAAACATATGGCAATGTATTCCTTAGGTCATCCTAAATCAAGATCAGTCATTCTTAAGTATCCATTTCATGTATTAACCCACTTAAGAATGCACACTGACAAAAAGGAGAAACATAGATTGTATACAAACACAATGTTTTATTTTTTTATAAACTACACAAAAATGTACTTAGTATGCATGAATTATGCTTCAAAATCAGATCATAGTAAGTCATGTAGTAAATTGGCGTCCTGGTTCTACCGCCCATCAACAATTAAATCTCAAATCTCGGAACAAAAAACAATTTTTAATGTTAATTTTATAAAAATTAATACCTAATGTCTAACTTTTACTCTATTAGCGATATTGCTGTTTTATCTCTGACTATCGCTTATAAACTATTTAACATGTTTAAGCTAATTACCCTGAACTAAAAACAAATTTTAATGTATGTAAAAACTCAACTAACTATATCAACGAAAAATTATTGAATTTATCTCAAACATCAACATGATTGTATATATGTTGTTTTATCCAACATTCCTAACATTATTTTGCTTAAAATTTCAAAAACATTACAAATTCCCTGTCAGGATGCTTTGGATATGTACCGTACTGAATATAATCGTATGAACATCGTGAGTATGTATAGAGATCGATATCATTCGTTCGAATCGCCCGTTCGAGCTCGTGGTATTTATGAATGTAATCTATATACATTCTCCAAAACTGGGCGGTTGCACCATGGCCTCCAGATCTTGTCACTTGGGTATATGCTTCATACGCGGCTGTGCATGCTTTGAAGACGTCCGAGTCTAGAGCAGACTGAAGCTGCTCCCACGTGGTCAGTTGAATGCTGCTTATCAATGCTTCTGTTTCTTCTCTGTGTGGGTAAGAGTCTAAGAAGGATGAGAAGTGTAGCATCTCAAGAGCAAGGGCTAGTATGGGGTGCAATCTCTTGCACCTGTTGAAATGTTTCCCCGTCAAAAATCCGTTTAAGGATCCGGTTGCAAGTACCTCAGATTCAGTCAGCATTTCTGGTCCTCCAGAGTTGGACAGGAGTTTCCCAATAGCCTTGAAGAAAGCCATTTCGATATGGAATGGGCCTAACATTATGAAAATGTTATCAAATTTCGGTTTCTCAGTCACTTGTATTTGAAGTGCCGGCTTGGCTGCGCCCAGATCATAACTGACTATTCCGTATTTCTGTCCCGTCTCATTAGCACACCTCTGCGTGATGAGGAGAGTCTCCTGCACGACCTCTAGGCTGGTGATAGGCTGGCGTAAGTTTGGCATATATAGAACCTCTTGTTTTGGAAGGTGGTCACTGCAAATGCTTGCATTAAACCCAACCCACATAATAGGCAATACATCATTGCCAATGGCATGGCTCATCATCCACACGAGGTCCAGGTGGCGAGCCTTGTTGCTAACATCTGGAAGGCTGTAGACTGCAGTGTTTTTGTAACTGAACTTCGTCATCTTTGGTATCTTCCTATATGGCTGGAGTGCAGTATCTGTACTCTCAAGGGTTCTCTTCCTTTTGCCTGTCTTTACTTGCCGAGCACTAGTTGAGGTTGAAACTGCCATGACAGCAGATGCTTCACGTTCTTCATCAGGTGCTGGCACATTTTGGTACAGAATACCCATGGTATCGTGCAGCGAATTGGCTCCAGACATGGTTTGAGTCATCTCATCGAAATTGTCGAAGGCTAATCCGACTGGTTTACCTACGACTGTTCCTTTTGGACAAGCAAGCTTCTGTTCTTGAATAGATTCAGCTGTGGCAGTTTCAACTTCTTCCAATGTGTTGTAGCTTAAACAGTGACCAAACCTGTTCAGGACTTGAACCATTTTTTTACTGCCAGTGACCGACTTAACACTCATACCAAGAGCTACATGTTTTGCAGGTTTTGCGCGACCCCGTTGTACAATGAACAAGGCATCCTGACTAGACGAATTTGCGCGGCGCTTTACTGACTCTGTATATCGCTCTGGTTTTAGCCCTCCGTACAAAATATTGAAAAAATCTACTACAAGTTTTGGGGGTGACGAGTCCCCGTTTCTTAAATCCTCCAATGTCGGACATTCAGGAAGGTCGACCTTTTCAACCTTGAGCAACTGGTTGCGCAAAAGCAATGCTGCTTTGGCGATTGTTCTCTCATCAGTAGATGTGTAATCATATACAACACGAATTGCATCATCTGCGGTTTCTGCATTATATAAGATGTTTCCAAGCCTTTTCCCAAGTGAACTCTGTATCTTTATGCGCGCTTTGAAGTGACTCATCAATGTCCTAGAGAGGCTGAAGGCGCTTCCCCTGGGCGTTTCTGCGGATGCCGAACAAATATCAAGATAACGTTCATATACAGAATTAAGAAGTTCAGGTCTGTTGTCTATTATTACAGATTGCTCAATGTATGCAAAAATGTCCAACACACTGGTCTCAGAAGGCGTTTTTGTTTCACGTGTGTCCTTTTGGGAAACTCGATTGGCTGACAACAAATACGCACTTTTACATGAATGATGGTAGTGGGCCTCCTTGGCAATTAAATCCGTATCAACTACTTTTGGAATAACCTTACTGTCATTTAATGTCTTTGCTGCATTTTGGATCGATACACCGGCTTCAATGGTTTCACATCTTCCCAGCAGTTCGACGCTTCCACCTTTGAGTCGTTTTATCTTTTTCTCACAGAATAGACAAACAGGTGGCAAAATCCCGGCAGATGATGTAGAAGGTGCCGACTCCTTGGATGGACGTAAATGTGGGGCATTGCTACGGTGAACATCACTGGCGGCTTTAACAGGCGGCGTTTGGGATGAGATGGCGGTAAAGTTCTTGTAACAAGAAACATGGTAACCATCCATTTCAGCAGGAGACGTAGGCAATCTCTGAACTACACCACAATAGACAGAGTCCTGGAAATGTTGCTTTTGCCGTCTATTAGCTGCTGCTGTTTCTACTGCTTCCCATTGCGTATCCTTGAAAGGTAGAACGTCTGGACGAGCTTTCTTGTCTGCACTGCGTTGGATGTGAAGAATACATCTGCGTTCCAATGATGAAACAGTAGGCTGGACAGTAGGCTGGACAGTAGGCTGGACAGTAGGCATAGTATTGGTGGCCGATTCCATGGTTGCATGTTTCAAATCATTGTCTGAAAAATAAAATCACAGCGGGTGGTCAGTGAGCATGGCGAGTCAGTCAGTTTTGGTCAGTGAAATCCAAAAGAAGTTATTTCAAATTTTGAGGCAATAAGTCATTATTTTCTACTCAGCTGTGGTTCGAACCTGAAATCGGTATGCATACAGAACTTTGGATACCCTCATCTGCCTGGACATTTCCTGCGCGCCACCTAGGCCTAGGGCTACATAATTCTGTATCGGCCCCGAATGCTTATTAGGCCTACAGCATAGTATTGTTTGTTGGGTTAGGGTTAGGGTTGGGTTAGGGTTAGGGTTAGGGTTGGGTTAGGGTTAGGGTTAGGGTTACCATGTTTCTTGTTACAAGAACTTTACCGCCATCTCATCCCAAACGCCACCTGTTAAAGCCGCCAGTGATGTTCACCATAGCAATGCCCCACATTTATGTCCATCCAAGGAGTCGTCACCTTCTACAACCTCTGCCGGGGTTTTGCCACCTAACCCCAAACCCTAACCCTATTTGTTGACTTACCTAAGCAGTGATCTAGGCATTGCAGGCAACATCAGACATTCTGCAGCCGATTCAGAGAATCTATGGAGGGAAAGAGCAGGAGATTCCCCATGATTAGGTCCTATGATAAACCGACAACTCCCTCTACAGGGTGTCCCAGAAAGTTCGTCCCTCAAGATAGTGTCACAAACCTGGATTGATAATGTGTTAATATTTCCCTTTAAGTCACTGGTTATTATTCCCCAAACAATGTTGTATATTGGTCCCAGTTATTCACTGCAGGACAGTCATTTCTGTAGAGAGGCACTTCCTGTTTAGGGTGTAATTGGCTCAAGTTAGGGAAGAAGCCTCCCCATTGGCTGGGAGGCCAAAACTCCTTCCTTAACCAAAACTGAACACCCTCGATCCGGCCAGCCAGACAGGTGTGTGCATGCTCAGCACTGGTGTGGGTGTCTACTTGGGGCCTGCCCTCAGGTCAGCACTCCAGCCCCTCCCTTGCATATAAGGGAGGGCCAGCCAGGGAGTGGAGGGGGGATAGCAGCCAGTGACAACCCAAATTCCGTTACAATACTGACTGCATTCTTAAGTGGGTTGATGCATGAAATGGACACATAAGAATTGCTGTTCTTGATTCACGATGATCTACTGAACAGTTTGGGACCAATTTGAAAGATGTACTCAAATTGTGAATTAACACTCACCTTGCCAGGGACGGGGTCAATGAGTACATTTTGCGTTCTTAAGTGGGTTAATACATGAAATGGATACTTAAGAATGACTGATCTTGATTTAGGATGACCTAAGGAATACATTGCCATATGTTTCATGGATGTACTCAAATTGTGAATTAAAAATGCTAATTAGCGTTAATTAGCATTAATTAGGTCGTTCTTAAGCGACCTAATACACAAATTGAAAACTTAAGAATTGGGAATTCTGATTTCCACTCCTATAGAGAACATTTTAAGACAAGTTTGAAAGATGTACTCAAATTGTGAATTAAGAGTCACATTTAGGGGTCTTTGGTGGCGCCCCCTGGTTGCTGTGCAGAATTGCAGAACTTAAGAATTGCCTTTTTGGGGTCTCCTATCATAGATGCATATATTCCAGGCCTCAAACCTTTTGTACTCGAGATGTGAAACAAATGTTTCTGGGCTCCCGCACTAAATAGTGAGCAAGTCCTTTGTCAAAAACGGTATTTTGTTTTTTGATTAATCAATTAATTGATGAGTTATTTAATTATTAGTAATTAATTAAGAACTTATTTAATTAATTAAATTTCATTTCTCTTCTGACCATTAATTCAGGCACCTTTTGAGTTAGGAAGCTGATATTTGGACATGCCAATGACCAGGTGATTTGGCTGCAAAGGCTATTTTTGATTTATTAATTAATCAATTAATCAATTAATCGATTAATTATTTAATTATTTGATTAATGACAAAAAAATTTTTTTTTTTTAAGTTACAGATTCTGATGAAATGGTGGTGGTTTATGTGTTCTCTGACCGAATTGATTAATAATTTAATTTTTTTATGATTATTATTTATTTATTTTCATTATTAATCATTTATTTATCTTCTTTCTCATTTGGCCAATATCTCAGGCACCTTTTGAGCTCAGAAGCTAATATTTGGACATGATTGACCAGGTGATGTGGCTATCAAGGATATTTTTGATTTATTGATTAATCAATTAATCAATGTATCGATTAATTATTTAATTATTCGATTAATTAGTAAAAAAATAAAAATTCCCCCAGTTACAGATTCTGATGAAATGGTGGTGGTTTATGTGTTCTGTGACCGAATTGATTGATAATTTAATTTTTTTATGATTATTATTTATTTATTTTCATTATTAATCATTTATTTATTTTCTTTCTCATTTGGCCAATATCTCAGGCACCTTTTGAGCTGGGAAGCTAATATTTGGACATGACAGTGACCAAGTGATGTGGCTATCAAGGATATTTTTGATTAATTGATTAATCATTTCATCGATTCATTATTTATTGATTAATCGATGAATTACTTATTGATTAATCAATTAATTATTTATTTTTTTATTAATGACTTATTTGATTAAATTTCTAAAAGATACATCTTCCGATGAAGCACAAGTGGTTTTGTTATGTTATTAGCCAATTGATTAAGAAAATATTATGTGATAGTCTTTTATTGATTTTAATTATACAATAAATCAATCAATTAGATGTACATCTCTCCCTCCCAATGCAGCCTCTATGAGCTGCACAGAGGTATTGCCGGGCGCCTTAGGCGCCCCGGCTATGCCGCGCTGTAGGATATTTAATTATTCGGCATGGGGGCGGTGTACTTTGAATGTATGTGTACTTGTTGTACACCGCTCCTTTCCTATGCCATCTCCAGGCATTGCAAATCGTCATTGCTGGGCACCGAAGGGGGCTCGGCAGTGACGCGCGCTGAAAGAGAGTACTCAGTTTTCACTCTGGTGAAATATTTAGTTTGATATTTAGTTTGTTTGATTTCATATTTCTTGTTTGTTTGTCTGGGCGATATCTCAGCCATCCTTTGAGCTAGGAAGCTGAAATTTCGGCACAATAGTGAGCAAGTCCTTTGTCAAAAACGATATATATATTTTTTGATTAATCAATAAATTGAGGAGTTATTTAATTATTAGCGATTAATTAAGTACTTATTTAATTAATCAAATTTCCTTTCTCTTCTGACCATTAACTCAGGCACCTTTTGAGTTAGGAAGCTGATATTTGGACATGCCAATGACCAGGTGATTTGGCTGCAAAGGATATTTTTGATTTATTAATTAATCAATTAATCGATTAATTATTTAATTATTGGATTAATGACAAAAAAATTTATTTTTTTTAAGTTACAGATTCTGATGAAATAGTGGTAGTTTATGTGTTCTCTGACCAAATTGATTAATAATTTAATTTTTTTATGATTATTATTTATTTATTTTCATTATTAATCATTTATTTATTTTCTTTCTCATTTGGCCAATATCTCAGGCACCTTTTGAGTTCGGAAGCTAATATTTGGACATGAGTGACCAAGTGATGTGGCTATCAAGGATATTTTTGATTTATTGATCAATCAATTAATCGATTAATTATTTAATTATTCGATTAATTACTTTTTAAAAAAAAAATCAGTTACAGATTCTGATGAAATGGTGGTGGTTTCTGTGTTCTGTGACCGAATTGATTAATAATTTAATTTTTTAATGATTATTATTTATTTATTTTCATTATTAATCATTTATTTATTTTCTTTCTCATTTGGCCAATTTCTCAGGCACCTTTTGAGCTGGGAAGCTAATATTTGGACATGACAGTGACCAAGTGATGTGGCTATCAAGGATATTTTTGATTTATTGATTAATCATTTCATCTATTAATTATTTATTGATTAATCGATTAATTATTTATTGAGTAATCAATTAATTATTTATTTTTTTATAAATGACTTATTTAATTAAATTTCTAAAAGATACATCTTCGGATGAAGCACTAGTGGTTTGGTTATGCTATTAGCCAATTGAATATGAAAATATTTTGTGATAATCTTTTATTGATTTTAATTATACAATTAATCAATCAATTAGTGTACACCTCTCCCTCCCAATGCAGCCTCAATGAGCTGCACTGCGGTATTGCTGGGCGCCAGAGGCGCCCCGGCAATGCCGCACTGTAGGATATTTAATTATTTGGCATGGGGGCGGTGTACTTTGAATGTATGTGTACTTGTTTTCTTGCTTTCTTGTTTGTTTGTTTGTTTGTTTGTTTGTCCGGGCGATATCTCAGCCATCCTTTGAGATAGGAAGCTGAAATTTCGGGACAACAGTGAGCAAGTCCTTTGTCAAAAACGGTATTTTTTGTTTTTTGATTAATCAATTAATTGAGGAGTTATTTAATTATTAACGATTAATTAAGTACTTATTTAATTAATCAAATTTCCTTTCTCTTCTGACCATTAACTCAGGCACCTTTTGAGTTAGGAAGCTGATATTTGGACATGCCAATGACCAGGTGATTTGGCTGCAAATGCTATTTTTGATTTATTAATTAATCAATTAATCGATTAATTATTTAATTATTCGATTAATGACAATTTTTTTTCTTTTTTTAAGTTACAGATTCTGATGAAATGGTGGTGGTTATTGTGTTCTCTGACCGAATTGATTAATAATTTAATTTTTTTATGATTATTATTTATGTATTTTCATTATTAATCATTTATTCCTTTTCTTTCTCATTTGGCCAATATCTCAGGCACCTTTTGAGCTGGGAAGCTAATATTTGGACATGACAGTGACCAAGTGATGTGGCTATCAAGGATATTTTTGATTTATTGATTAATCATTTAATCGATTAATTATTTATTGATTAATCGATTAATTATTTATTGATTAATCAATTAATTATTTATTTTTTTATTAATGACTTGTTGAATTAAATTTCTAAAAGATACATCTTCGGATGAAGCACTAGTGGTTTAGTTATGCTATTAGCCAATTGATTATGAAAATAATTTGTGATAATCTTTTATTGATTTTAATTATACAATTAATCAATCAATTAGTGTACACCTCTCCCTCCCAATGCAGCCTCAATGAGCTGCACTGCGGTATTGCCGGGCACCAGAGGCACCCCAGCAATGCCGCACTGTAGGATATTTAATTAATTGGCATGGGGGCGGTGTACTTTGAATGTATGTGTTCTTGTCTTTGTTTCTTTCTTGTTTGTTTGTTTGTTTGTTTGTCCGGACGATATCTCAGCCATCCTTTGACCTAGGAAGCTGAAATTTTGGCACAATAGTGAGCAAGTCCTTTGTCAAAAACGGTATTTTTTGTTTTTTGATTAATCAATTAATTGAGGAGTTATTTAATTATTAGAGATTAATGAAGTACTTATTTAATTAATCAAATTTCATTTCTCTTCTGACCATCAACTCAGGCACCTTTTGAGTTAGGAAGCTGACATTTGGACATGCCAATGACCAGGTGATTTGGCTGCAAAGGCTATTTTTGATTTATTAATTAATCAATTAATCAATTAATCGATTAATTATTTAATTATTCGATTAATGACTTTTTTTTCCTTTTTTTTTAAGTTGCAGATTCTGATGAAATGGTGGTGGTTTATGTGTTCTATGACCGAATTGATTAATAATTTAATTTTTTAATGATTAGTATTTATTTATTTTCATTATTAATCATTTATTTATTTTCTTTCTCATTTGGCATAAATCTCAGGCACCTTTTGAGCTCGGAAGCTAATATTTGGACATGAGTAACCAAGTGATGTGGCTATCAAGGATATTTTTGATTTATTGATTAATCAATTAATCAATTAATCGATTAATTATTTAATTATTCAATTAATTACTTTTTTTTTTTTTTTTCAGTTACAGATTCTGATGAAATGGTAGTGGTTTATGTGTTCTGTGACTGAATTGCTTAATAATTTAATTTTTTAATGATTAGTATTTATTTATTTTCATTATTAATCATTTATTTATTTTCTTTCTCTTTATTTTTTTTTTATTTTTTTTTTGTATACTGAATCGAGGCTCGTGAAAGAGCTAACATTTACTTCACAAACAAATCAACCAGACAAACAAAATATATAAAAAGAGGGAGTGGAAGACAAGATGGGGAGAGAAGGGGAAGCACACAAACACAACATTTGAGAGCAGGGAGATGTGTGGAAGGGAGAGGGCTTGAGGGGAGGAGGCGTGGGAAGAGGGGGGGGGGGGGGGTGGGAGAAGTATAAAACACAAGGACACCAAGGACTTCCAGGACAGAAGTTGGTATTTCAAAAAAGTGGAATTGGGGTGAAATTAGCAGGGGTAGAAAAGATCAAGGTTTTGGATGGGGGAAGATAAGAGATGGTGGTGAACAGCTGTTTTAAAGACCTGGAGGGTGGAGTGGGATTGAAGAGAGTGAGGGAGTTTGTTCCAGAGGTGGGAGAAAAGAGGAATGAAGGAGTGAAGGTGAGCAGAGAGTCTTGATTTTGGCAGTTTAACCATAAGAGGGTTGCAGGCAGATCTTGTGCGACCTACAGGAATATTTGCGGGACAGAGCCCAGAGAGAGCTGGGGGGGGGGGGGGGGGGGCAAGGCCAGAGAGGAGTCGGTAGAAGACGGAAAGACAACCAACCTGCCTGCGGTGAGTGAGTGAGAGGCCCTTGTAGTTAGCTTCATCGCGGGAGATTCCAATATTTTGGCCAATATTTTCGCGGGAGATATTTGGCCAATATCTCAGGCACCTTTTGAGCTGTGAAGCTAATATTTGGACATGACAGTGACCAAGTGATGTGGCTATCAAGGATATTTTTGATTTATTGATTAATCATTTTATCGATTAATTAATTTATTGATTAATTGATTAATTAATTGATTAATTAATTAATTTTTTAATTTTTTATTAATGACTTATTTAATTAAATTTCTAAAAGATACATCTTCGGATGAAGCACGAGTGGTTTAGTTATGCTATTAGCCAATTGATTAAGAAAATATTTTGTGATAATCTTTTATTGATTTTAATTATACAATTAATCAATCAATTAGTGTACACCCCTCCCTCCCAATGCAGCCGCAATGAGCTGGAGGCGCCGGAGGCGCCCCGGCAATGCTGCGCTGTAGGATATTTAATTATTTGGCATGGGGGCGGTGTACTTTGAATGTATCTGTACTTGTTGTACACCGCTCCTTTCCTATGCCATCTCCAGGCATTGCAAATCGTCATTGCTGGGCACCGAAGGGGGCTCGGCAGTGACGCACGCTGAAAGAGAGTACTCAGTTTTCACTCTGGTTTCTTGTTTGTTTGTTTTCTTGGTTTCTTGTTTGTTGTACACCGCTCCTTTCCTATGCCATCTCCAGGCATTGCAAATCGTCATTGCCGGGCACCAAAGGGGGCTCGGCAGTGACGCACGCTGAAAGAGAGTACTCAGTTTTCACTCTGGTTTCTTGTTGTACACCGCTCCTTTCCTATGCCATCTCCAGGCATTGCAAATCGTCATTGCCAGGCACCAAAGGGGGCTCGGCAGTGACGCACGCTGAAAGAGAGTACTCAGTTTTCACTCTGGTTTCTTGTTTGTTTTCTTGTTTGTTTGTTTTCTTTCTTGGTTGTCCGGACGATATCTCAGCCATCCTTTGAGCTAGGAAGCTGAAATTTCGGCACAGTAGTGAGCAAGTCCTTTGTCAAATACGGTATTTTTTGTTTTTTGAATAATCAATTAATTGAGGAGTTATTTAATTATTAGCGTTTAATTAAGTACTTATTTAATTAATTAAATTTCATTTATCTTCTGACCATTATTAACTCAGGCACCTTTTGAGTTAGGAAGCTGATATTTGGACATGCCAATGACCAGGTGATTTGGCTGCAAAGGATATTTTTGATTTATTAATTAATCAATTAATCGATTAATTATTTAATTATTCGATTAATGACAAAAAAAATTTTTTTTTTAAGTTACAGATTCTGATGAAATAGTGGTAGTTTATGTGTTCTCTGACCAAATTGATTAATAATTTAATTTTTTTATGATTATTATTTATTTATTTTCATTATTAATCATTTATTTATTTTCTTTCTCATTTGGCCAATATCTCAGGCACCTTTTGAGCTGGGAAGCTAATATTTGGACATGAGTGACCAAGTGATGTGGCTATCAAGGATATTTTTGATTTATTGATTAATCATTTCATCTATTAAGTATTTATTGATTAATCGATTAATTATTTATTGAGTAATCAATTAATTATTTAATTTTTTATAAATGACTTATTTAATTAAATTTCTAAAAGATACATCTTCGGATGAAGCACTACTGGTTTAGTTATGCGATTAGCCAATTGATTATGAAAATATTTTGTGATAATCTTTTATTGATTTTAATTATACAATTAATCAATCAATTAGTGTACACCTCTCCCTCCCAATGCAGCCTCAATGAGCTGCACTGCGGTATTGCCGGGCGCCGGAGGCGCCCCGGCAATGCCGCGCTGCAGCATATTTAATTATTTGGCATGGGGCGGTGTACTTTGAATGTATGTGTACTTGTTGTACACCGCTCCTTTCCTATGCCATCTCCAGGCATTGCAAATCGTCATTGCCGGGCACCAAAGGGGGCTCGGCAGTGACGCACGCTGAAAGAGAGTACTCAGTTTTCACTCTGGTTTCTTGTTTGTTTGTTTTCTTGGTTGTTTGTTTGTTGTACACCGCTCCTTTCCTATGCCATCTCCAGGCATTGCAAATCGTCATTGCTGGGCACCGAAGGGGGCTCGGCAGTGACGCACGCTGAAAGAGAGTACTCAGTTTTCACTCTGGTTTCTTGTTTGTTTGTTTTCTTGGTTGTTTGTTTGTTTGTTTTCTTTCTTGGTTGTCCGGACGATATCTCAGCCATCCTTTGAGCTAGGAAGCTGAAATTTCGGCACAGTAGTGAGCAAGTCCTTTGTCAAATACGGTATTTTTTGTTTTTTGAATAATCAATTAATTGAGGAGTTATTTAATTATTAGCGTTTAATTAAGTACTTATTTAATTAATTAAATTTCATTTCTCTTCTGACCATTATTAACTCAGGCACCTTTTGAGTTAGGAAGCTGATATTTGGACATGCCAATGACCAGGTGATTTGGCTGCAAAGGATATTTTTGATTTATTAATTAATCAATTAATCGATTAATTATTTAATTATTCGATTAATGACAAAAAAATTTTTTTTTTTAAAGTTACAGATTCTGATGAAATAGTGGTAGTTTATGTGTTCTCTGACCAAATTGATTAATAATTTAATTTTTTTATGATTATTATTTATTTATTTTCATTATTAATCATTTATTTATTTTCTTTCTCATTTGGCCAATATCTCAGGCACCTTTTGAGCTGGAAAGCTAATATTTGGACATGAGTGACCAAGTGATGTGGCTATCAAGGATATTTTTGATTTATTGATTAATCATTTCATCTATTAATTATTTATTGATTAATCGATTAATTATTTATTGAGTAATCAATTAATTATTTAATTTTTTATAAATGACTTATTTAATTAAATTTCTAAAAGATACATCTTCGGATGAAGCACTAGTGGTTTAGTTATGCGATTAGCCAATTGATTATGAAAATATTTTGTGATAATCTTTTATTGATTTTAATTATACAATTAATCAATCAATTAGTGTACACCCCTCCCTCCCAATGCAGCCTTAATGAGCTGCACTGCGGTATTGCCGGGCGCCAGAGGCGCCCCGGCAATGCCGCGCTGCAGCATATTTAATTATTTGGCATGGGGCGGTGTACTTTGAATGTATGTGTACTTGTTGTACACCGCTCCTTTCCTATGCCATCTCCAGGCATTGCAAATCGTCATTGCTGGGCACCGAAGGGGGCTCGGCAGTGACGCACGCTGAAAGAGAGTACTCAGTTTTCACTCTGGTTTCTTGTTTGTTTGTTTTCTTGGTTGTCCGGACGATATCTCAGCCATCCTTTGAGCTAGGAAGCTGAAATTTCGGCACAGTAGTGAGCAAGTCCTTTGTCAAATACGGTATTTTTTGTTTTTTGAATAATCAATTAATTGAGGAGTTATTTAATTATTAGCGTTTAATTAAGTACTTATTTAATTAATTAAATTTCATTTCTCTTCTGACCATTATTAACTCAGGCACCTTTTGAGTTAGGAAGCTGATATTTGGACATGCCAATGACCAGGTGATTTGGCTGCAAAGGATATTTTTGATTTATTAATTAATCAATTAATCGATTAATTATTTAATTATTCGATTAATGACAAAAAAAATTTTTTTTTTAAAGTTACAGATTCTGATGAAATAGTGGTAGTTTATGTGTTCTCTGACCAAATTGATTAATAATTTAATTTTTTTATGATTATTATTTATTTATTTTCATTATTAATCATTTATTTATTTTCTTTCTCATTTGGCCAATATCTCAGGCACCTTTTGAGCTGGGAAGCTAATATTTGGACATGAGTGACCAAGTGATGTGGCTATCAAGGATATTTTTGATTTATTGATTAATCATTTCATCTATTAAGTATTTATTAATTAATCGATTAATTATTTATTGAGTAATCAATTAATTATTTAATTTTTTATAAATGACTTATTTAATTAAATTTCTAAAAGATACATCTTCGGATGAAGCACTAGTGGTTTAGTTATGCGATTAGCCAATTGATTATGAAAATATTTTGTGATAATCTTTTATTGATTTTAATTATACAATTAATCAATCAATTAGTGTACACCTTTCACTCCCAATGCAGCCTCAATGAGCTGCACTGCGGTATTGCCGGGCGCCGGAGGCGCCCCGGCAATGCCGCGCTGCAGCATATTCAATTATTTGGCATGGGGCGGTGTACTTTGAATGTATTTGTACTTGTTTGTTTTCTTTCTTGGTTGTCCGGACGATATCTCAGCCATCCTTTGAGCTAGGAAGCTGAAATTTCGGCACAGTAGTGAGCAAGTCCTTTGTCAAATACGGTATTTTTTGTTTTTTGAATAATCAATTAATTGAGGAGTTATTTAATTATTAGCGTTTAATTAAGTACTTATTTAATTAATTAAATTTCATTTCTCTTCTGACCATTATTAACTCAGGCACCTTTTGAGTTAGGAAGCTGATATTTGGACATGCCAATGACCAGGTGATTTGGCTGCAAAGGATATTTTTGATTTATTAATTAATCAATTAATCGATTAATTATTTAATTATTCGATTAATGACAAAAAAATTTTTTTTTTTAAAGTTACAGATTCTGATGAAATAGTGGTAGTTTATGTGTTCTCTGACCAAATTGATTAATAATTTAATTTTTTTATGATTATTATTTATTTATTTTCATTATTAATCATTTATTTATTTTCTTTCTCATTTGGCCAATATCTCAGGCACCTTTTGAGCTGGAAAGCTAATATTTGGACATGAGTGACCAAGTGATGTGGCTATCAAGGATATTTTTGATTTATTGATTAATCATTTCATCTATTAATTATTTATTGATTAATCGATTAATTATTTATTGAGTAATCAATTAATTATTTAATTTTTTATAAATGACTTATTTAATTAAATTTCTAAAAGATACATCTTCGGATGAAGCACTAGTGGTTTAGTTATGCGATTAGCCAATTGATTATGAAAATATTTTGTGATAATCTTTTATTGATTTTAATTATACAATTAATCAATCAATTAGTGTACACCCCTCCCTCCCAATGCAGCCTTAATGAGCTGCACTGCGGTATTGCCGGGCGCCAGAGGCGCCCCGGCAATGCCGCGCTGCAGCATATTTAATTATTTGGCATGGGGCGGTGTACTTTGAATGTATGTGTACTTGTTGTACACCGCTCCTTTCCTATGCCATCTCCAGGCATTGCAAATCGTCATTGCTGGGCACCGAAGGGGGCTCGGCAGTGACGCACGCTGAAAGAGAGTACTCAGTTTTCACTCTGGTTTCTTGTTTGTTTGTTTTCTTGGTTGTCCGGACGATATCTCAGCCATCCTTTGAGCTAGGAAGCTGAAATTTCGGCACAGTAGTGAGCAAGTCCTTTGTCAAATACGGTATTTTTTGTTTTTTGAATAATCAATTAATTGAGGAGTTATTTAATTATTAGCGTTTAATTAAGTACTTATTTAATTAATTAAATTTCATTTCTCTTCTGACCATTATTAACTCAGGCACCTTTTGAGTTAGGAAGCTGATATTTGGACATGCCAATGACCAGGTGATTTGGCTGCAAAGGATATTTTTGATTTATTAATTAATCAATTAATCGATTAATTATTTAATTATTCGATTAATGACAAAAAAATTTTTTTTTTTAAAGTTACAGATTCTGATGAAATAGTGGTAGTTTATGTGTTCTCTGACCAAATTGATTAATAATTTAATTTTTTTATGATTATTATTTATTTATTTTCATTATTAATCATTTATTTATTTTCTTTCTCATTTGGCCAATATCTCAGGCACCTTTTGAGCTGGGAAGCTAATATTTGGACATGAGTGACCAAGTGATGTGGCTATCAAGGATATTTTTGATTTATTGATTAATCATTTCATCTATTAAGTATTTATTAATTAATCGATTAATTATTTATTGAGTAATCAATTAATTATTTAATTTTTTATAAATGACTTATTTAATTAAATTTCTAAAAGATACATCTTCGGATGAAGCACTAGTGGTTTAGTTATGCGATTAGCCAATTGATTATGAAAATATTTTGTGATAATCTTTTATTGATTTTAATTATACAATTAATCAATCAATTAGTGTACACCTTTCACTCCCAATGCAGCCTCAATGAGCTGCACTGCGGTATTGCCGGGCGCCGGAGGCGCCCCGGCAATGCCGCGCTGCAGCATATTCAATTATTTGGCATGGGGCGGTGTACTTTGAATGTATTTGTACTTGTTTGTTTTCTTTCTTGGTTGTCCGGACGATATCTCAGCCATCCTTTGAGCTAGGAAGCTGAAATTTCGGCACAGTAGTGAGCAAGTCCTTTGTCAAATACGGTATTTTTTGTTTTTTGAATAATCAATTAATTGAGGAGTTATTTAATTATTAGCGTTTAATTAAGTACTTATTTAATTAATTAAATTTCATTTCTCTTCTGACCATTATTAACTCAGGCACCTTTTGAGTTAGGAAGCTGATATTTGGACATGCCAATGACCAGGTGATTTGGCTGCAAAGGATATTTTTGATTTATTAATTAATCAATTAATCGATTAATTATTTAATTATTCGATTAATGACAAAAAAAATTTTTTTTTTAAAGTTACAGATTCTGATGAAATAGTGGTAGTTTATGTGTTCTCTGACCAAATTGATTAATAATTTAATTTTTTTATGATTATTATTTATTTATTTTCATTATTAATCATTTATTTATTTTCTTTCTCATTTGGCCAATATCTCAGGCACCTTTTGAGCTGGAAAGCTAATATTTGGACATGAGTGACCAAGTGATGTGGCTATCAAGGATATTTTTGATTTATTGATTAATCATTTCATCTATTAATTATTTATTGATTAATCGATTAATTATTTATTGAGTAATCAATTAATTATTTAATTTTTTATAAATGACTTATTTAATTAAATTTCTAAAAGATACATCTTCGGATGAAGCACTAGTGGTTTAGTTATGCGATTAGCCAATTGATTATGAAAATATTTTGTGATAATCTTTTATTGATTTTAATTATACAATTAATCAATCAATTAGTGTACACCCCTCCCTCCCAATGCAGCCTTAATGAGCTGCACTGCGGTATTGCCGGGCGCCAGAGGCGCCCCGGCAATGCCGCGCTGCAGCATATTTAATTATTTGGCATGGGGCGGTGTACTTTGAATGTATGTGTACTTGTTGTACACCGCTCCTTTCCTATGCCATCTCCAGGCATTGCAAATCGTCATTGCCGGGCACCAAAGGGGGCTCGGCAGTGACGCACGCTGAAAGAGAGTACTCAGTTTTCACTCTGGTTTCTTGTTTGTTGTACACCGCTCCTTTCCTATGCCATCTCCAGGCATTGCAAATCGTCATTGCCGGGCACCAAAGGGGGCTCTGCAGTGACGCACGCTGAAAGAGAGTACTCAGTTTTCACTCTGGTTGTTTGTTTTCTTGGTTGTCCGGGCGATATCTCAGCCATCCTTCAAGCTAAGAAGCTGAAATTTCGGCACAATAGTGAGCAAGTCCTTTGTCAAAAACGGTATTTTTTGTTTTTTGATTAATCAATTAATTGAGGAGTTATTTAATTATTAGCGTTTAATTAAGTACTTATTTAATTAATCAAATTTCCTTTCTCTTCTGACCATTAACTCAGGCACCTTTTGAGTTAGGAAGCTGATATTTGGACATGCCAATGACCAGGTAATTTGGCTGCAAAGGATATTTTTGCTTTATTAATTAATCAATTAATCGATTAGTTATTTAATTATTTGATTAATGACAAAAAAAAATTTTTTTTTAAGTTACAGATTCTGATGAAATAGTGGTAGTTTATGTGTTCTCTGACCAAATTGATTAATAATTTAATTTTTTTATGATTATTATTTATTTATTTTCATTATTAATCATTTATTTATTTTCTTTCTCATTTGGCCAATATCTCAGGCACCTTTTGAGCTGGGAAGCTAATATTTGGACATGAGTGACCAAGTGATGTGGCTATCAAGGATATTTTTGATTTATTGAATAATCATTTCATCTATTAATTATTTATTGATTAATCGATTAATTATTTATTGAGTAATCAATTAATTATTTAATTTTTTATAAATGACTTATTTAATTAAATTTCTAAAAGATACATCTTCGGATGAAGCACTAGTGGTTTAGTTATGCGATTAGCCAATTGATTATGAAAATATTTTGTGATAATCTTTTATTGATTTTAATTATACAATTAATCAATCAATTAGTGTACACCTCTCCCTCCCAATGCAGCCTCAATGAGCTGCACTGCGGTATTGCCGGGCGCCGGGGTCGCCCCGGCAATGCCGCGCTGCAGGATATTTAATTATTTGGCATGGGGCGGTGTACTTTGAATGTATGTGTACTTGTTGTACACCGCTCCTTTCCTATGCCATCTCCAGGCATTGCAAATCGTCATTGCCGGGCACCAAAGGGGGCTCGGCAGTGACGCACGCTGAAAGAGAGTACTCAGTTTTCACTCTGGTTTCTTGTTTTCTTGGTTGTCCGGACGATATCTCAGCCATCCTTTGAGCTAGGAAGCTGAAATTTCGGCACAGTAGTGAGCAAGTCCTTTGTCAAATACGGTATTTTTTGTTTTTTGAATAATCAATTAATTGAGGAGTTATTTAATTATTAGCGTTTAATTAAGTACTTATTTAATTAATTAAATTTCATTTATCTTCTGACCATTATTAACTCAGGCACCTTTTGAGTTAGGAAGCTGATATTTGGACATGCCAATGACCAGGTGATTTGGCTGCAAAGGATATTTTTGATTTATTAATTAATCAATTAATCGATTAATTATTTAATTATTCGATTAATGACAAAAAAATTTTTTTTTTTTAAGTTACAGATTCTGATGAAATAGTGGTAGTTTATGTGTTCTCTGACCAAATTGATTAATAATTTAATTTTTTTATGATTATTATTTATTTATTTTCATTATTAATCATTTATTTATTTTCTTTCTCATTTGGCCAATATCTCAGGCACCTTTTGAGCTGGGAAGCTAATATTTGGACATGAGTGACCAAGTGATGTGGCTATCAAGGATATTTTTGATTTATTGATTAATCATTTCATCTATTAAGTATTTATTGATTAATCGATTAATTATTTATTGAGTAATCAATTAATTATTTAATTTTTTATAAATGACTTATTTAATTAAATTTCTAAAAGATACATCTTCGGATGAAGCACTACTGGTTTAGTTATGCGATTAGCCAATTGATTATGAAAATATTTTGTGATAATCTTTTATTGATTTTAATTATACAATTAATCAATCAATTAGTGTACACCTCTCCCTCCCAATGCAGCCTCAATGAGCTGCACTGCGGTATTGCCGGGCGCCGCAGGCGCCCCGGCAATGCCGCGCTGCAGCATATTTAATTATTTGGCATGGGGCGGTGTACTTTGAATGTATGTGTACTTGTTGTACACCGCTCCTTTCCTATGCCACCTCCAGGCATTGCAAATCGTCAATGCCGGGCACCGAAGGGGGCTTGGCAGTGACGCACGCTGAAAGAGAGTACTCAGTTTTCACTCTGGTTTCTTGTTTGTTGTACACCGCTCCTTTCCTATGCCACCTCCAGGCATTGCAAATCGTCATTGCCGGGCACCGAAGGGGGCTCGGCAGTGACGCACGCTGAAAGAGAGTACTCAGTTTTCACTCTGGTTTCTTGTTTGTTTTCTTGTTTGTTTTCTTGTTTGTTTTCTTTCTTGTTTTCTTGGTTGTCCGGGCGATATCTCAGCCATCCTTTGAGCTAGGAAGCTGAAATTTCGGCACAGTAGTGAGCAAGTCCTTTGTCAAATACGGTATTTTTTGTTTTTTGAATAATCAATTAATTGAGGAGTTATTTAATTATTAGCGTTTAATTAAGTACTTATTTAATTAATTAAATTTCATTTCTCTTCTGACCATTATTAACTCAGGCACCTTTTGAGTTAGGAAGCTGATATTTGGACATGCCAATGACCAGGTGATTTGGCTGCAAAGGATATTTTTGATTTATTAATTAATCAATTAATCGATTAATTATTTAATTATTCGATTAATGACAAAAAAATTTTTTTTTTTAAAGTTACAGATTCTGATGAAATAGTGGTAGTTTATGTGTTCTCTGACCAAATTGATTAATAATTTAATTTTTTTATGATTATTATTTATTTATTTTCATTATTAATCATTTATTTATTTTCTTTCTCATTTGGCCAATATCTCAGGCACCTTTTGAGCTGGGAAGCTAATATTTGGACATGAGTGACCAAGTGATGTGGCTATCAAGGATATTTTTGATTTATTGATTAATCATTTCATCTATTAAGTATTTATTAATTAATCGATTAATTATTTATTGAGTAATCAATTAATTATTTAATTTTTTATAAATGACTTATTTAATTAAATTTCTAAAAGATACATCTTCGGATGAAGCACTAGTGGTTTAGTTATGCGATTAGCCAATTGATTATGAAAATATTTTGTGATAATCTTTTATTGATTTTAATTATACAATTAATCAATCAATTAGTGTACACCTTTCACTCCCAATGCAGCCTCAATGAGCTGCACTGCGGTATTGCCGGGCGCCGGAGGCGCCCCGGCAATGCCGCGCTGCAGCATATTCAATTATTTGGCATGGGGCGGTGTACTTTGAATGTATTTGTACTTGTTTGTTTTCTTTCTTGGTTGTCCGGACGATATCTCAGCCATCCTTTGAGCTAGGAAGCTGAAATTTCGGCACAGTAGTGAGCAAGTCCTTTGTCAAATACGGTATTTTTTGTTTTTTGAATAATCAATTAATTGAGGAGTTATTTAATTATTAGCGTTTAATTAAGTACTTATTTAATTAATTAAATTTCATTTCTCTTCTGACCATTATTAACTCAGGCACCTTTTGAGTTAGGAAGCTGATATTTGGACATGCCAATGACCAGGTGATTTGGCTGCAAAGGATATTTTTGATTTATTAATTAATCAATTAATCGATTAATTATTTAATTATTCGATTAATGACAAAAAAATTTTTTTTTTTAAAGTTACAGATTCTGATGAAATAGTGGTAGTTTATGTGTTCTCTGACCAAATTGATTAATAATTTAATTTTTTTATGATTATTATTTATTTATTTTCATTATTAATCATTTATTTATTTTCTTTCTCATTTGGCCAATATCTCAGGCACCTTTTGAGCTGGAAAGCTAATATTTGGACATGAGTGACCAAGTGATGTGGCTATCAAGGATATTTTTGATTTATTGATTAATCATTTCATCTATTAATTATTTATTGATTAATCGATTAATTATTTATTGAGTAATCAATTAATTATTTAATTTTTTATAAATGACTTATTTAATTAAATTTCTAAAAGATACATCTTCGGATGAAGCACTAGTGGTTTAGTTATGCGATTAGCCAATTGATTATGAAAATATTTTGTGATAATCTTTTATTGATTTTAATTATACAATTAATCAATCAATTAGTGTACACCCCTCCCTCCCAATGCAGCCTTAATGAGCTGCACTGCGGTATTGCCGGGCGCCAGAGGCGCCCCGGCAATGCCGCGCTGCAGCATATTTAATTATTTGGCATGGGGCGGTGTACTTTGAATGTATGTGTACTTGTTGTACACCGCTCCTTTCCTATGCCATCTCCAGGCATTGCAAATCGTCATTGCTGGGCACCGAAGGGGGCTCGGCAGTGACGCACGCTGAAAGAGAGTACTCAGTTTTCACTCTGGTTTCTTGTTTGTTTGTTTTCTTGGTTGTCCGGACGATATCTCAGCCATCCTTTGAGCTAGGAAGCTGAAATTTCGGCACAGTAGTGAGCAAGTCCTTTGTCAAATACGGTATTTTTTGTTTTTTGAATAATCAATTAATTGAGGAGTTATTTAATTATTAGCGTTTAATTAAGTACTTATTTAATTAATTAAATTTCATTTCTCTTCTGACCATTATTAACTCAGGCACCTTTTGAGTTAGGAAGCTGATATTTGGACATGCCAATGACCAGGTGATTTGGCTGCAAAGGATATTTTTGATTTATTAATTAATCAATTAATCGATTAATTATTTAATTATTCGATTAATGACAAAAAAATTTTTTTTTTTAAAGTTACAGATTCTGATGAAATAGTGGTAGTTTATGTGTTCTCTGACCAAATTGATTAATAATTTAATTTTTTTATGATTATTATTTATTTATTTTCATTATTAATCATTTATTTATTTTCTTTCTCATTTGGCCAATATCTCAGGCACCTTTTGAGCTGGGAAGCTAATATTTGGACATGAGTGACCAAGTGATGTGGCTATCAAGGATATTTTTGATTTATTGATTAATCATTTCATCTATTAAGTATTTATTAATTAATCGATTAATTATTTATTGAGTAATCAATTAATTATTTAATTTTTTATAAATGACTTATTTAATTAAATTTCTAAAAGATACATCTTCGGATGAAGCACTAGTGGTTTAGTTATGCGATTAGCCAATTGATTATGAAAATATTTTGTGATAATCTTTTATTGATTTTAATTATACAATTAATCAATCAATTAGTGTACACCTTTCACTCCCAATGCAGCCTCAATGAGCTGCACTGCGGTATTGCCGGGCGCCGGAGGCGCCCCGGCAATGCCGCGCTGCAGCATATTCAATTATTTGGCATGGGGCGGTGTACTTTGAATGTATTTGTACTTGTTTGTTTTCTTTCTTGGTTGTCCGGACGATATCTCAGCCATCCTTTGAGCTAGGAAGCTGAAATTTCGGCACAGTAGTGAGCAAGTCCTTTGTCAAATACGGTATTTTTTGTTTTTTGAATAATCAATTAATTGAGGAGTTATTTAATTATTAGCGTTTAATTAAGTACTTATTTAATTAATTAAATTTCATTTCTCTTCTGACCATTATTAACTCAGGCACCTTTTGAGTTAGGAAGCTGATATTTGGACATGCCAATGACCAGGTGATTTGGCTGCAAAGGATATTTTTGATTTATTAATTAATCAATTAATCGATTAATTATTTAATTATTCGATTAATGACAAAAAAAATTTTTTTTTTAAAGTTACAGATTCTGATGAAATAGTGGTAGTTTATGTGTTCTCTGACCAAATTGATTAATAATTTAATTTTTTTATGATTATTATTTATTTATTTTCATTATTAATCATTTATTTATTTTCTTTCTCATTTGGCCAATATCTCAGGCACCTTTTGAGCTGGAAAGCTAATATTTGGACATGAGTGACCAAGTGATGTGGCTATCAAGGATATTTTTGATTTATTGATTAATCATTTCATCTATTAATTATTTATTGATTAATCGATTAATTATTTATTGAGTAATCAATTAATTATTTAATTTTTTATAAATGACTTATTTAATTAAATTTCTAAAAGATACATCTTCGGATGAAGCACTAGTGGTTTAGTTATGCGATTAGCCAATTGATTATGAAAATATTTTGTGATAATCTTTTATTGATTTTAATTATACAATTAATCAATCAATTAGTGTACACCCCTCCCTCCCAATGCAGCCTTAATGAGCTGCACTGCGGTATTGCCGGGCGCCAGAGGCGCCCCGGCAATGCCGCGCTGCAGCATATTTAATTATTTGACATGGGGCGGTGTACTTTGAATGTATGTGTACTTGTTGTACACCGCTCCTTTCCTATGCCATCTCCAGGCATTGCAAATCGTCATTGCCGGGCACCAAAGGGGGCTCGGCAGTGACGCACGCTGAAAGAGAGTACTCAGTTTTCACTCTGGTTTCTTGTTTGTTGTACACCGCTCCTTTCCTATGCCATCTCCAGGCATTGCAAATCGTCATTGCCGGGCACCAAAGGGGGCTCTGCAGTGACGCACGCTGAAAGAGAGTACTCAGTTTTCACTCTGGTTGTTTGTTTTCTTGGTTGTCCGGGCGATATCTCAGCCATCCTTCAAGCTAAGAAGCTGAAATTTCGGCACAATAGTGAGCAAGTCCTTTGTCAAAAACGGTATTTTTTGTTTTTTGATTAATCAATTAATTGAGGAGTTATTTAATTATTAGCGTTTAATTAAGTACTTATTTAATTAATCAAATTTCCTTTCTCTTCTGACCATTAACTCAGGCACCTTTTGAGTTAGGAAGCTGATATTTGGACATGCCAATGACCAGGTAATTTGGCTGCAAAGGATATTTTTGCTTTATTAATTAATCAATTAATCGATTAGTTATTTAATTATTTGATTAATGACAAAAAAAATTTTTTTTTTAAGTTACAGATTCTGATGAAATAGTGGTAGTTTATGTGTTCTCTGACCAAATTGATTAATAATTTAATTTTTTTATGATTATTATTTATTTATTTTCATTATTAATCATTTATTTATTTTCTTTCTCATTTGGCCAATATCTCAGGCACCTTTTGAGCTGGGAAGCTAATATTTGGACATGAGTGACCAAGTGATGTGGCTATCAAGGATATTTTTGATTTATTGAATAATCATTTCATCTATTAATTATTTATTGATTAATCGATTAATTATTTATTGAGTAATCAATTAATTATTTAATTTTTTATAAATGACTTATTTAATTAAATTTCTAAAAGATACATCTTCGGATGAAGCACTAGTGGTTTAGTTATGCGATTAGCCAATTGATTATGAAAATATTTTGTGATAATCTTTTATTGATTTTAATTATACAATTAATCAATCAATTAGTGTACACCTCTCCCTCCCAATGCAGCCTCAATGAGCTGCACTGCGGTATTGCCGGGCGCCGGGGTCGCCCCGGCAATGCCGCGCTGCAGGATATTTAATTATTTGGCATGGGGCGGTGTACTTTGAATGTATGTGTACTTGTTGTACACCGCTCCTTTCCTATGCCATCTCCAGGCATTGCAAATCGTCATTGCCGGGCACCAAAGGGGGCTCGGCAGTGACGCACGCTGAAAGAGAGTACTCAGTTTTCACTCTGGTTTCTTGTTTTCTTGGTTGTCCGGACGATATCTCAGCCATCCTTTGAGCTAGGAAGCTGAAATTTCGGCACAGTAGTGAGCAAGTCCTTTGTCAAATACGGTATTTTTTGTTTTTTGAATAATCAATTAATTGAGGAGTTATTTAATTATTAGCGTTTAATTAAGTACTTATTTAATTAATTAAATTTCATTTATCTTCTGACCATTATTAACTCAGGCACCTTTTGAGTTAGGAAGCTGATATTTGGACATGCCAATGACCAGGTGATTTGGCTGCAAAGGATATTTTTGATTTATTAATTAATCAATTAATCGATTAATTATTTAATTATTCGATTAATGACAAAAAATTTTTTTTTTTTTAAGTTACAGATTCTGATGAAATAGTGGTAATTTATGTGTTCTCTGACCAAATTGATTAATAATTTAATTTTTTTATGATTATTATTTATTTATTTTCATTATTAATCATTTATTTATTTTCTTTCTCATTTGGCCAATATCTCAGGCACCTTTTGAGCTGGGAAGCTAATATTTGGACATGAGTGACCAAGTGATGTGGCTATCAAGGATATTTTTGATTTATTGATTAATCATTTCATCTATTAAGTATTTATTGATTAATCGATTAATTATTTATTGAGTAATCAATTAATTATTTAATTTTTTATAAATGACTTATTTAATTAAATTTCTAAAAGATACATCTTCGGATGAAGCACTACTGGTTTAGTTATGCGATTAGCCAATTGATTATGAAAATATTTTGTGATAATCTTTTATTGATTTTAATTATACAATTAATCAATCAATTAGTGTACACCTCTCCCTCCCAATGCAGCCTCAATGAGCTGCACTGCGGTATTGCCGGGCGCCGGAGGCGCCCCGGCAATGCCGCGCTGCAGCATATTTAATTATTTGGCATGGGGCGGTGTACTTTGAATGTATGTGTACTTGTTGTACACCGCTCCTTTCCTATGCCACCTCCAGGCATTGCAAATCGTCAATGCCGGGCACCGAAGGGGGCTTGGCAGTGACGCACGCTGAAAGAGAGTACTCAGTTTTCACTCTGGTTTCTTGTTTGTTGTACACCGCTCCTTTCCTATGCCACCTCCAGGCATTGCAAATCGTCATTGCCGGGCACCGAAGGGGGCTCGGCAGTGACGCACGCTGAAAGAGAGTACTCAGTTTTCACTCTGGTTTCTTGTTTGTTTTCTTGTTTGTTTTCTTGTTTGTTTTCTTTCTTGTTTTCTTGGTTGTCCGGGCGATATCTCAGCCATCCTTTGAGCTAGGAAGCTGAAATTTCGGCACAGTAGTGAGCAAGTCCTTTGTCAAATACGGTATTTTTTGTTTTTTGAATAATCAATTAATTGAGGAGTTATTTAATTATTAGCGTTTAATTAAGTACTTATTTAATTAATTAAATTTCATTTCTCTTCTGACCATTATTAACTCAGGCACCTTTTGAGTTAGGAAGCTGATATTTGGACATGCCAATGACCAGGTGATTTGGCTGCAAAGGATATTTTTGATTTATTAATTAATCAATTAATCGATTAATTATTTAATTATTCGATTAATGACAAAAAAATTTTTTTTTTTAAAGTTACAGATTCTGATGAAATAGTGGTAGTTTATGTGTTCTCTGACCAAATTGATTAATAATTTAATTTTTTTATGATTATTATTTATTTATTTTCATTATTAATCATTTATTTATTTTCTTTCTCATTTGGCCAATATCTCAGGCACCTTTTGAGCTGGGAAGCTAATATTTGGACATGAGTGACCAAGTGATGTGGCTATCAAGGATATTTTTGATTTATTGATTAATCATTTCATCGATTAATTATTTATTGATTAATCGATTAATTATTTATTGAGTAATCAATTAATTATTTAATTTTTTATAAATGACTTATTTAATTAAATTTCTAAAAGATACATCTTCGGATGAAGCACTAGTGGTTTAGTTATGCGATTAGCCAATTGATTATGAAAATATTTTGTGATAATCTTTTATTGATTTTAATTATACAATTAATCAATCAATTAGTGTACACCTCTCCCTCCCAATGCAGCCTCAATGAGCTGCACTGCGGTATTGCCGGGCGCCAGAGGCGCCCCGGCAATGCCGCGCTGCAGCATATTTAATTATTTGGCATGGGGCGGTGTACTTTGAATGTATTTGTACTTGTTTGTTTTCTTGTTTCCTTGGTTGTCCGGACGATATCTCAGCCATCCTTTGAGCTAGGAAGCTGAAATTTCGGCACAATAGTGAGCAAGTCCTTTGTCAAAAACGGTATTTTTTGTTTTTTGATTAATCAATTAATTGAGGAGTTATTTAATTATTAGCGTTTAATTAAGTACTTATTTAATTAATTAAATTTCATTTCTCTTCTGACCATTATTAACTCAGGCACCTTTTGAGTTAGGAAGCTGATATTTGGACATGCCAATGACCAGGTGATTTGGCTGCAAAGGATATTTTTGATTTATTAATTAATCAATTAATCGATTAATTATTTAATTATTCGATTAATGACAAAAAAATTTTTTTTTTTAAAGTTACAGATTCTGATGAAATAGTGGTAGTTTATGTGTTCTCTGACCAAATTGATTAATAATTTAATTTTTTTATGATTATTATTTATTTATTTTCATTATTAATCATTTATTTATTTTCTTTCTCATTTGGCCAATATCTCAGGCACCTTTTGAGCTGGGAAGCTAATATTTGGACATGAGTGACCAAGTGATGTGGCTATCAAGGATATTTTTGATTTATTGATTAATCATTTCATCTATTAAGTATTTATTGATTAATCGATTAATTATTTATTGAGTAATCAATTAATTATTTAATTTTTTATAAATGACTTATTTAATTAAATTTCTAAAAGATACATCTTCGGATGAAGCACTAGTGGTTTAGTTATGCGATTAGCCAATTGATTATGAAAATATTTTGTGATGATCTTTTATTGATTTTAATTATACAATTAATCAATCAATTAGTGTACACCTCTCCCTCCCAATGCAGCCTCAATGAGCTGCACTGCGGTATTGCCGGGCGCCGGAGGCGCCCCGGCAATGCCGCGCTGCAGGATATTTAATTATTTGGCATGGGGGCGGTGTACTTTGAATGTATGTGTACTTGTTGTACACCGCTCCTTTCCTATGCCATCTCCAGGCATTGCAAATCGTCATTGCCGGGCACCAAAGGGGGCTCGGCAGTGACGCACGCTGAAAGAGAGTACTCAGTTTTCACTCTGGTTTCTTGTTTGTTTGTTTTCTTGGTTGTCCGGGCGATATCTCAGCCATCCTTCAAGCTAAGAAGCTGAAATTTCGGCACAATAGTGAGCAAGTCCTTTGTCAAAAACGGTATTTTTTGTTTTTTGATTAATCAATTAATTGAGGAGTTATTTAATTATTAGCGTTTAATTAAGTACTTATTTAATTAATCAAATTTCCTTTCTCTTCTGACCATTAACTCAGGCACCTTTTGAGTTAGGAAGCTGATATTTGGACATGCCAATGACCAGGTGATTTGGCTGCAAAGGATATTTTTGCTTTATTAATTAATCAATTAATCGATTAATTATTTAATTATTTGATTAATGACAAAAAAAAATTTTTTTTTAAGTTACAGATTCTGATGAAATAGTGGTAGTTTATGTGTTCTCTGACCAAATTGATTAATAATTTAATTTTTTTATGATTATTATTTATTTATTTTCATTATTAATCATTTATTTATTTTCTTTCTCATTTGGCCAATATCTCAGGCACCTTTTGAGCTGGGAAGCTAATATTTGGACATGAGTGACCAAGTGATGTGGCTATCAAGGATATTTTTGATTTATTGATTAATCATTTCATCTATTAATTATTTATTGATTAATCGATTAATTATTTATTGAGTAATCAATTAATTATTTAATTTTTTATAAATGACTTATTTAATTAAATTTCTAAAAGATACATCTTCGGATGAAGCACTAGTGGTTTAGTTATGCGATTAGCCAATTGATTATGAAAATATTTTGTGATAATCTTTTATTGATTTTAATTATACAATTAATCAATCAATTAGTGTACACCTCTCCCTCCCAATGCAGCCTCAATGAGCTGCACTGCGGTATTGCCGGGCGCCGGGGTCGCCCCGGCAATGCCGCGCTGCAGGATATTTAATTATTTGTCATGGGGCGGTGTACTTTGAATGTATGTGTACTTGTTGTACACCGCTCCTTTCCTATGCCATCTCCAGGCATTGCAAATCGTCATTGCCGGGCACCAAAGGGGGCTCGGCAGTGACGCACGCTGAAAGAGAGTACTCAGTTTTCACTCTGGTTGTTTGTTTTCTTGGTTGTCCGGGCGATATCTCAGCCATCCTTTGAGCTAGGAAGCTGAAATTTCGGCACAGTAGTGAGCAAGTCCTTTGTCAAATACGGTATTTTTTGTTTTTTGAATAATCAATTAATTGAGGAGTTATTTAATTATTAGCGTTTAATTAAGTACTTATTTAATTAATTAAATTTCATTTCTCTTCTGACCATTATTAACTCAGGCACCTTTTGAGTTAGGAAGCTGATATTTGGACATGCCAATGACCAGGTGATTTGGCTGCAAAGGATATTTTTGATTTATTAATTAATCAATTAATCGATTAATTATTTAATTATTCGATTAATGACAAAAAAATTTTTTTTTTTAAAGTTACAGATTCTGATGAAATAGTGGTAGTTTATGTGTTCTCTGACCAAATTGATTAATAATTTAATTTTTTTATGATTATTATTTATTTATTTTCATTATTAATCATTTATTTATTTTCTTTCTCATTTGGCCAATATCTCAGGCACCTTTTGAGCTGGGAAGCTAATATTTGGACATGAGTGACCAAGTGATGTGGCTATCAAGGATATTTTTGATTTATTGATTAATCATTTCATCTATTAATTATTTATTGATTAATCGATTAATTATTTATTGAGTAATCAATTAATTATTTAATTTTTTATAAATGACTTATTTAATTAAATTTCTAAAAGATACATCTTCGGATGAAGCACTAGTGGTTTAGTTATGCGATTAGCCAATTGATTATGAAAATATTTTGTGATAATCTTTTATTGATTTTAATTATACAATTAATCAATCAATTAGTGTACACGTCTCCCTCCCAATGCAGCCTCAATGAGCTGCACTGCGGTATTGCCGGGCGCCTGAGGCGCCCCGGCAATGCCGCGCTGCAGCATATTTAATTATTTGGCATGGGGCGGTGTACTTTGAATGTATGTGTACTTGTTTGTTTTCTTGTTTGTTTGTTTTCTTTCTTGGTTGTCCGGACGATATCTCAGCCATCCTTTGAGCTAGGAAGCTGAAATTTCGGCACAGTAGTGAGCAAGTCCTTTGTCAAATACGGTATTTTTTGTTTTTTGAATAATCAATTAATTGAGGAGTTATTTAATTATTAGCGTTTAATTAAGTACTTATTTAATTAATTAAATTTCATTTATCTTCTGACCATTATTAACTCAGGCACCTTTTGAGTTAGGAAGCTGATATTTGGACATGCCAATGACCAGGTGATTTGGCTGCAAAGGATATTTTTGATTTATTAATTAATCAATTAATCGATTAATTATTTAATTATTCGATTAATGACAAAAAATTTTTTTTTTTTTAAGTTACAGATTCTGATGAAATAGTGGTAGTTTATGTGTTCTCTGACCAAATTGATTAATAATTTAATTTTTTTATGATTATTATTTATTTATTTTCATTATTAATCATTTATTTATTTTCTTTCTCATTTGGCCAATATCTCAGGCACCTTTTGAGCTGGGAAGCTAATATTTGGACATGAGTGACCAAGTGATGTGGCTATCAAGGATATTTTTGATTTATTGATTAATCATTTCATCTATTAAGTATTTATTGATTAATCGATTAATTATTTATTGAGTAATCAATTAATTATTTAATTTTTTATAAATGACTTATTTAATTAAATTTCTAAAAGATACATCTTCGGATGAAGCACTACTGGTTTAGTTATGCGATTAGCCAATTGATTATGAAAATATTTTGTGATAATCTTTTATTGATTTTAATTATACAATTAATCAATCAATTAGTGTACACCTCTCCCTCCCAATGCAGCCTCAATGAGCTGCACTGCGGTATTGCCGGGCGCCGGAGGCGCCCCGGCAATGCCGCGCTGCAGCATATTTAATTATTTGGCATGGGGCGGTGTACTTTGAATGTATGTGTACTTGTTGTACACCGCTCCTTTCCTATGCCATCTCCAGGCATTGCAAATCGTCATTGCCGGGCACCGAAGGGGGCTCGGCAGTGACGCACGCTGAAAGAGAGTACTCAGTTTTCACTCTGGTTTCTTGTTTGTTTGGTTGTCCGGGCGATATCTCAGCCATCCTTTGACCTAGGAAGCTGAAATTTTGGCACAATAGTGAGAAAGTGCTTTGTCAAAAACTGTATTTTTTGTTTTTTGATTAATCATTAAATTGAGGAGTTATTTGATTATTTGCGATTAATTAAGTAGTTATTTAATTAATCAAATTTCCTTTCTCTTCTGACCATTAACTCAGGCACCTTTTGAGTTAGGAAGCTGATATTTGGACATGCCAATAACCAGGTGATTTGGCTGCAAAGGATATTTTTGATTTATGAATTAATCAATTAATCGATTAATTATTTAATTATTTGATTTATGACAACTTTTTTTTTTTTTTTAAAGTTACAGATTCTGATGAAATAGTGGTAGTTTATGTGTTCTCTGACCAAATTGATTAATAATTTAATTTTTTTATGATTATTATTTACTTATTTTCATTATTAATCATTTATTTATTTTCTTTCTCATTTGGCCAATATCTCAGGCACCTTTTGAGCTGGGAAGCTAATATTTGGACATGAGTGACCAAGTGATGTGGCTATCAAGGATATTTTTGATTTATTGATTAATCATTTCATCTATTAATTATTTATTGATTAATCGATTAATTTTTTATTGAGTAATCAATTAATTATTTAATTTTTTATAAATGACTTATTTAATTAAATTTCTAAAAGATACATCTTCGGATGAAGCACTAGTGCTTCAGGTATGCTATTAGCCAATTGATTATGAAAATATTTTGTGATAAGCTTTTATTGATTTTAATTATACAATTAATCAATCAATTAGTGTACACCTCTCCCTCCCAATGCAGCCTCAATGAGCTGCACTGCGGTATTGCCGGGCGCCGTAGGCGCCCCGGCAATGCCGCGCTGCAGCATATTTAATTATTTGGCATGGGGCAGTGTACTTTGAATGTATGTGTACTTTTTGTTTTCTTTCTTGGTTGTCCGGACGATATCTCAGCCATCCTTTGAGCTAGGAAGCTGAAATTTCGGCACAGTAGTGAGCAAGTCCTTTGTCAAATACGGTATTTTTTGTTTTTTGAATAATCAATTAATTGAGGAGTTATTTAATTATTAGCGTTTAATTAAGTACTTATTTAATTAATTAAATTTCATTTCTCTTCTGACCATTATTAACTCAGGCACCTTTTGAGTTAGGAAGCTGATATTTGGACATGCCAATGACCAGGTGATTTGGCTGCAAAGGATATTTTTGATTTATTAATTAATCAATTAATCGATTAATTATTTAATTATTCGATTAATGACAAAAATTTTTTTTTTTTTTAAGTTACAGATTCTGATGAAATAGTGGTAGTTTATGTGTTCTCTGACCAAATTGATTAATAATTTAATTTTTTTATGATTATTATTTATTTATTTTCATTATTAATCATTTATTTATTTTCTTTCTCATTTGGCCAATATCTCAGGCACCTTTTGAGCTGGGAAGCTAATATTTGGACATGAGTGACCAAGTGATGTGGCTATCAAGGATATTTTTGATTTATTGATTAATCATTTCATCTATTAAGTATTTATTGATTAATCGATTAATTATTTATTGAGTAATCAATTAATTATTTAATTTTTTATAAATGACTTATTTAATTAAATTTCTAAAAGATACATCTTCGGATGAAGCACTAGTGCTTTAGGTATGCTATTAGCCAATTGATTAAGAAAATATTTTGTGATAATCTTTTATTGATTTTAATTATACAATTAATCAATCAATTAGTGTACACCTCTCCCTCCCAATGCAGCCTCAATGAGCTGCACTGCGGTATTGCCGGGCGCCGGAGGCGCCCCGGCAATGCCGCGCTGCAGCATATTTAATTATTTGGCATGGGGCGGTGTACTTTGAATGTATGTGTACTTGTTTATTATTGTTTTACAAGTCCAGTATTATAAATACCTTTCCATTTCGTAGCAAATGTATATTCCTTATTCTGAAACATATTTGTCTTCAATTTTGATGTCTATCGGGATCTTGTGATGCGGGTTATGCTTGCGGGTTCTAAATTGTCCCATGACCTTGCTGGCCCCATGACAATCATGTTTCTCTGTTTGAGGAAATGTTTTTATGGCCGGATGCCCTTCCTGACGCCAACCCTAAGTCGCCTCTTATGATGCGCAGGGATATGGGGTACCTATTTTAAATCGGGGTATATACCGGGATCATTCATCCCAGCAAGCTGGTACTCAATTTGCCGACCTCGGAAGGATGACAGACTGAGTCAACCCCCCTGGCGTTAAGTCAGCGATCGACCGGGATTTGAACCCAGGATCCTAGGTATCCCAAGCCTGCACCCGAACCGCTAAGCCAACACCAGGCTATTGGATATATATGTATATAGGGGTGTAAAAGGGATTTATATATATACAGTCACGTGAAAAAATAAGTACACCCCATGTAAAGTTTTGACTTTTTCAACATATTTCAACATAGTTGATCTTCCAGTTGATCTAGTTGATCTTAACTTCAACAATATTGATAGATAAAGGTGATATAATATAACAAATATCATGAAACATTTACATTTTGTAATCCATTCTATTATTTAAATAAACATCAATGCAAATTTCGCATGTGGAAAAAGTAAGTACACCCCTACATTTATCACTACTTCACATACCTAAAATTAGAATCAGGTGCACCAGCTCAGGTGCAAATGATTAGAATATCGTTATAGAGGATCTTGGAGGAACCTGTCTTATTTAAACCTCAGACATTTAGTTTGGTTTGCTCTTTGTTTTGAAGTGTGTGGCGTCACCATGCCTAGATCAAAAGAGCTCTCTGAGGCCTTCAGAAATGAGGTTATAGATGCCTACGAGTCTGGGAAGGGATTGAAAAAGATCTCCAAACAATTTGAAATCAATCATTCGACTGTCCAGAAGATCATCTACAAGTGGAGAAGATTCCAAACAACTGCCAACTTGTTCAGGCCAGGCCACCCCAGCAAGTTCAGCCCGAGAGCAGACCGCAAGATGCTGAAAGAAGTCTCTAAGATCCCCAGAATGTCATCGCAGGACCTACAGGTAGCTCTTGCCACTGTTGATGTCAAAGTGCACGAGTCTACCATTAGAAAGAGGCTGCACAAATTTGATCTACATGGGAGGTGTGCCAGGAGGAAACCTTTGCTGTCCAGAAAGAACATCAGGGCAAGAATAAAGTTTGCCAATGAACACTTAGGCAAAGACCAGCACTTCTGGAACAATGTGCTCTGGACAGATGAGTCAAAGGTAGAGCTATTTGGCCACAGTACCAGAAGACATGTTTAGCGAAAACCAAAGACAGCATTTGACCACAAGAACCTGATACCAACTGTAAAGCATGGTGGTGGAAATATTATGGTTTGGGGCAGCTTTGCTGCATCAGGGCCTGGGCAGCTCACCATCATAGAATCCACTATGAATTCTTCATTGTACCAGAGGGTCCTTGAGGATAATGTGAGGCCATCTGTCGGAAAGTTGAGGCTCAACCGAAGGTGGACCTTGCAACATGACAATGACCCAAACATACCAGTAAATCCACCAAGGAATGGCTGAAAAGAAAGAAATGGAGAGTTCTGGAATGGCCAAGTCAAAGCCCGGATCTAAATCCCATCGAGATGTTGTGGGGGGATTTGAAACAAGCTGTGCACGCAAGAAACCCCTCAAACATCGCACAGCTGAAAGAATTCTGCATGAAGGAGTGGGCAAAAATTGTCAGAGACTGGTAGACAGTTATAAGAAACGTCTACTTGAGGTTCTTTCTGCCAAAGGGGGCAATACCACCTATTAGAGCCAAGGGTGTACTTAAGCCCCTGTCACACCTTGACGATTTAGCCAGCGTATGCCGACGTATCAAAATTGAGTGCTGGTGTGAGTCATACGCTGGCATACGTCGACAAATTTTGTGCATGCACGAAATTTGTCGACGAGCTCGGCGTACTACGACGTATGCCAGCGTGCTTCAGCGTGCTCTTAACGTTCATACGTCGGCATACGCTGGCTAAAACGTCAAGGTGTGACAGCGGCTTTACTTTTTCCACATGCGAAATTTGCATTTATGTTTATTTAAATTATACAATGGACTACAAAATGTAAATGTTTCATGATATTTGTTATATTATATCACCTTTATCTATCAATATTGTTGAAATGAAGATCAAATAGCTGTATTTTGAAATATGTTGAAAAAGTCAAAACTTTACATGGGGTGTACTTACTTTTTCACGTGACTGTATATATAGATAGATGACTGTACATGAGTTGCTGTTTTGTAATGGTTTACACCAATCATAATACAACAATTATTTTGCACATATGTATTTGTAATATATGTGATATTACATTTTATAAACAATTGGAGTTGAAGATTAAAGTTGAATTTTTTTTTTAATTTTCTTTATTTAAAAACAAAAAAGTCAGGAGACGACGATGGTTCACGAGCGAGCGGTATTCAATGACAAAGGACGGACTATAACCGAAAAAGGCCCGGACTGGGGGGTCGGGGCCCACATGGCAGGTGTCGGCCCCCGACATGCGGTGTACATGCCTATTTACAAAGGGCCCCAATAGCCTTAGAACATAACTCGTGAAATAATAGCCTTAGGACATACCGACAGGAGAGATAGGTGCATACCAGAAATTTGGTACGATTTCACAAAAGTTTGAGGGAGCAGTTCAGTGACAAGACAAGACAGACACTGCACATATATACACAAAGAATTAAGTTAAGCACCCCCCCCCCCCCCCCGTTTTTTTACAACCTCGCACATTACAAGTTTGTTGTCGTCATAACAGTGTAATATACCCATGTTATTGCTATATTTTCTGGAGAAGTGATATTATGGTCACATAAAAACATAACAATCATGCCGTTTTCAATATTTTATTCTGAATAATTTAAGGTGAAATTTTTTGGGAATTTTAGGCATATTTTCACCTCAATTTAAGTATGGAGCTATAGGTCCATCACGGACAGTGTGGATGACGTTTATGTTTTCTAACGTACAGTCATTGTTCTGAGAAGACCTCTAGCGATCTTTGCGTCAATAACGTGTGTAGGACCCACGTGATCGGATCACTGACTCAACCCTACGTCTCATAGACCCTGTAAGCCGTCGTATGCGTTGCTGTGGCAGGTTGTTCCATTCCCGATGTAATGCACGTTCCAATTCATCCAGATTGGCTATTGGAGGGACCATATTCGCAATTTGTCGTCCCAACATGTTCCAAACGTGCTCGAGGGGGTTCAACCTGCCACAGCAACGCATACGACGGCTTACAGGGTCTATGAGACGTAGGGTTGAGTCAGTGATCCGATCACGTGGGTCCTACACACGTTATTGACGCAAAGATCGCTAGAGGTCTTCTCAGAACAATGACTGTACGTTAGAAAACATAAACGTCATCCACACTGTCCGTGATGGACCTATAGCTCCATACTTAAATTTAGGTGAAAATATGCCTAAAATTCCCAAAAAATTTCACCTTAAATTATTCAGAATAAAATATTGAAAACGGCATGATTGTTATGTTTTTATGTGACCATAATATCACTTCTCCAGAAAATATAGCAATAACATGGGTATATTACACTGTTATGACGACAACAAACTTGTAATGTGCGAGGTTGTAAAAAAACGGGGGGGGTGCTTAACTTAATTCTTTGTGTATATATGGAGGGTGTTTCAAAAAAAGTGGACTATTTGAACGTTTTATTGTACAAAAATTACAAAAGGTAGCAAGTTTAGTGATACATTGATGGAAAACATACACCACGCCATTTTCAAATTACTCATTTTCTGCTTGTAATTGACTTTTTTAATGTGTGCTCCGTCTCTGTTGAAACAGGCTTTGATCCTGACTCCGAAATTCTCCACAACTCATCTGCAAATGGCTGGAGTGCTAGCCTGATGGTAGTCCTCCACCTGCTGCGTCAGGCCAGGATTCGGGGTGTGTTGGCGTAAACTTGATCTTTGGCAGCATCCCAAAAGATATAATCCAATGGATTCAAATCCGGTCTTTGGGGCACCCACACATGCGCTGTACCCAGGCTGATGACACGATTTCCAAACAGCTGGTGGAGCACGTCGATGGTTTCACCTGTAATGTGTGATGGGGGCACCGTCCTAGATGAACCATGCAATTCTAAGTTGGTTTGGAGATGGTAGGTGAGCAAGATCAGTGTGGAATCGGTGCAAGACTTTGTGGTACTGCTCGCCGTTTACTGTCACCATCTTACATTGTCGTCCTTGAACCAATACGGTCCCAGCATGTGGTATTCAATGCACAGAAGCAAGTGGACTTGGGGCCCCTGAGAGACATCTCAAACACCTCCTCAGGAGGCTCAGCACCCCCAGAAGATGTTGTGATTGTTGATAGACCCATTCAAGTGGAATTGTGCTTCATCACTGAATCACAAGGAGTTTATACAATTTGGGTACCTTTCCATTCAGTCACTGAACCAATCACACATTTTTACTCATCTCTCCATGCCATTCAGATTTAGTTTATGCCTCACAGATAGGATGTAGGGTAGAGCTTGAGTTCAGCAGTGAGAATGTGCCACAAATGAGGATGAGATCGCCAGTTCTTGGGAATGCCGACGGTAGGATTTCTTAGGACTTTCGATCGCAGAATCTCTCACAAGATCAATGTTCCCTTGGTTCTTGGTAACACTTGGTGCGCAGCTGCTGTTGCCTTTATTTTGATTTTCCACGCTTCCATGTGCTTGAAGTGTTCCACAAACCACCGAATGCTCCCAATGGAAGGTCCAGTCCAGTACAGGTGTGAACATTGTAATACTCACAGTATCGTCAGTGCATCTGCACGTAGGATTTTGTCTCGAACCACAAAGTCACGATTTTCACTTTTTGTTCCACTGTGAACACCATAGTTGACGTGGGGTCCTACTGACTACTTCTTAGAAATGGCATACCATGACCACCACCACCATAATCTGCAAGAGAGAAGGGTATAACATTTAGAAATGACAGAATATCAGGCTGCTCAAATAGTCCAGTATACGGCACTTAGTAGAGCATATACCTCCACCAGGCTGAACAGTTTATGTTTTGTATCCCACTGATAGGCCGGATCTGGATTCTGACCTGAACCAAAATCTTATAGGCTTGTTCTTGTCACCTAATCAACTAATCCACCTAGATTTGTCATAGGTGGTCCACAACTTTTTGAAGTATGATGCAATATACTGTATTGGTTTTGACCCCATCACTCAATGGTGAACAATCACTTAAATATTACAGTATCTGGATCCGGATCTTCACCAAAGTCGAATCAATTTGTCCTTGTCACACACCCAACCTGTCCACCAAGTTTCCTCCGAATATGTCCATCGCTTTTTGAGATATCCTGGTCACAGACAGACAAACAGATAAACAAACTACAACAATGTGACTGTGTCGCCAATATGCCTCAGCATAGTCCCACGATGAGTAGATGCCCGCGTTCACTGTCCTAAAAATAAAAAGTTTGATTTAAATCCCTTCAGCTGTTTTCAAATATCACTTTTTCACCACCCATGACAGGTTTCACATCGATCGGTGAAGCGGTTTCAGAGAAGGGATTTTTTTAAATAAACATTTTGGCTGGTATGCCACTTCACCGATGATGTCATCATTATCATGCTTTTCTTCCCCATTGGGAGTACCTGACAATGTGGCAAGTTTCAAATTTTTCCATTCAGTGGTTTCCGAGAAATAATTTTTTAATTTTTTGCTTTTCATCCAAGATGGCTGCCATACCACGTGACCTATGATGTCACAATTATCAAAAAAACATTCTGCATGGGTGTCACTCCTACCCTGAAAGTTTCGTCTCAATCCGACATATGGTTGCTGAGAAAAACGAGGTTTAGCCCTATGGACGGACAACCCGAAAACATAATGCCTCCGGCGACTTTGTCGGCAGAGGCATAAAAATATTTAAAGTCTCCTATTCTTAAAATATTGTTGTGGTTTTGAGTTTTGTACAATAAAGGTTAAATTTCCCCCTCATAGTTTAGTCACACAAACAACACATAGCCTCGCGATAGTGCAGTTATCTGTTAGTAATTGTGAGCATAGTCCTTTTCCTGTGTTAGTTTTGCGTTGAGTAGAATAATGAGAGTTAGGTCCTTTTCATGGTTCCATTGCCTTATGCCGCTTCCATTGCCTTATGCCTCTTATGCCTCCTTGTGCTGCCTTTGGCTTTTTGGCACGAATTAACATGAGGCAGGCCTGGCAGGTTGAGTCGGGACCGAATGAGGGCGGCAGAGAAGCTGACGGTAAGCGCAAGCCGCCAATCAGGGCTCAAAGGGAGTGGTTGCGGCAATGCGTCACAGGGTGTGGTTGAAACGTTCGAGAGGGCTCAGGGCGTGTCCATATAACCCGTTGCGCAAAGCCCCCACCAGGAGAGAGAAGCATTGAGTTACGAGCAGTTGAGTGCAGTGAGTTCGGTGAGTTATGCGCTATTGGAGAGGTGCGTATTGATGAGAGTTACGAGATCGGAGAAAGACGCACATGAACCAAGTATAAGTGCGCGTATTAAAGTGACGCTCGGTTGAGCTTGAGTCTGAGCCTCTATTGCATTGGGTTACGCGAGTGATAGCGCGCTGGTTACTAAACGCACTGTGGAACCGCCAAGCCACGCCGAGAGACGAGTACATTCCTTCCCGCCTTCCTGCCTCGTCTGCTGCCTTTTGTTCGAGAGACGCGCTGCGAGGATCCTTTTCCACCACCTGCTTGCCATCTTCGCGGGACGTGCTGGGACCGTGGAGAGCACGCCAGGCCGCCGTTCCTGGACGACCAAGGCAGCGCGTGGACACCATTCTGCCTGCAATTCCCCTGTGTGAGTGTGATCGGGCCTGAGTCTGGGATTTGGTATAAGACTGATTAAGTTCTGCTCTGTGTCTGCTTTCTACCGAATTGTACATAAGTGTAAATAATAATTAAATAGTGTTATTCCTTTTATTCGACCGTCTTGTGTTTTCCATCATTGACTAAGCGTGGTACGAATAGAACCGCTCTAATCGGGTTCCAATATTAACGAAAACTGCATGGACCACGTGGTACGCAATCCCCTCGGTGTACTCAATTTACACATGGCTCGTGCGAGACTTGGTTCCCCACTTCCGTGGCGGCACAGGTATTTAGGTAGTGCGAGAATTGGTCCCGGTACCCTACCGTGCGTTTGTCCGGAAGAGGCGTTTCAAGTCTCGGTTACGCCGGCCCAGAAAGAACAAGGGGCTTAATCCCCCCTTGGTAAGGGTAGGAAGGGCGGCGGAAAACCGTAACAATATATTATTTGGTGAACCTGCATGGTCACAGCTTTGATAACAGTCGAGTGGTCATCTTAGACAGAGAAAAAAGTGGTTTGCTAGAAGTGTAAAGGAAGCCATTTAGGAAAGAGCTGAATCACCATCTCTCAAAAAAAAAGACAGTTTGCGATTTAATCTATCTCGTACGTGGGACAAGGATATAACATCTCTTCCACGCCGTCTGCAACCATCACGTGACTCCTGGATTGGTCTGCAGACCAACTCACCCCTTCCACTGGCGGAGGTAACGTGGTGATTCTCAAGCTTCATCACCTCAATATCAGCCGTGACCAAGGCGAGTGGATACCTGCCGAAACATCGGTTTTACCGGCGAGCAAGTCCAACTTTTTTTCAAATATAAACTTTTACTGTAGTAAATAGCCCATGTTTCTTTTTTTTACTACAGAATGCTGTGCTTCTCTATAGGCCCAAAGCCCTCATATCAACCTTTTCGACGCCCTATTGAATAGTGTGATATGTGGTTATTATGTAACTGCTATTAAGTCGACTTTTTTCCACCTCGAGAGTTCCAGTTTCCACTGCATAACAATGGTCACATTTACTTATGATTTGCTCATTATCAGCACCCATAGTTGTCTACCATTCATGTATCCTGCCACACACTTCATCTGAACAATACCCAGGTGATGTTCATGTAGATACTTCAGAATTGCTTTTCTGTACTGACTGGGAACAGCAGCGCACATGGCCCACACCTAACAACCCTGTTCAGAAGCTGCTGCCTCCGGAAGTCTGTTGTGGCATGATAGTGTGTCAATTCAGGCGAACTCTTCTCCTAACATTCAAAAGAAAAACTAGGTAAAAATACACAAAAATGTTTCAGATTCAGAAAGGTTCATGAATGCTCATGAATCACAAAGGTTTATATATTTTTTGTTACTCTCAACATATAATATGACATGTCACTCTTCAAGTTGCTTACCCATTGTGATTTACCTCTCCTGCTCCTTGAGTCTGGTGCTACTTTTGATCCACTGCAAAACTTTTAAATTGGGTTTTTCTGAGCAAAAGGCAATTGTCCTAAAGTTACTGGAATTATCTCATTCTTACAACAATCAGCCTTTCTTTCAGGAGCGATGTCGCATTATTGCGTTCTATGATAGACCAACTAGATCTACTTGGGTGATGTTGTAATTTTTTACTTGGAGAAATATCTGTCTCCACCAACTGGAACCAATGGTGAAAGAAAGCTCCAGTTGTGGAGGAAACAGCAGAAATCAGTATGCAAAGGCTTTTGGCAATTTTTTCTATTATGGATTTTGTTTTTTACGATTAATTTTTTCAGTGACCATGGCTCATGTTCTGTTTGGATAAAAGCGAAGTGACTTGCTGAGTGCATTTATTTTCACCAAGACCACCACTGCCTCTTGGCAAGTTTGCAAATAATCACCTTTGTTATCGACATGCTCATTCATCAAGGAAGTGTAGGTGGGGAGACATACATATTAACAAGATCAAACGAGGGGTGTGGTAGGGTGGGAAAGGGGAAGGATAGAGGCAAAGGGATGGGAAATTTTGGTGGAAGATTACCTATCGCTATGTAAAGCAGATATAATTTGTTGACAATGGAAATAAAGAGTATGACCCCCAAAATACCAGTTGTGTAGAATAGCCCCAGAAAGTAGTCTTGAACAAGCTTATGTTTTGTATCCCACTGGTAAGCTGGATCTGGATTCGGACCTGAACCAAAATCTAATCGGCTAGTTCTTGTCACCGAACCAGCTCATCCACCTAGTTTTGTCATAAGTGGTCCACAACCTTTTGAAGTGTGATGCAATATACTGTATCGGTTTTGACCCCATCACTCAATGGTGAAGAATCACTTAAATATTACAGTATCTGGATCCAGATCTTCACCAAAGTCGAATCAATTTGTCCTTGTCATGCACCCAACCTGTCCACCAAGTTTACTCCGAATTTGTCCATAACTTTTGAGATATCTTGGTCACACACAGACAAACAGATAAACTAGAAATCGGTCAGAGACCGAGGACTTGCTGGAAAGTACTTTTTTATCGGCCATTTTGGATCAAAATGGCGGGAAATCTATACATGTATTTCTGCTAAGCAATGGAAGGTAACTGAGTAAGTGTATGCATATCTCTTGTCCTTTCAGAGTTATAGTCGTTTGAAATATATTTTCAATGAAAACTTGGCCCCCTGACCTTTGACCCAAAAAATAATTAAAACTAAGCATTTTTGACCATTTTATGCCACATATTATTTTTCGGGGATTGAATAATGAACATTTTGGTGTTCGTTAAAAGGGAATCGGATAATGTTTGACAGTTATTAGTAAAAAAAAAAAAAAAATTGACCTTGAGTTTGACCTTTCAAGGTCACTCAAGCTCAAAGGTCATGGTGCCAAATGAAATGTCGTATGTCACTTCCTATATGTCAGTAACAGTAAGTGTATGCATATCTCTTGTACTTTTAGAGTTATAGTGCCTTGAAATATATTTTAAATGAAAACTCGACCCCCCTGATTTCACGTTTTGGGTGACCTTGAGCTTGACCTTGGGCCTAGAGAGTTAAAAATTGGGCACACTCTATTCCAGGGCAAGGCAAATATGTATGTAAAGTATGGCGATGCTATGTGCAACGACGTAGACGTAGTACTGCGCACAAACAGACAGACAAACAGACAGATAAACCAACCAATCAACATACTTGCCGGAATCAATTCTGGCAAGTAACAAACTAGAACAATGCGACTGTGTCGCCAATATGCCTCTGCATAGTCCCACAACGGGTAGATGCCCGCGTTCACTGTCCTAAAAATAAAAAGTTTGATTTAAATCCCTTCAGCTGTTTTCAAATATCACATTTTCACCAGCCATGACAGGTTTCATATCGATCGGTGAAGCGGTTTCAGAGAAGGTATTTTTCAAAATAAACATTTTTGGCTGGTATACCACTTCACCTATGATGTCATCATTATCATGCTTTTCTTCCCCATTGGGAGTACTTGACAATGTGCCAAGTTTCAATTTTTTCCATTCAGCGGTTCTTGGGAAATAATTATTTAATTATTTGCTTTTCATCCAACATGGCTGCCATACCACGTGACCTATCTGTGCCGATCACGTGCCCACGTGATCGGCACAGAGACAGCCGATCGATCTTGCAGGAACGACGCAGAGATCCCCCACATCCAGGATGGTGTGCCACGACAGAGTTAGAGAAACAAAGAGAGAGAGAAAGAAAGAGACAGAAAGAGAGAGAGAAGAGACCAGAGGGAAAGGGCCGGTCCATGGGGACTGATCGGCACTCTGACCGTGACCCGCTGCCCTGACAAATCCGGGCAGCAGGGAAGAATGGGGAATATTTGGCCCCCAACTTCCATTGGGGGGTACAACCACCACGAAGAAGCGTCCCCGAAAGTTGTCCAATACACCAGTAGTAATGAATGCTGATAGTATTCCTTCATCTCCATTGCAGGCCCATTAGGCCCTTTGCACAGATAAGTCTTTTGAATTGCGAATACATTGGTTTGTGCAAAAAATAATAATTCCCCTTTATCTCGACTTCAAGGTACAAAAGCAGAATGTGTTCTTGGGAGAATCAGCAATGTGCGACACGCTGTCTTTAAAGAGGATCCAAAAACCATACAATTTATTTTCCCAAACCAATCAATAAACGAAATCTTCATGAACATTACAGAAAAAAAGATGGTAATTCACAAAATGCATTTCTTCGCATTATCAGATCCAAGGCTTTTAGGTGTCGACTGTACGATGCACTCTTGCGGAACCACCTTGTGTTGGATAATCTCATATAATGTTGAAAAGCTCATCAGTCTTCAACCAACACTTTATTGCTCTTGAATGTTTTGTTGTCTGCTGATCTGTATTTCTGCAACTACCCTGAGCCTTACATCTGCAGCTACCCTGGGATTTGTTGCCAGGACATAGTTATATTTCTCATGATTCATCACATTACTTTCTGCCGACTCGTTTTTTATCCATTTAGCTTCATCTATTATCTTCACCACAAAATCTTTGTTTGCTTATACACGTCCAGCTTTATTTAATGCAGATCTCTAAGCAGGATTTCAATTACACAAATTCAAGCTCTGTTCCTCTTCTCTGTTATTTGGCTTACAAGTTGTATTCAAACCATATTCGATAAATGGCAGCCTGTTTTTACCCCCGCCACTGAAGCTTATGTTTTCACGATGGATGGAGCTTATGTTTTCACACTTCTCTGTTTGTTTGTTACTTTCAAAATCGAAGATTAAAAAAAAAAAAATCAAAATTGAAGAAGAATAAAGAATTTCGTTGGTCTTGTGCATCTTGTGCGTTCTGTCTGTCTGTTTGGCTGTTTGTATGTCAATCGCCTACAGGTCGCAATTATAAAACCGATCTTCATGAAACTTCAACAAATGGTAGAGTTCGTCCTCAGGAACAAGCCTACTGATTTTGAGGTCAAAGGTCATCTTGTAATTTTTAATCGGATTAACTTGAAAATTGAACAGTATTTCCATATTGGGTAAATAAATTGGGAAACCAACAAATTTTGAGGTCAAAAGGTCAAAGGTCAACTCAAGGTCAAACTTCTAAAATCATCAATTTTTATCTGAAAAATCGTGCCTTTTAATCCTATTAACTTCTTTTTTTTTTTCTTTTTCTTTTTTCTTTTTTTTTTTTTGTATACAAGATCGAGGCTCGTGAAAGAGCGAACATTAATCACACAGAAAGACAAACCGACACATAAAACATATAACATCGGGAGCGGTAGACAAGATGGGGAGAGAGGGGGAAGGACACAAACACAACATTTGAGAGCAGGGACCGAGAGACATGGAGACATCGAGAGATCTGAGAGAGGGCGAGGGCTTTGGGGGGGGGGGGGCATGGGAAGGGGGCGGTGGGAGAGGTATAAAACATATGGACACTGCCAGGACTTCCAGGAAAGAAGTTGGAATTTCAAACAAGGTGGATCTGGGGTGAATTAGCGGGGGTAGAAAAGCTCAAGGTTTTGGATGGGGGAAGATAAGAGATGGTGGTGAACAGCTGTTTTAAAGACCTGGAGGGAGGAGTGGGATTGAAGGGAGTGAGGGAGTTTGTTCCAGAGGCGGGAGAAAAGAGGAATGAAAGAGTGAAGGTGAGCAGAGAGCCGAGATTTCGGCAGTTTAACCATCAGAGGGTTGCTGGCAGATCTTGTGCGACCTGTAGGAATATTTGGGGGACAGAGCACAGAGAGAACTGGGGGTGCAAGGCCGGAGAGGAGTCGGTAGAAGACAGAAAGACCACCTACCTGCCTGCGGTGAGTGAGTGAAAGGCCCTCAGAGATAGCTTCATCGCGGGAGATTCCAATAATTCTGAAAGCTTTGGTTTCAACAGCGTGAAGCCGAGCTAGGTGTGAGGCAGGAGCACCGGCCCATAGGGGAGAACAGTATTCCATTGAGCTGCGGATGAAAGCCTTGTATGTGGTGAGGAGCTCAGGTGTGCCGAGGAAGGACTTCGCACGACGGAGGATGCCCAGTCGGCGACTGGCTTTGGAGGCCAGCTTGGAAATGTGGTTTTCCCAAGAAAGATCATGGCAGATAGTGAGACCCAAAATCTTGAGCGACAGAACTTCTTGGAGAGGATTGTTGAGAAAGTAGATGGGAGGGTTGTCCAGTCGATCTTTTCGGAGAGACATAGTAAGAGTGTGAGATTTGTCAGGATTGAAAGACATGTTCCACTTGTTTGACCAGTCTGTGATTTTGTCCAGGTCTTCAGAGAGTGAGGAGGCAGCAGACTGCCGATCTGAGGGAAGAGGAATGGAGCGGCAGAGAGTGGAGTCATCAGCAAAGAGATAGAGAGGATTTTCGAGAGAGTCAGAGAGATCATTGATGAAGACCAGAAAAAGCACGGGGCCCAGAACACTGCCTTGGGGAACTCCAGCCTGAACAGGAAGAGGAGATGAGAGAAACCCATTCAGGGCCACACGTTGACGACGACTAGAGAGGAAGTCCGCCAGCCATGCGTGGAGATTTCCATGGATACCAAAGGAGGAGAGTTTGGTGAGCAGAGCGGGGTGCCAGACCGTGTCGAAGGCACGTGATATGTCGAGGGAGACAGCTCTAATTTCCTGTTTGGCATTGAGGACCTCCATCCATTGTTGAGACAGCAGAAGCAGCATGTCCAGAGTAGAGTGACCTGGTCTGAAACCAAATTGATGATCAGAGATCAAGCCATTGGAGAAGAGGAAAGATTTCATATCCGAAGCAATGATGGATTCCATGACTTTGCTGATAATTGGGAGAAGGCTGATTGGTCTGTAGTTGCTAGGATCTGTTTTTGCACCTTTTTTGTGCAAAGCGGTGATGTTGGCTGATTTCCAAGCAGATGGCAGTTGACCTTGAGCAAAAGAGAGGGTGAAGAGAACAGAGAGAGGGTGAGATAGAGCAGCAGAGCAGGATTTTAGGACCCGTGGGCTGATGCCGTCGGGTCCAGTTGCAGAATCAGAGTCGAGGGTTGACAGAAACTTTTCCACCTTGTCAGGAGGAAAGGACACGGAGTCCAGGAGCAGCAGGGTACGACTGGGTATGGTGGGTACAGAGAGGGATGGGTTTGGGACACAAGATTTAGAGGCAAACACAGAGTTGAGGCATTCAGCTTTTTCACGTGCGGAGTCAGCTGTGTAGCCATTTGAGGTAAGGGAGGGGATGGAGGGGGAACAAACACCAGAAACGGATTTGACCAGACGCCACCAGGATTTGGAAGAGGGAGACAGATAAGAGAGTTCGGTCTTGAGAACGGAGAGATATTGTTTCCTGGCTCTCCTGAGGGTGGACACACACTTGTTTCGGGCTTTGTGAAAGGAAATGAGATTTCCTTCCGTTGGATTTGCTTTCCAGGAGACGAAGGCAAGTTGTTTCTGGGCAACAGCCTCACCACAAGATTCCGTGTACCATGGACGGGAGGAAGGGTATGACAACTGAAGACGAGATGGGATAAATCTGTGCATGAGAGAGAGCAATTTACTTTGGAAGAATTCCCAGGATGAGTTGATGTCAGAGGTGGTAGAGATGGGAGACCAGTCCAGATGATTGATGGCTGCTTGAAGACCGTGCCAGTTGGCCTGAGTGAAATGCCAGACTCGTCGATGCTGAGCAGGCTCCCTGAGGATGGTCAGAGAGATGTCCACTTTAACAAGGACATGATCAGATGATCCGATCGGAGCAGAAGAAGAGCAGCAGACATTTTCAGGGAAGTTAGTCATAACCAAGTCCAGAAGAGAAGATGTTCCGTTGACTGAGATCCGGGTCGGGAAATTGACAGATTGTGTCAGTCCCAGTGAGTCGCAGAAGTCCTTTGCTGAAGAGCCATGGCTGGTGAGAGAGGTACCCACACCCAGCCAACTGGCATGGTGACAATTGAAATCACCACATATGAGGAAGAGAGAGTTGGGATGAGTAGATAGAAGTTGGTCCATATCATCAGACAGCGAGATGTAGATGGAGTCATCACTGTTTGGTGGACGGTACAACACACATATGAACAAGAGGTGGGAGCGAAGGGGAAGCCATAGCCAGAGGTATTCCTGGGGGTGAGGTGGAGAGAGTGCAGTGCAGGGCGAGTGAGGAAGAGAGTTTTTGATAAAGATAGCAACCCCGCCTCCAGGACGAGGCTCAGGTCTATCATACCGGAGGAGGGAGTAGCCCGGGAGAGATACTATGGAATCAGAGACATCATAAAGGAGGAAAGTTTCTGTTAAGCAGATCACGTCTGGTTTGACAGAAGCAACCTGTATGGAGAGATCAGTTAAGTTTGAACGAAGGCCCCGGATGTTTGAGGTCCATACCGTTAATGAAGAGGAAGGGGGAGCATCAGATACAGAACAGGGGGGAGGAGGGGTAGGGTAAGATGTGGAAGAGGTGGAAGAGATAGGGAGAGCTGTTGAAGGTGTGTCAGAGATTTCAGAATAGCTCGGAGAAAGGGAAGGATGGGGCGGACAAAAGGTTTGATGGTGATTGGGTGAGCCACAATGAGGTGTTATTTGAGGAGGGGGAAGAGCGAGGCAGAAGGTTGGGGGAGATGGAGGTGAGAGTTTGAAGGGGGAAGAAGCGGGGAGGACGCTTTGAGGAGGGGGAGTGAGAGGGGGGAAATTGAGAAGCAATGAGGGTGGGGAGATTTGAAGGGGAGGGGTGAGGGGGGAGTTTGGGAGGGAAGGGACAAGGGGAGGGATTTGAAAGGGATGGGATATGGGGGAGATTTGGAGGGGAGGGGTGAGGCAGGAGTCTAGGAGGGGAAGGGCGAGGGGGCGTCTTGGCGGGGAGGGGTGAGGGGGTAGTTTAGGAGGGAGGGGGCAAGGGGGGAGATTTGAAAGGGATGGGTGATGGGGAAGATTTGGAGGGGAGGGGTGATGGGGAAGATTTGGAGGGGAGGGGTTATGGGGAAGATTTGGAGGGGAGGGGTGAGATTGGATTTTTGAAAGTGTACGATTTATGGGAAACAAACATTTATTGCAAAATGAGTTTCTTGTGACCTTCGAGTTAAAAATACGTTTAAGGACGCTGGATGGAGGATGGAGTGCAGGAGAGTTTAGGGAATGTAGAAAAAAGGCACTATAGGAGATGGATATTTTTTTTGGGATGAATTGATTTGGTGAGCAAGTCGAAAGCAGCCTTTTAAAGAAGAAGAAGAAAAAGGTGTTATAAAATATGATGGAATACATAACTTGAGGGGAAAGTGTAAACATTGAAGGTTAATGAGTGAAAACTATCTGGGGAAATGGGGGAGAAACACGTGGTCGAAGAACGAACGAACGAATAAGAATGAATAAACGAATGAGAACAGAGAAGGAATTTTTTTTTTTTTTTTTTTTTTTTTTTTTTTGAGTTGAGATTTACACAAGGAAGTAGGCTATGGGTGAAAAGCCTGGGAATACAGAGAACGAAAGTTATTGGATCACAAACGACGGACCGCTGAGAGAAAAACAAAGCCTCAAGGTTGTACAGTGCACACTGTACAAGGCCTCAAGACACGACACGGCAAACAGGCGATCAATTTATGAAAGATAAACACCGAGAAACAACCAAAGTTGCACACAATAACTTCACACACCGAAAGATAAATACAGTTTCGACAAAATACAATTGTGAACAGACTTAACTTCGAAAAACGTGGCGACCGTGTGGAGCTTCGAAAATCCCTCCCACCGTCTCCGAGATCTTGCGAGATCCAACCCTTAAACCCTACTACTCAAAAATAAACTTTAAAAGTAAACAACAGCAATTACATAGTGCATCAATTAATTGAGAAAGCAACTATTCTTGAGGTCAAAAGGTCAAAGGTCAACTCAGCATCAAACTTCTAAAATCATCAATTTTCATCTGAAAAATCGTCACTTTTAATCTGATTAACCAGAAGATTAAAGAGCCATTGCATATTATATCACGGAATTGGAAAACAAACTATTTTGGGGTCAAAAGGTCAAAGGTCAACTCAAGGTAAAACTTATAAAATCACCGATTTTCTTCTGAAAAATTGTCCATTTTCATCGTGTTAACTTGAAAATTAAACAGCAATTGTATAGTGCATCACTCAATTGGGAAAGCAACTATTTTTGAGGTCAAACAGTCAAAGGTCAACTCAGGGTCAACCTTCTAAAATCATCAATTTTCATCTGAAAAATAAATCAATTTTCATCCAATTGAAGAAGTTTTGATTAAGATCGTCAATTTAAATCGTAATGAGAAGGACAACTTGATGTATTGTCGTGTCCGCAGATAGTTATCACCAGCCTTGGACGGATGAACCGAACCAGCCTTAACTCCCGAGGCGATCTTCCAAATATGGTGGTTATTGCACGCACAGGCTGAAGAACCATGAATCGTTTAACTTCACAAACACAAGGGTTTATTCCGAAACCCAACCAAAAACACGACAACGAAAATATAGCGATAATTATTTACAACAAAATAAAGGCGTGTAATGAAAATAACAAAAATAAAGCTGAGGTATAAATGCTAACTTGAGGTACCTTCACACAGTCACAAACACGCACACAGGGTAAAGTAAGAAAATAACAGTTCACACTCCGGCACCAAGCTGTCCCAAAATGGACCCTGTTGGTAAGAATGGAAGCTATCAAACCCTGGAGCCACCTGCACGGGAAGCTCGGAAAAATTGCGACGACCTCAAACGCCGCACGCCAAAAGCACTCGCTATTGAGCTGGTAATGAGCACGTAGACGGCCCTCGTTCCTTTCTCCTCGATTTGGGGAAGGACAGCGTGGCCTTTAGCTCCCTGGTGAGCCCAGCAGTCAAAGCTCCCTCACGATTGCCGCACAAAACGCTCTCCTCCAAGGACACAAAAATGGTGAAGCTTCTTACTCACGCTCTTATTCCAGACGAACCAACTGCGAAGCTACTTCTTTGCCCACCTACGTCATCCAGCAACGTCACTCGTGGGGTGTGGCCTGCCGGTCCTGCCCCTCGGCCACCGGACCATTGTAGCTCCGCCTCTCATGGGTGGGTCTTTGCCGTATAATGTCATTGGAGCGTAAATACTACCTGGCTGATGTTTTGCTTGGCAGGCGGTTATTTTCAATATTAGGGATGGTCACAGAGGGTATCACGAACAGGGGAATTAGCCTTAAACCCTACTACTCAATAACACGGCATCATCCCTCGTATAATGAACATCAAAACACAACCTTAAGCTACATTTTCCCTACTTATATACATTGAGATGCTCCTACACGCCACATGGTCCACACTGAAGTGTTTGCTGAGGTGTTTTGAATTATATGGTGGTGAGGTGTTTTGAATTACTTGGTGGTGAGGTGTTTTGAATTACTTGGTGGTGAGGTGTTTTGAATTACGTGGTGGTGAGGTGTTTTGAATCACGTGGTGGTGAGGTGTTTTGAATTACGTGATGGTGAAGTGTTTTGAATTACGTGATGGTGAGGGGTGTTTTGAATTACATGGTGGTGAGGTGTTTTCAATTATGTGGTGGTGAAGTGTTTTGAATTACGTAGTGGTGAGGTGTTTTGAATTACGTGGTGGTGAAGTGTTTTGAATTACGTGATGGTGAGGTCTTTTGAATTACATGGTGGTGAGGTGTTTTTTATTTCGTTGTGGTGAGGTGTTTTGAATTATGTGGTGGTGAGGTGTTTTGAATTATGTGGTGGTGAGGTGTTTTGAATTATGTGATGGTGCGGTGTTTTCAATTACATGGTGGTGAGGTGTTTTGAATTACGTGGTGGTGAGGTGTTTTTTATTTCGTGGCTGTGAGGTGTTTTGAATTACGTGGTGGTGAGGTGTTTTGAATTATGTGGTGGTGAGGTGTTTTGAATTACATGTTTGTGAGGTGTTTTTTATTTTGTGGTGGTGCGGTGTAAACATCCCAAACTTCCAGGCTGCACCTACCCCTCCTGTATGTATGTGCTGAGGGTTGTCTTTTGGGGGAAGGGGGGGGGGGGGGTTGTATACAAGTTCGAGGCTCATGTAAGAGCTAACATCAATCACAAAAAAAATAAAATAAACGGACACACAAAACATACAATAAAAGGAGTCAGGAACATTAAATTTAACTAAAGAAGCACACTAACCCTATGACATGACGCAGACATCATGTGCATAAATTATACCAACACATCACCTCCAAACTAGGAGGCATCCGTGTGGTACTCAAGTCTTCACAGACTGAGATTAAAGCTCTATGGTCACAAACAGACAAAGGCAGAGATGTCGATCTAGATTTCGCCCTCATTGGTATAATTTATGCACACGATGTCAGCGTCATGTCATAGGGTTAGTATGCTTCTTTTGTTAAATTTAATGTTCCTGACTGCAAACCTCATAATTGTTGATGAGCAGGGCAGAGACAATGTGTCAGCGTGGCAGGCTGCACCTGTTGCTAACAGGTTGTGCAGCAATTGCTGGGGTGAGACTCAATCTGTGCCGTGCTTCCTCGTCAAGTTAAGGGGTTCATTCTGTGTATATTAGCGGCTTAGATTGGTCACAAATAAACAATTTGCAGTGTGCCGCCCTGTGGCGACGCGAAAAACTGCATGCAAATCGGACCTGGCAGGAGTAATTCCCTGCCGGTGGATTAAGGGGTCTCACTCCTATTAAGAGGAGTGGTCCCAACTGTATGACCATGCATTGTGGCCCTTTGGGGGGCATGATGCATGCGTTTGAATGACCATGCGCTTCCCCCTCGGGGTTGAGGCGCATGTGTATTGTTATGGGGACAGCCTTGTTGACGTTGTGCCTTGACCATGGGGTCAAGGTGCACGTCCGAGGCTGTTCAAATGTTTGGCTTTTTACCTTTTTTCATCGTAAAAAAGGCAGGCCTTCCGTGTGGGCCCTAAACACGCGAAAAACTGCATGGAAATCGGACCTGGCAGGAGTAATTCCCTGCCGGTGGATTAAGGGGTCTCACTCCTATTAAGAGGAGTGGTCCCAACTGTATGACCATGCATTGTGGCCCTTTGGGGGGCATGATGCATGCGTTTGAATGACCATGCGTTTCCCCCTCGGGGTTGAGGCGCATGTGTATTGTTATGGGGACAGCCTTGTTGACGATGTGCCTTGACCATGGGGTCAAGGTGCACGTCCAAGGCTGTTCAAATGTTTGACTTTTTACCTTTTTTCATCGTAAAAAAGGCAGGCCTTCCGTGTGGGCCCTAAACACGCGAAAAACTGCATGCAAATCGGACCTGGCAGGAGTAATTCCCTGCCGGTGGATTAAGGGGTCTCACTCCTATTAAGAGGAGTGGTCCCAACTGTATGACCATGCATTGTGGCCCTTTGGGGGGCATGATGCATGCGTTTGAATGACCATGCGCTTCCCCCTCGGGGTTGAGGCGCATGTGTATTGTTATGGGGACAGCCTTGTTGACGTTGTGCCTTGACCATGGGGTCAAGGTGCACGCCCGAGGCTGTTCAAATGTTTGGCTTTTTACCTTTTTTCATCGTAAAAAAGGCAGGCCTTCCGTGTGGGCCCTAAACACGCGAAAAACTGCATGGAAATCGGACCTGGCAGGAGTAATTCCCTGCCGGTGGATTAAGGGGTCTCACTCCTATTAAGAGGAGTGGTCCCACCTGTATGACCATGCATTGTGGCCCTTCGGGGGCATGATGCATGCGTTTGAATGACCATGCGCTTCCCCCTCGGGGTTGAGGCGCATGTGTATTGTTATGGGGACAGCCTTGTTGACGATGTGCCTTGACCATGGGGTCAAGGTGCACGTCCAAGGCTGTTCAAATGTTTGACTTTTTACCTTTTTTCTTTGTAAAAAAGGCAGGCCCTGTCCGGGGCCCTAAAACGGGCGCAAGTACTGCATGGAAATCGGACCTGGCAGGAGTAATTCCCTGCCAGTGGATTAAGGGGTCTCACTCCTATTAAGAGGAGTGGTCCCACCTGTATGACCATGCATTGTGGCCCTTCGGGGGCATGATGCATGCGTTTGAATGACCATGTGCTTCCCCCTCGGGGTTGAGGCGCATGTGTATTGTTTTGGGGACAGCCTTGTTGACGATGTGCCTTGACCATGGGGTCAAGGTGCACGTCCAAGGCTGTTCAAATGTTTGAGTTTTTACCTTTTTTCACTGCAAAAAAGGCAGGCCTTCTGTGCGGGCCCTAAATGCGCAAGTACTGCATGGAAATCGGACCTGGCAGGAGTAATTCCCTGCCAGTGGATTAAGGGGTCTCACTCCTATTAAGAGGAGTGGTCCCACCAGTATGACCATGCATTGTGGCCCTCTGGGGGCATGATGCATGTGTTTTGAATGACCATGCGTTTCCCCCTCGGGGTTGAGGCACATGTGTATTGTAATGGGGACAGCCTTGTTGACGATGTGCCTTGACCATGGGGTCAAGGTGCACGTCCAAGGCTGTTCAAATGTTTGAATTTTTACCTTTTTTCTTGTAAAAAAGGCAGGGCTTCCCTGTGGCCCCCAATACAGGAAAAAAACTGCATGCAAATAGGACCTGGCAGGAGTAATTCCCTGCCGGTGGATTAAGGGGTCTCACTCCTATTAAGAGGAGTGGTCCCAACTGTATGACCATGCATTGTGGCCCTTTGGGGGGCATGATGCATGCGTTTGAATGACCATGCGTTTCCCCCTCGGGGTTGAGGCGCATGTGTATTGTTATGGGGACAGCCTTGTTGACGATGTGCCTTGACCATGGGGTCAAGGTGCACGTCCAAGGCTGTTCAAATGTTTGACTTTTTACCTTTTTTCTTGTAAAAAAGGCAGGGCTTCCCTGTGGCCCCCAATACAGGAAAAAAACTGCATGCAAATAGGACCTGGCAGGAGTAATTCCCTGCCGGTGGATTAAGGGGTCTCACTCCTATTAAGAGGAGTGGTCCCAACTGTATGACCATGCATTGTGGCCCTTTGGGGGGCATGATGCATGCGTTTGAATGACCATGCGTTTCCCCCTCGGGGTTGAGGCGCATGTGTATTGTTATGGGGACAGCCTTGTTGATGATGTGCCTTGACCATGGGGTCAAGGTGCACGTCCAAGGCTGTTCAAATGTTTGACTTTTTACCTTTTTTCTTGTAAAAAAGGCAGGGCTTCCCTGTGGCCCCCAATACAGGAAAAAAACTGCATGCAAATAGGACCTGGCAGGAGTAATTCCCTGCCGGTGGATTAAGGGGTCTCACTCCTATTAAGAGGAGTGGTCCCAACTGTATGACCATGCATTGTGGCCCTTTGGGGGGCATGATGCATGCGTTTGAATGACCATGCGTTTCCCCCTCGGGGTTGAGGCGCATGTGTATTGTTATGGGGACAGCCTTGTTGACGATGTGCCTTGACCATGGGGTCAAGGTGCACGTCCAAGGCTGTTCAAATGTTTGACTTTTTACCTTTTTTCTTGTAAAAAAGGCAGGTCTTCCCTGTGGCCCCCAATACAGGAAAAAAACTGCATGCAAATAGGACCTGGCAGGAGTAATTCCCTGCCGGTGGATTAAGGGGTCTCACTCCTATTAAGAGGAGTGGTCCCAACTGTATGACCATGCATTGTGGCCCTTTGGGGGGCATGATGCATGCGTTTGAATGACCATGCGTTTCCCCCTCGGGGTTGAGGCGCATGTGTATTGTTATGGGGACAGCCTTGTTGACGATGTGCCTTGACCATGGGGTCAAGGTGCACGTCCAAGGCTGTTCAAATGTTTGACTTTTTACCTTTTTTCTTGTAAAAAAGGCAGGGCTTCCCTGTGGCCCCCAATACAGGAAAAAAACTGCATGCAAATCGGACCTGGCAGGAGTAATGCCCTGCCGGTGGATTAAGGGGTCTCACTCCTATTAAGAGGAGTGGTCCCAACTGTATGACCATGCATTGTGGCCCTTCGGGGGGCATGATGCATGCGTTTGAATGACCATGCGTTTCCCCCTCGGGGTTGAGGCGCATGTGTATTGTTATTGGGACAGCCTTGTTGACGTTGTGCCTTGACCATGGGGTCAAGGTGCACGTCCAAGGCTGTTCAAATGTTTGACTTTTTACCTTTTTTCATAGTAAAAAAGGCAGGGCTTCCCTGTGGCCCCCAATACAGGAAAAAAACTGCATGCAAATCGGACCTGGCAGGAGTAATGCCCTGCCGGTGGATTAAGGGGTCTCACTCCTATTAAGAGGAGTGGTCCCAACTGTATGACCATGCATTGTGGCCCTTTGGGGGGCATGATGCATGCGTTTGAATGACCATGCGTTTCCCCCTCGGGGTTGAGGCGCATGTGTATTGTTATGGGGACAGCCTTGTTGACGATGTGCCTTGACCATGGGGTCAAGGTGCACGTCCAAGGCTGTTCAAATGTTTGACTTTTTACCTTTTTTCTTGTAAAAAAGGCAGGGCTTCCCTGTGGCCCCCAATACAGGAAAAAAACTGCATGCAAATAGGACCTGGCAGGAGTAATTCCCTGCCGGTGGATTAAGGGGTCTCACTCCTATTAAGAGGAGTGGTCCCAACTGTATGACCATGCATTGTGGCCCTTTGGGGGGCATGATGCATGCGTTTGAATGACCATGCGTTTCCCCCTCGGGGTTGAGGCGCATGTGTATTGTTATGGGGACAGCCTTGTTGACGATGTGCCTTGACCATGGGGTCAAGGTGCACGTCCAAGGCTGTTCAAATGTTTGACTTTTTACCTTTTTTCTTGTAAAAAAGGCAGGGCTTCCCTGTGGCCCCCAATACAGGAAAAAAACTGCATGCAAATAGGACCTGGCAGGAGTAATTCCCTGCCGGTGGATTAAGGGGTCTCACTCCTATTAAGAGGAGTGGTCCCAACTGTATGACCATGCATTGTGGCCCTTTGGGGGGCATGATGCATGCGTTTGAATGACCATGCGTTTCCCCCTCGGGGTTGAGGCGCATGTGTATTGTTATGGGGACAGCCTTGTTGACGATGTGCCTTGACCATGGGGTCAAGGTGCACGTCCAAGGCTGTTCAAATGTTTGACTTTTTACCTTTTTTCTTGTAAAAAAGGCAGGTCTTCCCTGTGGCCCCCAATACAGGAAAAAAACTGCATGCAAATAGGACCTGGCAGGAGTAATTCCCTGCCGGTGGATTAAGGGGTCTCACTCCTATTAAGAGGAGTGGTCCCAACTGTATGACCATGCATTGTGGCCCTTTGGGGGGCATGATGCATGCGTTTGAATGACCATGCGTTTCCCCCTCGGGGTTGAGGCGCATGTGTATTGTTATGGGGACAGCCTTGTTGACGATGTGCCTTGACCATGGGGTCAAGGTGCACGTCCAAGGCTGTTCAAATGTTTGACTTTTTACCTTTTTTCTTGTAAAAAAGGCAGGGCTTCCCTGTGGCCCCCAATACAGGAAAAAAAACTGCATGCAAATCGGACCTGGCAGGAGTAATGCCCTGCCGGTGGATTAAGGGGTCTCACTCCTATTAAGAGGAGTGGTCCCAACTGTATGACCATGCATTGTGGCCCTTCGGGGGGCATGATGCATGCGTTTGAATGACCATGCGTTTCCCCCTCGGGGTTGAGGCGCATGTGTATTGTTATTGGGACAGCCTTGTTGACGTTGTGCCTTGACCATGGGGTCAAGGTGCACGTCCAAGGCTGTTCAAATGTTTGACTTTTTACCTTTTTTCATAGTAAAAAAGGCAGGGCTTCCCTGTGGCCCCCAATACAGGAAAAAAACTGCATGCAAATCGGACCTGGCAGGAGTAATGCCCTGCCGGTGGATTAAGGGGTCTCACTCCTATTAAGAGGAGTGGTCCCAACTGTATGACCATGCATTGTGGCCCTTTGGGGGGCATGATGCATGCGTTTGAATGACCATGCGCTTCCCCCTCGGGGTTGAGGCGCATGTGTATTGTTATGGGGACAGCCTTGTTGACGATGTGCCTTGACCATGGGGTCAAGGTGCACGTCCAAGGCTGTTCAAATGTTTGACTTTTTACCTTTTTTCAGTGTAAAAAAGGCAGGCCTTCTCGTGCGGGCCCTAAACGCGGAAAAAAACTGCATGCAAATCGGACCTGGCAGGAGTAATGCCCTGCCGGTGGATTAAGGGGTCTCACTCCTATTAAGAGGAGTGGTCCCAATTGTATGACCATGCATTGTGGCCTTTTGGGGGGCATGATGCATGCGTTTGAATGACCATGCGCTTCCCCCTCGGGGTTGAGGCGCATGTGTATTGTTATGGGGACAGCCTTGTTGACGATGTGCCTTGACCATGGGGTCAAGGTGCACGTCCAAGGCTGTTCAAATGTTTGACTTTTTACCTTTTTTCAGTGTAAAAAAGGCAGGCCTTCCATGCGGGCCCTAAACGCGTGATCAAGCCTGCAAAATCGGACCTGGCAGGAGTAATGCCCTGCTGGTGGATTAAGGGGTCTTACTCCTATTAAGAGGAGTGGTCCCAATTGTATGACCATGCATTGTGGCCCTTCGGGGGCATGATGCATGCGTTTGAATGACCATGTGCTTCCCCCTCGGGGTTGAGGCGCATGTGTATTGTTATGGGGACAGCCTTGTTGACGTTGTGCCTTGGCCATGGGGTGAAGGTGCACGTCCGAGGCTGTTCAAATGTTTGGACTTTTTACCTTTTTTCATTGTAAAAAAGGCAGGCCTTCAGGCGGGCCCTAAACGTCTGATCAAGCCTGCAAAATCGGACCTGGCAGGAGTAATGCCCTGCTGGTGGATTAAGGGGTCTTACTCCTATTAAGAGGAGTGGTCCCAATTGTATGACCATGCATTGTGGCCCTTCGGGGGCATGATGCATGTGTTTGAATGACCATGCGCTTCCTTCCGCCTTGGGGTTGAGGTGCATGTGTATTGTTATTGGGACAGCCTTGTTGACGTTGTGCCTTGACCATGGGGTCAAGGTGCACGTCCGAGGCTGTTCAAATGTTTGACTTTTTACCTTTTTTCACAAGCAAAAAAGGCAGGCCTTAGCTGTGGCCCCAAAACAGTGATCAAGCCTGCAAAATCGGACCTGGCAGGAGTAATGCCCTGCTGGTGGATTAAGGGGTCTTACTCCTATTAAGAGGAGTGGTCCCAATTGTATGACCATGCATTGTGGCCCCTCGGGGGCATGATGCATGCGTTTGAATGACCATGTGCTTCCCCCTCGGGGTTGAGGTGCATGTGTAATGTTATTGGGACAGCCTTGTTGACGTTGTGCCTTGGCCATGGGGTCAAGATGCACGTCCAAGGCTGTTCAAATGTTTGACTTTTTACCTTTTTTCATCGTAAAAAAGGCAGGCCCTAGTTGTGGCCCAAAACAGTGATCAAGCCTGCAAAATCGGACCTGGCAGGAGTAATGCCCTGCTGGTGGATTAAGGGGTCTCACTCCTATTAAGAGGAGTGCTCCCAATTGTATGACCATGCATTGTGGCCCCTCGGGGGCATGATGCATGCGTTTGAATGACCATGTGCCTCTCCCTTGGGGTTGAGGCACATGTGTATTGTTATTGGGACAGCCTTGTTGACGTTGTGCCTTGGTCATGGGGTCAAGGTGCACGTCCGAGGCTGTTCAAATGTTTGACTTTTTACCTTTTTTCACAAGCAAAAAAGGCAGGCCTTGCGCAGGCCCTAAAAGCGCTGGTAGACCTGCATGCAAATCGGACCTGGCAGGAGTAATGCCCTGTCGGTGGATCAAGGGGACTTACTCCTATTAAGAGGAGTGGTCCCAATTGTATGACCATGCATTGTGGCCATCGGGGGCATGATGCATGCGTTTGAATGACCATGTGCCTCCCCCTTGGGGTTGAGGCGCATGTGTAATGTTATTGGGACAGCCTTGTTGATGTTGTGCCTTGGCCATGGGGTCAAGGTGCACGTCCAAGGCTGTTCAAATGTTTGACTTTTTACCTTTTTTCACAGCAAAAAAGGCAGGCCTTCCCTGTGGCCCCAAAACAGGCATGCAGGCTTGCATGCAAATCGGACCTGGCAGGAGTAATGCCCTGTCAGTGGATCAAGGGGTCTTACTCCTATTAAGAGGAGTGGTCCCAATTGTATGACCATGCATTGTGGCCCTTCGGGGGCATGATGCATGAGTTTGAATGACCATGTGCTTCCCCCTCGGGGTTGAGGCGCATGTGTATTGTTATGGGGACAGCCTTGTTGGCGTTGTGCCTTGGCCATGGGGTCAAGGTGCACGTCCGAGGCTGTTCAAATGTTTGACTTTTTACCTTTTTTCACAAGCAAAAAAGGCAGGCCTTGCGCAGGCCCTAAAAGCGCTGGTAGACCTGCATGCAAATCGGACCTGGCAGGAGTAATGCCCTGTCAGTGTATCAAGGGGTCTTACTCCTATTAAGAGGAGTGGTCCCAATTGTATGACCCTGCATTGTGGCCCTTCGGGGGCATGATGCATGAGTTTGAATGACCATGTGCTTCCCCTTTGGGGTTGAGGCGCATGTGTATTGTTATGGGGACAGCCTTGTTGACGTTGTGCCTTGGCCATGGGGTCAAGGTGCACGTCCGGGGCTGTTCAAATGTTTGACTTTTTACCTTTTTTCACAAGCAAAAAAGGCAGGCCTTGCGCAGGCCCTAAAAGCGCTGGTAGACCTGCATGGAAATCGGACCTGGCAGGAGTAATTCCCTGCCGGTGGATTAAGGGGTCTCACTCCTATTAAGAGGAGTGGTCCCAATTGTATGACCATGCATTGTGGCCCTTTGGGGGGCATGATGCATGCGTTTGAATGACCATGCGCTTCCCCTTTGGGGTTGAGGCGCATGTGTATTGTTATGGGGACAGCCTTGTTGACGATGTGCCTTGACCATGGGGTCAAGGTGCACGTCCAAGGCTGTTCAAATGTTTGACTTTTTACCTTTTTTCTTGTAAAAAAGGCAGGCCCTGTCCGGGGCCCTAAAACGGAAAAAAACTGCATGCAAATAGGACCTGGCAGGAGTAATTCCCTGCCGGTGGATTAAGGGGTCTCACTCCTATTAAGAGGAGTGGTCCCAACTGTATGACCATGCATTGTGGCCCTTTGGGGGGCATGATGCATGCGTTTGAATGACCATGCGTTTCCCCCTCGGGGTTGAGGCGCATGTGTATTGTTATGGGGACAGCCTTGTTGACGATGTGCCTTGACCATGGGGTCAAGGTGCACGTCCAAGGCTGTTCAAATGTTTGACTTTTTACCTTTTTTCTTGTAAAAAAGGCAGGGCTTCCCTGTGGCCCCCAATACAGGAAAAAAACTGCATGCAAATAGGACCTGGCAGGAGTAATTCCCTGCCGGTGGATTAAGGGGTCTCACTCCTATTAAGAGGAGTGGTCCCAACTGTATGACCATGCATTGTGGCCCTTTGGGGGGCATGATGCATGCGTTTGAATGACCATGCGTTTCCCCCTCGGGGTTGAGGCGCATGTGTATTGTTATGGGGACAGCCTTGTTGACGATGTGCCTTGACCATGGGGTCAAGGTGCACGTCCAAGGCTGTTCAAATGTTTGACTTTTTACCTTTTTTCTTGTAAAAAAGGCAGGGCTTCCCTGTGGCCCCCAATACAGGAAAAAAACTGCATGCAAATAGGACCTGGCAGGAGTAATTCCCTGCCGGTGGATTAAGGGGTCTCACTCCTATTAAGAGGAGTGGTCCCAACTGTATGACCATGCATTGTGGCCCTTTGGGGGGCATGATGCATGCGTTTGAATGACCATGCGTTTCCCCCTCGGGGTTGAGGCGCATGTGTATTGTTATGGGGACAGCCTTGTTGACGATGTGCCTTGACCATGGGGTCAAGGTGCACGTCCAAGGCTGTTCAAATGTTTGACTTTTTACCTTTTTTCTTGTAAAAAAGGCAGGTCTTCCCTGTGGCCCCCAATACAGGAAAAAAACTGCATGCAAATAGGACCTGGCAGGAGTAATTCCCTGCCGGTGGATTAAGGGGTCTCACTCCTATTAAGAGGAGTGGTCCCAACTGTATGACCATGCATTGTGGCCCTTTGGGGGGCATGATGCATGCGTTTGAATGACCATGCGTTTCCCCCTCGGGGTTGAGGCGCATGTGTATTGTTATGGGGACAGCCTTGTTGACGATGTGCCTTGACCATGGGGTCAAGGTGCACGTCCAAGGCTGTTCAAATGTTTGACTTTTTACCTTTTTTCTTGTAAAAAAGGCAGGGCTTCCCTGTGGCCCCCAATACAGGAAAAAAACTGCATGCAAATCGGACCTGGCAGGAGTAATGCCCTGCCGGTGGATTAAGGGGTCTCACTCCTATTAAGAGGAGTGGTCCCAACTGTATGACCATGCATTGTGGCCCTTCGGGGGGCATGATGCATGCGTTTGAATGACCATGCGTTTCCCCCTCGGGGTTGAGGCGCATGTGTATTGTTATTGGGACAGCCTTGTTGACGTTGTGCCTTGACCATGGGGTCAAGGTGCACGTCCAAGGCTGTTCAAATGTTTGACTTTTTACCTTTTTTCATAGTAAAAAAGGCAGGGCTTCCCTGTGGCCCCCAATACAGGAAAAAAACTGCATGCAAATCGGACCTGGCAGGAGTAATGCCCTGCCGGTGGATTAAGGGGTCTCACTCCTATTAAGAGGAGTGGTCCCAACTGTATGACCATGCATTGTGGCCCTTTGGGGGGCATGATGCATGCGTTTGAATGACCATGCGTTTCCCCCTCGGGGTTGAGGCGCATGTGTATTGTTATGGGGACAGCCTTGTTGACGATGTGCCTTGACCATGGGGTCAAGGTGCACGTCCAAGGCTGTTCAAATGTTTGACTTTTTACCTTTTTTCTTGTAAAAAAGGCAGGGCTTCCCTGTGGCCCCCAATACAGGAAAAAAACTGCATGCAAATAGGACCTGGCAGGAGTAATTCCCTGCCGGTGGATTAAGGGGTCTCACTCCTATTAAGAGGAGTGGTCCCAACTGTATGACCATGCATTGTGGCCCTTTGGGGGGCATGATGCATGCGTTTGAATGACCATGCGTTTCCCCCTCGGGGTTGAGGCGCATGTGTATTGTTATGGGGACAGCCTTGTTGACGATGTGCCTTGACCATGGGGTCAAGGTGCACGTCCAAGGCTGTTCAAATGTTTGACTTTTTACCTTTTTTCTTGTAAAAAAGGCAGGGCTTCCCTGTGGCCCCCAATACAGGAAAAAAACTGCATGCAAATAGGACCTGGCAGGAGTAATTCCCTGCCGGTGGATTAAGGGGTCTCACTCCTATTAAGAGGAGTGGTCCCAACTGTATGACCATGCATTGTGGCCCTTTGGGGGGCATGATGCATGCGTTTGAATGACCATGCGTTTCCCCCTCGGGGTTGAGGCGCATGTGTATTGTTATGGGGACAGCCTTGTTGACGATGTGCCTTGACCATGGGGTCAAGGTGCACGTCCAAGGCTGTTCAAATGTTTGACTTTTTACCTTTTTTCTTGTAAAAAAGGCAGGTCTTCCCTGTGGCCCCCAATACAGGAAAAAAACTGCATGCAAATAGGACCTGGCAGGAGTAATTCCCTGCCGGTGGATTAAGGGGTCTCACTCCTATTAAGAGGAGTGGTCCCAACTGTATGACCATGCATTGTGGCCCTTTGGGGGGCATGATGCATGCGTTTGAATGACCATGCGTTTCCCCCTCGGGGTTGAGGCGCATGTGTATTGTTATGGGGACAGCCTTGTTGACGATGTGCCTTGACCATGGGGTCAAGGTGCACGTCCAAGGCTGTTCAAATGTTTGACTTTTTACCTTTTTTCTTGTAAAAAAGGCAGGGCTTCCCTGTGGCCCCCAATACAGGAAAAAAAACTGCATGCAAATCGGACCTGGCAGGAGTAATGCCCTGCCGGTGGATTAAGGGGTCTCACTCCTATTAAGAGGAGTGGTCCCAACTGTATGACCATGCATTGTGGCCCTTCGGGGGGCATGATGCATGCGTTTGAATGACCATGCGTTTCCCCCTCGGGGTTGAGGCGCATGTGTATTGTTATTGGGACAGCCTTGTTGACGTTGTGCCTTGACCATGGGGTCAAGGTGCACGTCCAAGGCTGTTCAAATGTTTGACTTTTTACCTTTTTTCATAGTAAAAAAGGCAGGGCTTCCCTGTGGCCCCCAATACAGGAAAAAAACTGCATGCAAATCGGACCTGGCAGGAGTAATGCCCTGCCGGTGGATTAAGGGGTCTCACTCCTATTAAGAGGAGTGGTCCCAACTGTATGACCATGCATTGTGGCCCTTTGGGGGGCATGATGCATGCGTTTGAATGACCATGCGCTTCCCCCTCGGGGTTGAGGCGCATGTGTATTGTTATGGGGACAGCCTTGTTGACGATGTGCCTTGACCATGGGGTCAAGGTGCACGTCCAAGGCTGTTCAAATGTTTGACTTTTTACCTTTTTTCAGTGTAAAAAAGGCAGGCCTTCTCGTGCGGGCCCTAAACGCGGAAAAAAACTGCATGCAAATCGGACCTGGCAGGAGTAATGCCCTGCCGGTGGATTAAGGGGTCTCACTCCTATTAAGAGGAGTGGTCCCAATTGTATGACCATGCATTGTGGCCTTTTGGGGGGCATGATGCATGCGTTTGAATGACCATGCGCTTCCCCCTCGGGGTTGAGGCGCATGTGTATTGTTATGGGGACAGCCTTGTTGACGATGTGCCTTGACCATGGGGTCAAGGTGCACGTCCAAGGCTGTTCAAATGTTTGACTTTTTACCTTTTTTCAGTGTAAAAAAGGCAGGCCTTCCATGCGGGCCCTAAACGCGTGATCAAGCCTGCAAAATCGGACCTGGCAGGAGTAATGCCCTGCTGGTGGATTAAGGGGTCTTACTCCTATTAAGAGGAGTGGTCCCAATTGTATGACCATGCATTGTGGCCCTTCGGGGGCATGATGCATGCGTTTGAATGACCATGTGCTTCCCCCTCGGGGTTGAGGCGCATGTGTATTGTTATGGGGACAGCCTTGTTGACGTTGTGCCTTGGCCATGGGGTGAAGGTGCACGTCCGAGGCTGTTCAAATGTTTGGACTTTTTACCTTTTTTCATTGTAAAAAAGGCAGGCCTTCAGGCGGGCCCTAAACGTCTGATCAAGCCTGCAAAATCGGACCTGGCAGGAGTAATGCCCTGCTGGTGGATTAAGGGGTCTTACTCCTATTAAGAGGAGTGGTCCCAATTGTATGACCATGCATTGTGGCCCTTCGGGGGCATGATGCATGTGTTTGAATGACCATGCGCTTCCTTCCGCCTTGGGGTTGAGGTGCATGTGTATTGTTATTGGGACAGCCTTGTTGACGTTGTGCCTTGACCATGGGGTCAAGGTGCACGTCCGAGGCTGTTCAAATGTTTGACTTTTTACCTTTTTTCACAAGCAAAAAAGGCAGGCCTTAGCTGTGGCCCCAAAACAGTGATCAAGCCTGCAAAATCGGACCTGGCAGGAGTAATGCCCTGCTGGTGGATTAAGGGGTCTTACTCCTATTAAGAGGAGTGGTCCCAATTGTATGACCATGCATTGTGGCCCCTCGGGGGCATGATGCATGCATTTGAATGACCATGTGCTTCCCCCTCGGGGTTGAGGTGCATGTGTAATGTTATTGGGACAGCCTTGTTGACGTTGTGCCTTGGCCATGGGGTCAAGATGCACGTCCAAGGCTGTTCAAATGTTTGACTTTTTACCTTTTTTCATCGTAAAAAAGGCAGGCCCTAGTTGTGGCCCAAAACAGTGATCAAGCCTGCAAAATCGGACCTGGCAGGAGTAATGCCCTGCTGGTGGATTAAGGGGTCTCACTCCTATTAAGAGGAGTGCTCCCAATTGTATGACCATGCATTGTGGCCCCTCGGGGGCATGGTGCATGCGTTTGAATGACCATGTGCCTCTCCCTTGGGGTTGAGGCACATGTGTATTGTTATTGGGACAGCCTTGTTGACGTTGTGCCTTGGTCATGGGGTCAAGGTGCACGTCCGAGGCTGTTCAAATGTTTGACTTTTTACCTTTTTTCACAAGCAAAAAAGGCAGGCCTTGCGCAGGCCCTAAAAGCGCTGGTAGACCTGCATGCAAATCGGACCTGGCAGGAGTAATGCCCTGTCGGTGGATCAAGGGGACTTACTCCTATTAAGAGGAGTGGTCCCAATTGTATGACCATGCATTGTGGCCATCGGGGGCATGATGCATGCGTTTGAATGACCATGTGCCTCCCCCTTGGGGTTGAGGCGCATGTGTAATGTTATTGGGACAGCCTTGTTGATGTTGTGCCTTGGCCATGGGGTCAAGGTGCACGTCCAAGGCTGTTCAAATGTTTGACTTTTTACCTTTTTTCACAGCAAAAAAGGCAGGCCTTCCCTGTGGCCCCAAAACAGGCATGCAGGCTTGCATGCAAATCGGACCTGGCAGGAGTAATGCCCTGTCAGTGGATCAAGGGGTCTTACTCCTATTAAGAGGAGTGGTCCCAATTGTATGACCATGCATTGTGGCCCTTCGGGGGCATGATGCATGAGTTTGAATGACCATGTGCTTCCCCCTCGGGGTTGAGGCGCATGTGTATTGTTATGGGGACAGCCTTGTTGGCGTTGTGCCTTGGCCATGGGGTCAAGGTGCACGTCCGAGGCTGTTCAAATGTTTGACTTTTTACCTTTTTTCACAAGCAAAAAAGGCAGGCCTTGCGCAGGCCCTAAAAGCGCTGGTAGACCTGCATGCAAATCGGACCTGGCAGGAGTAATGCCCTGTCAGTGGATCAAGGGGTCTTACTCCTATTAAGAGGAGTGGTCCCAATTGTATGACCCTGCATTGTGGCCCTTCGGGGGCATGATGCATGAGTTTGAATGACCATGTGCTTCCCCTTTGGGGTTGAGGCGCATGTGTATTGTTATGGGGACAGCCTTGTTGACGTTGTGCCTTGGCCATGGGGTCAAGGTGCACGTCCGGGGCTGTTCAAATGTTTGACTTTTTACCTTTTTCCACAAGCAAAAAAGGCAGGCCTTGCGCAGGCCCTAAAAGCGCTGGTAGACCTGCATGCAAATCGGACCTGGCAGGAGTAATGCCCTGTCGGTGGATCAAGGGGTCTTACTCCTATTAAGAGGAGTGGTCCCAATTGTATGACCATGCATTGTGGCCCTTCAGGGGCATGATGCATGAGTTTGAATGACCATATGCTTCCCCCTTGGGGTTGAGGCGCATGTGTATTGTTATGGGGACAGCCTTCTTGACGTTGTGCCTTGGCCATGGGGTCAAGGTGCACGTCCGAGGCTGTTCAAATGTTTGACTTTTTACCTTTTTTCACAAGCAAAAAAGGCAGGCCTTGCGCAGGCCCTAAAAGCACTGGTAGACCTGCATGCAAATCGGACCTGGCAGGAGTAATGCCCTGTCGGTGGATCAAGGGGTCTTAATTCCTATTAAGAGGAGTGGTCCCAATTGTATGACCATGCATTGTGGCCCTTCGGGGGCATGATGCATGTGTCTGAATGACCATGTGCTTCCCCCTTGGGGTTGAGGCGCATGTGTATTGTTATGGGGACAGCCTTGTTGACATTGTGCCTTGGCCATGGGGTCAAGGTGCACGTCCGAGGCTGTTCAAATGTTTGACTTTTTACCTTTTTTCACAAGCAAAAAAGGCAGGCCTTGCGCAGGCCCTAAAAGCTCTGGTAGACCTGCATGCAAATCGGACCTGGCAGGAGTAATGCCCTGTCGGTGGATCAAGAGGTCTTATTCCTATTAAGAGGAGTGGTCCCAATTGTATGACCATGCATTGTGGCCCTTCGGGGGCATGATGCATGTGTTTGAATGACCATGTGCTTCCCCCTTGGGGTTGAGGCGCATGTGTATTGTTATGGGGACAGCCTTGTTGACATTGTGCCTTGGCCATGGGGTCAAGGTGCACGTCCGAGGCTGTTCAAATGTTTGACTTTTTACCTTTTTTCACAAGCAAAAAAGGCAGGCCTTGCGCAGGCCCTAAAAGCGCTGGTAGACCTGCATGCAAATCGGACCTGGCAGGAGTAATGCCCTGTCGGTGGATCAAGAGGTCTTATTCCTATTAAGAGGAGTGGTCCCAATTGTATGTCCATGCATTGTGGCCCTTCGGGGGCATGATGCATGTGTTTGAATGACCATGTGCTTCCCCCTTGGGGTTGAGGCGCATGTGTAATGTTATTGGGACAGCCTTGTTGACGTTGTGCCTTGGCCATGGGGTCAAGGTGCACGTCCGAGGCTGTTCAAATGTTTGACTTTTTACCTTTTTTCATCGTAAAAAAGGCCACTTCATAAGTGGTAAATAAGCCCTTGTCGGGACGGCATGGTGTTGAAGTCATGGGGACTCACTCCTATGGAGGAGGGGTCCAATTGTATGACCATGCATTCTGGCCCTTCGGGGTCAGGATGCATGTGTTTGAATGACCATGTGCTTCAGCCTTGGGGTTGAGGTGCATGTGTAATGTTATTGGGACAGCCTTGATAGACGTTGTGCCTTGGCCATGGGGTCAAGGTGCACGTCCAAGGCTGTTCAAATGTTTGATTTTTTACCTTTTTTCATCGTAAAAAAGGCCACTTCATAAGTGGTAAATAAGCCCTCGTCGAGACGGCATGGTGTTGAAGTCATGGGGACTCACTCCTATGGAGGAGGGGTCCAATTGTATGACCATGCATTCTGGCCCTTTGGTGTCAGGATGCATGTGTTTTGATTGACCATGTGCTTCAGACTTTGGGTTGAGGTGCATGTGTATGCCAATGGGACAGTCTTGATAAACGGTATGCCTTGGCCGTGGGGTCAAGGTGCACGTCCAAGGCTGTTTAAATGTTTGATTTTTTACCTTTTTTTATTATAATGTCTATATATTTTATTGTAATGGCCATAATGTCAAGGGTTCAAGTCCATCTCCAGAGACGTTGATGTTCCTGTGTCCACTGTACAAAATGTTATCGGGAAGTTTAAGGCCCATGGCATTGTAGCCAACCTCCCTGGGCATGGCTGCAAGAGAAAACTTGATCGAAGATTGCATCAAAGGATTGTTCGAATGGTGGAGAAAGCACCTCGATCAACTGCCAAACAGATTCAAGCTGACCTTCAGACACAAAGGTATGACAGTTTCAACTCGCACCATCCGTCACCAACTCAAAGAAAGGGGGTTCTATGGTAGGAGACCCAGGAGGACCCCACTTCTGAGAAAGAGAGATAAGAAAGCCCTACTGGAGTTTGCCAAAACACACCTGAACAAGCCAAAATCCTTCTGGGAGAATGTTCTGCAGACATATGAGACAAATGGTACAGCACATCATCTCTATGTTAACAGAAAACAAAATGAAGCCTTCAAAGAAAAGAACACCTTCCCTTCAGTCAAACATGGAGGAGGTTCAGTGATGTTTTGGGGTTGCCGTGCTTCCTCTGGCACTGGGTGCCTTGATTGTGTGCATGTCATCATTAAATCAGGAGATTACCAAGGCACTTTGGCGCAAAATGTTCAACCCATTGTCAGAAAGCTGGGTCTCCGTCGAAGGTCATGGGTCTTGCAGCGGGACAATCACCCCAAACACACTTTCAAAAAGTACCCAGGAATGGTTCAAGACAAAACGCTGGACTGTTCTGAAGTGGCCAGCAATGAGTCCAGATCTAAATCCCATTGAACACCTGCTGGGAGATCTGAAAACAGCAGTTGGGAGAAGGCATCTTTCAAATTTGGGAGAACTGGAGTAGTTCGCACAAGAAGAGTGGGCCAAACTGCAGGTAGGGAAGTGTAGCAAGCTCATTCATGGCTATAGGGAGAGCTTGAATTCAGTTCTTTTTCCAAAGGCTGTGCTACCAAATAATAAGTCACAATGTCACGATCTCTGTGTCCTTCTCTCCTGACAAGGTGGAGAAGTTTTTGTCAAACCTCGACTCTGATTCTGCAAATGGACCATATGGCATCAGCCCACGGGTCTTAAAATCCTGCTCTGCCGCTCTATCTCACCCTCTCACTGTTCTTTTCACCCTCTTTTTTGCTCAAGGTCATCTGCCATCTGCTTGGAAATCAGCAAACATTACCGATTTACACAAAAAATGTGCAAAAACAGATCCTTGCAACTACAGACCAATCAGCCTGCTCCCAATTATCAGCAAAGTCATGGAATCTATCATTGCTTCGGATATCAAATCCTTCCTCTTCTCAAATGGCTTGATCTCCGATCATCAATTTGGATTCCGACCAGGTCATTCTACTCTGGACATGCTGCTTCTGCTGTCTCAACAATGGATGGAGGTCCTCAATGCCAAACAGGAAATCAGAGCTGTCTTCCTTGACATATCACGTACCTTCGATACAGTCTGGCACCCAGCTCTGCTCACCAAACTCTCCTCCCATGGTATCCATGAAAATCTCCACGCATGGCTTGCGGACTTCCTCTCTGGTCGTAGTCAACGTGTGGCCCTGAATGGATTTCTCTCATCTCCCCTTCTTGTTCAGGCTGGAGTTCCCCAAGGCAGTGTTCTGGGCACTGTGCTTTTTCTGGTCTTTATCAATGATCTCTCCGACTCTCTCGAAAATCCTCTCTATCTCTTTGCTGATGACTCCACTCTCTGCCGCTCCATTCCTCTTCCCTCAGATCGGCAGTCTGCAGCCTCCTCACTCTCTGAAGACCTGGACAAAATCACAGACTGGTCAAACAAGTGGAACATGTCTTTCAATCCTGACAAATCTCACACTCTTACTATGTCTCTCCGAAAAGACCGACTGGACAACCCTCCCATCTACTTTCTCAACATTCCTCTCCAAGAAGTTCTGTCGCTCAAGCTTTTGGGTCTCACTATCTGCCATGATATTTCTTGGGAAAACCACATTTCCAAGCTGGCCTCCAAAGCTAGTCGCCGACTGGGCATCCTCCGTCGGGCGAAGTCTTTCCTTGGCACACCTGAGCTCCTCACCACATACAAGGCTTTCATCCGCAGCTCAATGGAATACTGTTCTCCCCTATGGACCGGTGCTCCTGCCTAACACCTCGCTCGGCTTCACGCTGTTGAAACCAAAGCTTTCAGAATCATTGGACTCTCCCGCGATGAAGCTATCTCCGAGGGCCTTTCACTCACTCACGGCAGGCAGGTAGGTGGTCTTTCTGTCTTCTACCGACTCTTCTCCGGCCTCGCTCCCCCAGCTCTCTTTGTGCTTTGTCCCCCAAATATTCCTACAGGTCGCACAAGATCTGCCAGCAAACCTCTGATGGTTAAACTGCCGAAATCAAGACTCTCTGCTCACCTTCACTCTTTCATTCCTCTTTTCTCCCGCCTCTGGAACAAACTCCCACACTCCCTTCAATCCCACTCCTCCCTCCAGGTCTTTAAAACAGCTGTTCACCACCATCTCTTGTCTTCCCCCATCCAAAACCTTGATCTTTTCTACCCCCGCTAATTCACCCCAGATCCACTTTATTTGAAATCCCAACTTCTTTCCTGGAAGTCCTTGCAGTGTCCATATGTTTTATACCTCTCCCACCCCCCATCCCATGCCTCCCCCCCCAAAGCCCTCTCCCTCCCACAGATCTCTCGATGTCCCTGCTCTCAAATGTTGTTGGTTTCCTTCCCCCGCTCTCCCCATCTTGTCTACCGCTCCCCATGTTATATGTTTTAAGTGTTGGTTTGTCTTTCTGTGCGATTAATGTTAGCTCCGTCACGAGCCTCGATCTTGTATACAAAAAAAAAAGAAAAAAAGTATCGGGTGTCAATAATTTTGTCAATGCAATTTCTTTTTATTTTCTGATCTAAAATGATATATTAAGTTCTGATTCAAAAACAAAGGTTCTGTAAAATTAACAGTGAAATAAAGAATTGTCGAGACCAAATACTTTCGTCAATTTCACCTTATTTTTAGAGAAAATTATGAGTTATTTGAAAAAAGTGCAAGAGCCAATATTTTTGGCCACGACTGTATATGTATAATGTATATACATATATATATATATATATATATATATATATATATATATATATATATATTATATATATATATATATATATATATATTTATTTATTTATTTATTTATTTATTTATTTATACACACAGTATATTTTTTTAATAGTGGAGGGGGGAATAAGATAGGTTGAGGAGCGTGAAAGGAGGATACTTAGGATAGAACAAGTAAACGAAAAAACATGTTTTTGGGCTACACACTTTCATTTTATTTTTAAAGTTTTAAACCTTTGTTTAATTATTTAAAATTTTTATCATTTTTTAAACTAAATTTTGATAGATTAAAATGTACCACAAAAGAGGACCGTGGGCCAAATTTCAGCTCTCTAGGATGTATGGAACCTACAAAAAGAACGGCTCAAAGATTTGAAACGGGACAAACAAAGAAAGTTCAGATGAAGTTAAATAAAAGTGTGTAAAAAGCAGGATGAGGAACACGATGTTAGAGCAAAAACATTTAGTACGCCCACTTGCTGAGGTCTTGGCGAGTAGACCAGTCATTTACAATGGCAAAATTCGACAATGCACCACAACAACGTGTGGCTAAACACGGAAAATTGGATAAAAAAACACAAGTAGCCTGAATAGCATTCGGTAGAGCGCATACCTGCGCCAGGCTGAACAGCTTACGTTTTGTATCCCACTGATAGGCCAGATTTGGATCCAGACCTGAACCAAGGTCTAATTGCCATGTTCTTAAAGTTTTGACCAACTCATCCCGCTAGTTTTGTCATAACTCATCGACAGCGTTTTGAAATATCAAGCTATACATAGTTTTTGGCACTTCACCCAATGGTGATGAATCACTTACAATCCAGATACGGATCTCACCAAAATCGAATCAATTCTTACTTGTCAAACAGCCGACCTGTCCACTAAATTTCATCCGAATTTGTCCAGAACTTTTTGATATATCCTGCTCACAGACAGACAGACAGACAAGGGTGAAAACATAACTTCCATCCATCTTCAGTGGCGGAGGGCACGAAACAAAAACAAATAGATAGACATGGCAGATCTGGTTCAGAAAACTTAGCTTTGATGAGTTGAAAGGAGGAATGAAAGACAACATTCAACACTCTCACACCAGAGGGGGTTCCTGTGATTTGTTTGTTTGATTATTTGTTTATAAAATATGCACGTCCCATTTTAAGGTGCAGTTGGGGGCTTTGTTCTCGACGAGGCTGCCTTCCCTGTTTTTCTTTTTTTAAAAATACTGCACTTGATATTCAAAATAATGACTGATGGACTTATCATTTTCACACTTTTACTATTATTAACTCCAATGATGTTGATACCAATGTCTATGTCTATTGTGGTTATATATCTATGCTTAGATACATATCAGTGATTGCATATCACTGGGAAAGGGACGGATGTAAATGTAGACATTATAGATTGGGGAAGAGAATAATAAATGGAGTGAAGATGAGAATTTAAAACTCAAATTATTCAAGAACATGATGTATACCTTCATGAGTTGGTTATGTTACTAGTGTCATGTTTCAAGAAAAAAGGCAGTATTGGATCAGCTATAGGGTTTTCACATACCCATTGCTACCTGATACAAGTTTGTTCATAAATAAAATATGGCTGAAGATTCTTTGGTGGAGACAGTTCATGCAATATTTAATGCCTGCTTTTTCAGGGCCATGATCCAGTTATCAAAGTGATACAGAAACCGATATTAACAGACATGTGGAGAGGGTGACTCCACAACTCCTCAATTTCTCTGCGAACCTTAGCACCACCACCGCCCCGCTCCCTCTCCCCCAACTACAAACACTCTCCCAACATTTATTTCAGTTCTTTCTTTGAACAGATGGCTTTGGCATTTTTGAGACACTTTGCAACTTTTAAATCACACCTCCCACAATGGAATGCTTTCTGGGTAGTCCCCAACTTCAGACCATAATAAAAGAGGATTTCATGTCGGCTGGAGGACAAAAACAATTTTGGGGGGAACTTGATGGAATGCATCGTTGTCATCGATGTCATCAACAAATGAGCTGAAGGCATTACCTTTACTGTTTGCCCATGGATTACCCTCCTCAAGAACAATAAACATTTGGTGCCGATGAGGGTAAGTACGTACATAAGTATGTATTCTCATTACCAGACTACTCGAATCATTACCAGACTCGGTGGTATAATAGTTTGGGCTTCTGCTCTGAGTCTGGAGGTCAGCGGTTCAAACCCTGGCCAGGTCATTCCAAAGACTAAAATTAGGACTTGTTCCTTTCTTGCTTAGCATTTACCAAAGACTCTAACATGGGTACTTGTTCCTTCCTTACTTGGCGTTAACCAAAGACTCGAAAATGGGTACTTGTTTCTTCCTTGCTTGGCGTTAACCAAAGACACTAAAATTGTTACGTGTTCCTTCCTTGGTTGGTTTTAATCAAAGACACTAAAATTGGTAAATGTGCCTTCCTTGTTTTGCGTTAACCAAAGACTCTAAAATTGGTAAGTGTGCCTTCCTTGTTTTGCGTTAAACAAAGACTCTAAAATTGGTACGCGTTGCTTCCTTGCTTGGCGTTAAAAGAAGACTCTAAAAAATTTGTTCGAGCTCCTTCCTTGTTTAGCGTTAACCAAAGACTCTAAAATTGGTACACGTTGCTTCCTTGCTTGGCATTAACCGAAGACTCTAAAATTGGGAAGAGTTCCTTCCTTGTTTAGCATTAACAACAGACTCTGAAATTGGTAAGAGTTCCTTCCTTGTTTTGCGTTAACCAAAGACTCTAAAATTAGTACGCATTGCTTCCTTGCTTGCTTGGCGTTAACTGAAGACTCTAAAATTGGGAAGAGTTCCTTCCTTGTTTATCATTAACAAAAGACTCTGAAATTGGTACGTGTTCCTTCCTTGTTTAGCATTAACCAAAGACTCTAAAATTGGTACTTGTTCCTTCCTTGTTTAGCGTTAACCAAAAACTCTAAAATTGGTACGTGTTCCTTCCTTGCTTGGCGTTAACCAAAGACTCTGAAATTGGTACGTGTTCCTTCCTTGCTTGGCGTGAACCAAAGACTCTAAAATTGGTATGTGTTCCTTCCTTGCTTGGCGTGAACCAAAGACTCTGAAATTGGTACGTGTTCCTTCCTTGTTTAGCATTAACCAAAGACTCTAAAATTGGTACTTGTTCCTTCCTTGTTTAGCGTTAACCAAAAACTCTAAAATTGGTACGTGTTCCTTCCTTGCTTGGCGTTAACCAAAGACTCTAAAATTGGTACGTGTTCCTTCCTTGCTTGGCGTGAACCAAAGACTCTGAAATTTGTACGTGTTCCTTCCTTGTTTAGCATTAACCAAAGACTCTAAAATTGGTACTCGTTCCTTCCTTGCTTGGCGTGAACCAAAGACTCTAAAATTGGTACGTGTTCCTTCCTTGCTTGGCGTTCAGCATTTAAATGGATAAGAACAGGGGAAATCCCCATAGGTTGGCATACATGGGAAGGAATATATCCCACCTTCGGTAATGCTTGTGTAGTGTGGTCAGAAAGGCAGAGAAATTGTTGTGACGTAGCTGGTACCCAGAGTGTCCCGAGGAAGTGACAACAGTTCCCCTACAAGCTCAGCGGCTGTCCTTGCCTAATATTATTGCCCGATGTTGTGTCTCATGGATTCGTTTCTATGTCAATATGTGCAAGATGTACAGTATGTGTGACAGCTCCACTATGAGCCTTAAGAATAAAAAATGTAAAAAAAAAATGTCGAAAATAAATGTAATAAAATGGTTGCATAAACCAAAAATCTGAGGGTTAATGAGTTATCAATTGGCCTAATATAACGGAAGTAGAACAATAAAGTAAGGGTGATTGTTTAGCAAAATGTTAAATTTGTTTTTAGAATACTATGCAGCAAAATAATAAAAAAGAAAATTAGTGAAAAATGTTGGAAGAATGCCGGAAAATAAGTTTTGTTGGTCGATAATGGGTTTTCGCCACCGTATTAGTGACCACTTCTCATAAATCTACCATCAGCATTTCTCTTTTTTTTCTCTTTTTGAATTGATATGCTACATACATGGTTGGCTCAAAGATCTCACTCGAAATCTCTCGATTTCCCCCAAGTTCTTGACAAGCGATGGCATGTTGATTTCATACACCAATGGTGCACAGCTCGAGTACATCAATAAAACCTAGTCCCCTTCAGCAAAAAAAAAAATCTTGACATTTGTTGATCATGCAACCACCGGGTCTCCTCCAGCAATCCTGGACTGCACAATGCTAAATCAACCTCATGTGAAGGATTACAGATATGTGATCATTCATTTGTGAGTTAATTTGCTTCGAGATCCTAGAAGTGTTGCCAGCTGCAAAGACCGGTGCATTGTGCACATGTAAATGGTGTAAAATGTGGTTTTGACCTTGGTGAAGAGCCAGGTGCGACTTGGTGGGAATGAATGTGCAGCTCCACCAGGCTCGGCTCCTTAGTCCAAATGCACCTTTGATAGAAAGCACAATGAAGCAGTACGAATTACAACCAACATGATGAATGGCACCAATTTAAGGGGTTACATCAAATAAAGCAGGATGATTTATCGTGATTGCAGTGCACATGCCATCCCCTACCTATTTATTATAGGTTAAAATAAAACAACACCTGTCTAATTCTTATTTCATTCTTCAGCACATGCAGACTGCTTCCAGTGCTGCGTCGATTAAAAAAAAAAAAAATTCACACATTCAGCCAAAATGGGCAATTTCCTACATTTGAGCAATTACTTGGAATTAATCAATGTCCTCAAATTTACGTGCATCAGAATATCGTTTCAGAGATCTCATTGATTACGTACACTGGTCAAAGGCCGGACAAGAAAATATTGTTGGCAAAGAAATCACCGCACCTGCGATTTGTTGTTGGAATCATCCTTCTCTTGATATTGCACCATTTCCAGCACCAAAAATACGAACGCCGTTTTGATGTAATCACAATAATTCTGAACATATTGGAAAAAGTGGAAATCTTCACTGCTGAGCGCTACCATTACTACATCCTGCATCAAAAGGAATGGCATCGAGATCAATATGTTCCTGACGTGCTGAATGGGATGAAAGACGAAATCGATTTGAAATACTTTCAGCTGAGCTGTGGATGCTTTTGTGAGTCTTGCAGCATTATCAGTAATTACTGAACTGAAATTTCCCCATGACACGGTGCGTGATAAAGCTAACTTGATCGTGTTGAAATTTGGAACAATTCTAATTCACTGTTTCATTTATGACCTACATTTCAGAAAGTTCGACAACATGTGCAGTAAAATATAGCGAGCCACCAACCCCTGGTGTTGGCCTAATGGTTAGGGTGGTGGTCTTGGGATTCTAAGGTCCTGAGTTTGAATCCCGATCAGCTGTTGCATTAATACCAGGTGGGGTGGACTCAGCCTGTCATCCTTCGGAGGTCGCGAAATGAGTACCAGGGTACTGGGTCCTCTCTCAAGGAGGTTGATGGCAGGCCGCAGTAAAAAAAAAAACCCCTCATTCCGTAGCACACACAGTGAGTGGTGTGTATAGGGGTGGTGCTGAAGTGTTGTCCAAGGACGCAGCGACGTGCTGATCCAGCGTATGCTCCCACACACACACACACACACACACATATATATATATATATATATATATATATATATATATATATATATATATATGACTCCATGGTAAGATCTCCAACTTTTAATTGAACAAACAATGACTCAACATTTCGATTAACAACATGTGAAGCCACACGCCTCCGTTAATCTTCCTCAAGAGTGATAAAATAATCTCAACATCCCCTTATATGCAAAGTGGGCGGGGTATATGCAAAGTGGGTGGGCAAAGCTGGACAGCCAATTAAACCGTATCGCACCGCTCTCGTATTCCCCTCCCCCGCCCCCATCCCTCCAAACCACCCCTCTCCAAAACCACCCCCCCCTCCGCTTCCGCCCCCCCCCCCCTCTGTATATATATATATATATATATTGTTACGGTCCGCGGATTAGATGTTATTTTACCGAGCGGAGGTATAACCGCGGCCGAACAGTTGTTCCCCACTAAACCCGATTCACCCAACGTTGGCCGTATCGCGCCACAGCTACTCAATCTGGAAAACTCTAAAGCGACTGAATGCAAAGAGGAAGAAGACGTACAGAAGAGTAACGGGATATATTACTATTTACACACATAAGCAAAAAGAGCAGTCATGATTATTTACAGGGGACATGAGACGCAGGTGACACAGTGAAAATTACTAGCTTATACAGACTTAGTTACTACCCAGGACAGAACAAACAAAGACGACTCACACGGGGAATTGCAGAGTGGATTGGCTGGAAGGAGGTGTGTGGCTGGAGGGGGAGGACGGCACGGAGCTGGCTGGAGCTTGATCCCGCACGGGACGTCGGGCTGGACCTCGACGGCCGCTGATGCCACCGATCCTGTCGTGTGCGCGGGATCACAGGTCGGATCACGGGTCAGATCACGGGTCGGATCATGGTCGGAGCCGACGCGCTGGTGGGGGGTCTGGCGTGACGGGTTCTCTCCTCTCTCTTTCTTTTGTCCAACCACTCTTTCTCCAACGCAACCACTCAACGCAACCACTGACCACCCCTGACGACCAACTCAGCTCTTGTCATGGACCTCTCTTTTCAGACTCATCTCCTTGTCTCAGTAAAAGCACATCTCCTCTTGGGGGCGTCTCTCATGGGTTATATATAGCCCCACCCTTGAACCTTTGCGAACTTCCCCGATCGCTCTTCCTCCGCCCTCTCAAACCAAACCCCTCGTGCTCGGTTGGTTGTTCGGGGCTGGCTCACTCCTCCCCTCTATGACGAGGTGGAGACACGCCTTTCTTCCCCAACCCTGCCTCGTGGCCAATGGTGGTTGAAGAAAACCGCCCAAAATGCAGTTGGCCATTGAAATGAAATGAAAGGGGATCTACTCTTATTTCACTTGGTGCAATGGAGTATTTAAATTAATGGGAGACACAGCCTTACCCTAAGACACATAATAAGATATAAGCTACTGAACAAGGGTTTTATCCGGTCCTGCAATGTGGTGTTTATGGAATAACTACCGAGACGCCCTTTTTATCTTTACACTACGGAGGTATTTACAAGGAATCATTACATTTTACAGAGGGTGATATTTACAACAATTTACTATACAATAAAAAACTAAAAAACATTCTCATATCCACAACACTGCACCCTCCTCCTCTTAGGTACGGCCCGGGCCTACAACTTAAATTTAGTGTGACACGTAGGTGTAGTTCCCTCTACTTTTAACCTGACCCTGAGTGCGACAGTTTTAAAACATAAATAAATGTGTCCCGCTGCTCCATTGCACCCTGCCTAACAGACTTACGCCCACAGCTAACCGAATTGCGGAATGGTCTTCAAACTATACACTGACGGTGGGGAGCATTATTTACAGTGACGCTATTTTTATTTACAAAACTAACCCAGGACCTGTGATTGTTCTTTCTGGGGGGGGAGACAGTCTGCTCTGCATCGACGCACCATGAAAGCACCTATAACGCACCAACACACCCCCAAGCACCAATCGGTGCCCAGTCATCATAGTTCATCAATGTTCGTGAATAAAAATAAAATCAACAACCCCTAACCCTGCAGGTGATCTCATGCTCTTCGGCTCCCTCTGCTGGCTATTATTATTTCTTCCAGTTGTTGTCATTTTCTTTGCTGGCGGCCTATTTGTATTAAAACTTGCACCCAACGTGTCCTTTTTATTTATTTATGGCCCACCAGGCCGACTACGTGTGGTTCACCTGTGGGGCATCGGTGCCCTGTGGCCAAGGTCCGCCAGCAAGATTTCGGGCCCTCATGGCCGGTTCCAGCAGAGGGGCCATGCCCCAACCCATGGGGTCCATAAGTGGTGCTCGGCCACAGACATGTGGTCCATCATGTGGTGCATCGATGCAGACAGCTGGTTCTGGGAGTTCCGGGCGCACAATGGCCGACTCACGCACGCTCCCCTCGGCACCCAATGGCGCACAGGTCATGTGGGAGACAAAAGGGGGACAAGACAAATGAGCGAGGGGTAAGGTCACAAGGGTACACATCAATAAGGCAATGCAAGGCGAAATGCGTACGGAGGGCGAAGTGAGAAAGCTCGTCCCTACCGTACGTCACCCCCCCCTGTCACCTACACTACCCTTGCCCTTACCCCACATGTACAAAAATCTACACATTTACCAATCCGTCGCTACCGTCACGTCTTCCCCATATTTCCCATACCAAATTCGTCACCACAATCCCTCTATCCAAAATTTGCCATCACCCAATTCGTCATCAATCCTCATAAGGAGGAAGAGATGGAACATCAAAGCACAATGTCACACCCACATCATGATGCATCTCACAATCCAAAACATTTGCATCATAAAATAATTAAAACAACCTGGCATGGTGTGGAGTACCTGTCACCTCAGGTGAGTGGATGCAGATGGTGCAAGGAGATTCTTCATCCTAACTATCCTCTAAATGACTTTAACACTCTTTACTCTACCGAGGGTCTTTCCCTGCCAATCCATTGGCCAACTTACACTATGGGTTCTAAAAACCAATTCCCATTGACCAAACTGTGGTGCTTCTCAATTTGGGGTCTCACTCCCCCGATTCATCTCCCGGTGCCCTTGCACAATTTCTGGGCTGTGACGTGTAGCTCTCCCAGCAGGTCTACCCACCTGCACACCTCCACCACTGCAGTTGCCACCCGAGCTTACCTAGCTCCTCACCCTAACCTATCTAATTGGGGAAGGCCCCTCCTGGCTCTGTCACCCCTCGGTGCCCTCTGGCACTGGGCTACCCGGGTCCGTCCTCCGGATCCTCGGACCCCATCCACAACTACCAGCTCCCAGAGCCCACCTGCGGCCTCACCTGGCTGACATCCTCACAGTGGTGGAGTGCCCAAACCAACTACACACACTAACAGGCTACACGCCCAGCCATTTCCACAACACTAATGCACCCATCCAAACATCATTCTTCCACCCGCACCACAGATGCCAATATCCTACCACAATTTACCTGTTCCCTCTACCTAACACTTACACTACCCGCCCCGGGTATTCGTGATGGGGGTCCACTCTTCCCCCATTCACACCTTCGCACCATCCACTCCACTCCATAGTTTCCACCATACTCACTCCACGACCATCCATTCCAATACTCCATATACTCCACACTCCATGTATTCCACATTCCATGTATTTCACACAACCATTTATTCCATACACCTGTTGGTGCACACCTGTGCACTCACACCTGGTGCCACCTGCACCCTCCTCCTCCTCCTGGACCATTTGGTCAACACAACTCATCTCACCATCACCATCACTCAAACACTGCTCCATTCACCTGTTCAGTTGCACACCTGTGCAATCACACCTGTTCACCATACACTTCCAATTCTCAAACACACGGCATCATCTCATCTAACTACTCCCCTCTGAAACGTGCGCTTCCCAGTCGCCCCTTTAAACTATTGCGCTCCCACGTCATTATCATCCACTCTAATCTACCTGCGTCCCCACTACAGGTGTCATTGTCACTACCTAACCTTAACGTTACCTAATGTCAATCTCTCTAGATCCCTACACACGATATATCCTAACCCACCCGGGCTAGTTTTCACTGCCATCAACCCCATAAACTAGTGCTCCTTTGCCCCCCCTTGCTGTGAGGGATGCCAGAGTTGCCATCCCACCACATCGGGGCATTTCTCACTACCATCCCCCCAGTCCTCTGACGCTACGAGCCCCCGTCGCAAGAGGTACTGGGTCCTGCCTCGGCATCTAGAGCCGAGGCGATCCATGAGGGCGCCTGCTCGCCGGCATAAGGTCTGATCCGGTCGTCATGGACGATCCGAGGGGGGGCCCGTGGCCCCATTTTGATCTTAATGACCACGTCACAGATTTGCGACAGGACGACTCCCGGGCCTTGCCAGGGGGAGTTGAGTTTTGGGCACCTGCCCTTCCGCCTCCGGGGATTAAAGAACCAAATCTTCATCCCCGGAGCATATTGACTCCGCTGGCTCCGGTCGTCGTACCTGCGCTTCATCTTGGCCCCCGCCAGATGGAGCTGGCGGCGGGAGAAGGCATGGACCCGCTCCATGCCTTCCTCCAAGTGACGTGCGTAACCCTCCCTCGGCGGTGTATCCGTGGTGTTTGGCACGGGACCGCATAGCAAGTCGGCGGGAGCCCGTAACTCCCGCCAATACATAAGCAATGCTGGACTGCATGCGGTGGCCCCGTGCTGGCTAGTTCGGTAGGCCATCAACAGGTACGGGAGATGTTCGTCCCAGTCATCCTGACGGGTGGTGGTGAACAATGCCAGTTGTTGGATCAATGTTCGATTGAACCTTTCCACCATCCCGTCAGATTGTGGCCGCAAGGGCATGGTTCTGGTTTTCCGAATTGACAGGAGTCTGCACACATCTTTTAATAATTGACTCTCAAAATTTCGTCCCTGATCGGTGTGCAGCTCCTGTGGAATCCTGTGCCGACATACAAATCCTTCTACGAAGGCCTGCATCACAACCCCGGCTTCTTGGTTGGGGAGGGCGTAGGCCTCCGGCCACTTGGTGAAATAGTCCATTACAACAAGGATATACTTATTACCTTGGCGGGTGCGGGGCAGCGGTCCTAGAATATCCATAGCCACCCGCTCAAGGGGGGCCCCCACCTGATGTAATTGAAAGGGGGCCCTCATCCTCCGTGCTGGTCCCTTTTTGGCAGAACAGGCGTCGCATCTCCGACACCAGTCCTGTATGTCGCGCCCCATATTCACCCAATAGAACCTCCGGCGGACCCGAGATATTGTCTTTGTCCTGCCCAAATGGCCGCCGGAGCGGGTACCATGCACCTGTTGTAAGATGACGTTCTTGAATTTGTCTGGGACTATCACCAGCCAGGAAGTTCTATCAGAGGGAACCTCCACCCACTTGCGATATAAGATGTTGCCTTTCAACTCCAGGGTCTGCCACTGAGCCCAATTCGCCTTTGTTTGCGCCCCGAGGGGGGTGACCTCTTCCCCCTTTGGTCTTTGCCCCAATTGGACCCAATTGAACACCGGCCCCAGGACAGGATCCTCCTGCTGGGCCGTGCTCCAAGCCAAATCTCCAAATTCCTCGTCCGCGGTTAGTGGCAAAATTGGCCCTCTCACCCGGGTTGCCCGGACGACGAGAATCGGGGCAGAATCGCCCAATTGCTCCCTCTCCTCGTGTCTCGCACAAAATTTGCAGTTTTCCCCCAGACAAGGACGCCGAGAGAGTGCGTCCGCATTACCATGGGCCTTCCCGGCCCTATGGGTCACATTGAAATCGTACTGCTGCAACTTTTCCAACCACCTTGCAATTTGGCCCTCCGGTTCCTTGAACCGAAGGAGCCATTGCAGGGAGAAATGGTCAGTTCGAACCGAAAATTTCCGCCCGTAAATGGTTCATGGCAGCCAGCATAGCCAATAACTCTTTGCGAGTGACACAATAATTTCGCTCGGGCCTACTTAAGGCCCGACTATAGTAACCAATCACTCTCTCCACGCCCTCCTGTGTCTGAGACAAAACTGCGCCCAATCCTTCCTGGCTCGCATCCGTGTCCAGGGTAAATGCCCCGTTGCTAGTGGGGTAAGCTAGAAGGGGTGCGGATGTTAAACACCCCTTCAATTTTTGGAAGGCCTCGTGGCACTCCCGCGTCCAATTAAATCGCGTCCCCTTCTCCGTAAGCCTGGTGGAGGGGACGGGCCAACTCCGCAAATTTCGCCACAAAGCGCCGGTAGTAGGAGCAGAGTCCTAAAAATCCCCGCACCTCTTTGATGGTACGTGGTGCGGGCCACTCCTCTACCACTTTAATTTTGTCTGGGTCCGTTTTTACCCCCTCGCAGCCGATCACGTGACCTAGATAGGCCACCTCTCTTGCAAACAAAGTGCACTTACTCGGGTTCAGCTTTAACCCTGCCTGTCTGAGGCACCCGAACACCTGGTCCAAATTAGCTAACGCCTGGGGGAAGGTCTTGGCATGTACCAGGACGTCATCCAGGTATACCAGGTATGATTGCCATGGCATGCCGCCTAGCACATGCTCCATTAATCTCTCAAAGGTGGCGGGGGCGTTACACAAACCAAACGGCATCACAGTGAACTGATACAGCCCCTTACCTGTGGAAAATGCCGTTTTCTCCTTCCCTGTCCGATCAATCTCCACCTGCCAATACCCACTCTTGAGGTCCAAAGTTGTGAACCAATTTGAGCCCGCAACGGCATCGAGGGTATCATCAATCCTTGGCAGGGGATACGAGTCCTTGAGTGTCACGTTGTTTAGCTGGCGATAGTCCACACAGAACCGCGTGGTCCCATCTTTCTTTTTGACCAGCACAACAGGTGACATCCAAGGACTTCCCGAGGGCTCGATCACGCCTGCGTCGAGCATCTTTTCAACCTGCTCGTCAGCTTCCGCCCTCTTGCTCCAAGGGAGCCGTCGGGCGGCCTGACGAATAGGCCGGGCCTCACCGGTGTGGATCTGATGTTTCACCAGGCCCGTACGTCCAATATCCTCGGTGGACAAGGAGAAGAGGTCCAAATGGGACCCAACCAGTATGTGTAAGGCCTCCGTCTGGGTACCTCCCAACTCTACGCTACTACTATTTACCATCTCGCAAATGGGATCGGGCCAATTCCTAGTATTTATTGAAGGCTCCCCCTGGGGCCGGCTCGGCTGGACGTTCTCGCCCCTCACTGACGCGACTTCTCTAACTGGGGTGCAGCCAGCTACCTTCGTGCCCCTTACCATAGTGCGTGGTTCTGTGCTAATATTAATTACTCGGAGAGCCACTACCGGCCCGTCCGTTTTTACAAGGGTGCGGCCCACGATTAAACCAGGTATGGATCGCGCTGCCACCGGTTCGACCAGGCCGCAGGATTCCTGCCATGTCGGGCGGGCTGACCATCGGGCCGGCACTATGGCATCGGCCCCCGGAGGGATGGTCACGGCCTCAGGAGCCTCCAGCTCCACCCTCTCGGCCGTGCTCACCCCTCCAATGGTAGCTCTTCCACCCCCCATTGCAGGATCCCCCGGCCCAAGTCGATTTTACAACCGCCGGCAGTCAACAAATCCAACCCTATTAAGCACGGGTCGCACACCTCCGCCACCCAAACCTCTATCTCTTGCTTTACCGATCCCAACTTGAGGGTCACAAAACCACGCCCTATGATCGGAGCCGTTGCCCCGGTAGCCAGCTGCAAGCTATGATTTTCCAGACGCTGGATTTTACCCCAGCCGTCTGCACTCGAATTAAGGATCACGGGGCTGATGATCGTGGCGCTGGCTCCTGTGTCCACCACGGCGTCTACCCCCACGCCGGCAATTTTGCACCGAATTGTCAAACTACCCGTTCCAATTTGGCCACAATGAATGACCTGTCGCGTCAACGAGGGCTTCTCCCCATCCCCTACTGCCGAACACCGTCCTGCATGCCCGGCACGTTCTAGTTTCCCGGGCCCTGGCGGGGGGGTGTCTGAGGTCGGCTAGGCCGATCGATACGGGGCGGAGTTGAGGGCATCGGTTGGCGGGGAACGTCCCGGCGCGGAGCTCGACACTCCCATGCACGGTGACCCATCCGAGCACAATTATAGCACCTCACCTGGTAAGGTGCTTGCCTCCGGTATTCCAAATTCCCCCCCTGTATATCCGAATTGGGGTACTCTGTCGGGGACTACCGGGGGCCACCACTGGAGCCGCCTGCCATGGTCCAGGTCCCGCTAGACGCCGATCCACCAGCCTCCGAACCATGCTCTCCAGGTCAGGGCCCCCGTCAGGGGCTGCCCCCCATCTCGGGCCCCACCTGATGCACCGCAACTGTGTGGCGCTCGCCTCCCCGGGCCAGGGGCCTCGCTGCTTCCCAACGGGCTGCAGCGTCGGCCGCCTGACTCATGGTCTGCGGGCGCCACATGGCGAGCTGTTGTCGGAGCTCCAGATCTGGAAGGGCCTGAATAAAGTGATCCAGCGCCAGGCTTTCCTGGGAACTCGCTGCCATGTCCGCGTGTGCAATCCCTACCGCGCGGCGAATATCGTGAGCAAGTTCCCCGATGGTCTCCTGGGGCTTGCGTTTACGCTGCGCAAGTTGAGCTTTAACAAGCTCGCTTTGCTGCTCGATACCGAAACGGTTAATTAAAGCCGCACGGAGAGCTGGCAGGGTGAGAGCACCCGGTAGTAAAGCTGTCAGCACCTCCGCCGCCGCACCGCGCAGTGCCCCTACCAGGTGTACTCCACCTTCGTCCGGATTCCAACCGTTGCCTTTACACACGTACTCAAACTGCGCCAGGTACGCCCTCAAATCGCTTTTGCCGTCATACGGCGCGAGTGGGACCTTGTGGGCGCCCGAAGGTCGGACCCCGCGCATCACTCCTTGCGGGATCAACGTGGGACCAAACCGTTCGGGCTCCCACAGTACGCTATTCCCGGGGGGCTCCCGCGCATCCCCCGTCCTTCCAAACACCACCCCTCTTGGTGTCGATGCCTGGGTCGCCCTTCCGCAACCCGCTACCCACTCCATACCCGCACATTCTTGCTCACCAGCACCCCCCTCACTCCCCATAGCCAGACCTCCTTGTACACCTCCTCTTTCCACACACTCCGGACCAGTCATACACCTCACTATTGGTCCCTCACGAACACCCGGGTCTAAATAAACCCCCAAGCCGACTGAAGCTCCCCTCACATCATATACATTTCCGAATATATCGCCACTCACTTTGACACCTCGTCTCCGCACCTCCTCTGCCACCTGCAAACTCTTTATTTGGTTAGTGAGCACATCATCACGATTCGAGCACAGACCTTGTACCAATTCCATTACCTCCTCCTTTATTTCCTTTTTAGTTTCCCTTTGTCTCTTCTTAATTTCACTCACCCCTTCTTCCACCTCCTCTAATTTTTCCTTTACTTCCTTCATCTCCCTGTGCGCCCCCTCTATCTCTTCCTCGAACGCCACTTTAACCGTTTCTATGTGCGTCCTCACCTCTCGGTCCTTCGTCTCCATTACTTCTGTCACCTCTTCCAACTTCTTCGTCAACCCCTCATGTACCATCTGACATTCCTTCTGTGTCGCTATTAATTCGTTTTTAATGTCTTTTTGTGTCGCTTTTAACCCCCCGATTATTGCCGTGTTCTTTTCCACTTGGTCCACTAGTTCCTTTTGTCCCACTGTCAGCTGTTCTACTCCCTTCGTCAGACCCTCTATGCCCCCCTGTAACCTAGCCGTATTATTCCTCACCTCTTTCTCTATACGCTTTTCGCCTCGCTTTACCTCCTCGCGTACCCCCGAGACCTCCTCACTCACACCTCGTCGTATCTCCTCTTTCATCTCCTCCATCTCTTTTGTAGATGCCACCCTCATCTGTCCCAATTCATCCCTCTGAGCATCCAATTTACTTTCTAACCCGATTTTCACCTCCTCTATCTGGTTCCCCATCTGTTCGATTTCCCGGGCGGATTGCTCCCCCATTTCCCGCAATTTGTCTTCCATCCTATTTTCTAACCCTATTAACCCATTTTTCACCCCCTCTAACTGATTCTCTTGGGCAGCCATTCTATTTTCCACCCTCGTTAACCCATTCCTTACCTCTTTTATTCCGTTGTCTAACCCCTCAAATTTCTTGTCTAATCCCTTAAAATTATTGTCTAGCCCCTCAAATTTAGCTTCTAGCCGTTCCCCCATTTCTCCCATTTTGCCCCCCATTTCGCCCCCCATTTCGCCCATCATTGCCCCCATTTGCTCACTCTGAGCCCTCGCTTCGTTCCTTATTTGCTCACCCATTTTGGCTTCCAATCTGTCCATAAGGGCCCCCATTTGTAACATAAAAAGGTCTGAATCCCCCAGCGGCGCTGCTACAGTCACGGGCGCGGCTAGATTTGGTGCCGCTGTAACCGCTTGCGCAAAGGCGCCATTTTGCGCGCCTGAAACCTCGTGCGCGAGAGCGCCATTTTGTGCACCTGATACCCCCTCAACCACATCCTCCATATACATTTCCCCGAGGTCCTGGGTCGATTCTACCCCGTCTATCTCTCCCACCGGCATCCCGTCGCCTTGACCACCCATGGCGCGATTTCAAAATTCGGGTTTTGCTTTAAAACACAAATTTTCAGCAGCTCGTAATTTTGAGCGCATTAAGCGCGCTTCGGGCCTCGTATCTCACTCCCCGACACCAATTTGTTACTGTAATAACACAATTGGTGTCCAAAATTTGGGCTAAATAAATTTAGTCCCAGGTTTGAATCCCAACTCCTGACTACCAATTTGTTACGGTCCGCGGATTAGATGTTATTTTTACCGAGCGGAGGTATAACCGCGGCCGAACAGTTGTTCCCCACTAAACCCGATTCACCCAACGTTGGCCGTATCGCGCCACAGCTACTCAATCTGGAAAACTCTAAAGCGACCGAATGCAAAGAGGAAGAAGACGTCCAGAAGAGTAACGGGATTTATTATTATTTACACACATAAGCAAAAAGAGCAGTCACGATTATTTACAGGGGACATGAGACGCAGGTGACACAGTGAAAATTACTAGCTTATACAGACTTAGTTACTACCCAGGACAGAACAAACAAAGACGACGCACACGGGGAATTGCAGAGTGGATTGGCTGGAAGGAGGTGTGTGGCTGGATGGGGAGGACGGCACAGAGCTGGCTGGAGCTTGATCCCGCACGGGACGTCGGGCTGGACCTCGACGGCCGCTGATGCCACCGATCCTGTTGTGTGCGCGGGATCACGGGTCGGATCGCGGGTCGGATCACGATCGGAGCCGACGCGCTGGTGGGGGGTCTGGCGTGACGGGTTCTCTCCTCTCTCTTTCTTGGTCCAACCACTCTTTCTCCACCGACAACTCAACGCAACCAACGCAACCACTCAACGCGACCACTGACCACCCCTGACGACCAACTCAGCTCTGACCAAAACCACAGAACTTAGCTCTTGTCATGGACCTCTCTTTTCAGACTCATTTCCTTGTCTCAGTAAAAGCGCATCTCTTCTGGGGGCGTCTCTCATGGGTTATATATAGCCCCACCCTTGAACCTTTGCGAACCTCCCCGATCGCTCTTCCACCGCCCTCTCAAACCAAACCCCTCGTGCTCGGTTGGTTGTTCGGGGCTGGCTCACTCCTCCCCTCTATGACGAGGTGGAGACATGCCTTTCTTCCCCAACCCTGCCTCGTGGCCAATGGTGGTTGAAGAAAACCGCCCAAAATGCAATTGGCCATTGAAATGAAATGAAAGGGGATCTACTCTTATTTCACTTGGTGC